>NC_042617.1:504174755-504482701 GCF_901001135.1 Rhinatrema bivittatum
AAGGAAGAAAGTGTGATTTGTAAACAGCTGAGCTAGCAAAAGGCAAGAATTTTAAATACGCAATGGATGTAAACTGAGAAACATCTCTGATAGATGCAAAATGATTATAAAACAAAATAGTTAAATACTACAGAGGAGGAAACACTTGAAATACTTAAATGAGGATGGATGGATAAGGCCATTGATCTGCGGGATACTGAACGAGCTGAAGAATGTGTTCTCTTCATCTTGCCCTTAAAGATGGAGGACTGGAAGACAGCAGGTATGGCCCTAATAAACACAGGTGGGGATAAGGAGGAGAAGGGTCACTACCAGGGCCATAACTAGGGATGGGCAAGAGGGGCAACAGTCCAGGGGCACAAAGCCATTTGTTGTTGAAAAAATAACTGAAAAGAAAGGGCAGGCAGTCAGCAGAGGAAAAGCCAGAAAGAATGCAGTTCTCTTCCCCAGATTGGGGGGGTGAGTACAGAGTGAAAAAGGACTGGGGAACAAAGACGAGAGAGTTGAGCACTAAATCACTTGCCTCCCCTTAAGTGCTAAAATACCTAGTCAAAGCTCTGGCAAACTACTAACCAGTTAGTCTAATGTCAACAGCTGCTTTCTGTTTATGTAAAGGAGTCAGTGTATTGTGTGTATTACTCTTCCATAAAGTGTCGCTTACAGGCTAATGCAATAACCTGAGTGTTAAGAAACTGGAAACACTCGATGCAGTAGGCTAATGCTATGCAAATGCGTTGGGAGTTAAAAAGGCGCTTTGAGTATGGTTTTAAGTGCCAGCTGGAAACTAAACTCCATCTCTGACCCAGGAATTCAGTTTCCAGCGCTAAGAAAGACCCCGTTTGGCCAGCGCACTTCTCTGCATCGGGGAATACTGCTTAATACCCTCATTTGCATGGGATTTCCATGCAAGGGAGCTAAACAGTACTCCCATTTTAGAACGCACATTTTGTGGGAGTAAACATTACTGCCGATGCATTCTACTGCTGGTAAAACTGTGCATTCATCTGAATGCCCCTCTCTTTGCATTGTTCTCTAAGTTAGTGTAAGTCTTCATACAGACAGTGACTGTGTCTGGATATCAGTGTAAGAATAAAAACTCCAAGCTGCTGGTGATCTGTTTCAAATTCCATCATGCACTGGCATCAAAGGAAAAGCTGTTCCTCCAGAGAGACCAAGGGCCAAGACAAACAGAGATTTTTTTGTAAGAGGAGGAAATTAGCTAGAGAGGCAGGGTTGAGTGGAAAGCTGGAAGAGCTACTGCTCCAGTTTTCACTGTTCCTATGGTGCTGGAGCAGAAGACAGCAGATTCAGTGGATGGTATTAGCAACAGTGGTTTGGCAAGGGAGCACCAGAAGGGTCTGAGCCAAGGCCACCACACTGCTCCCTGTTTGGTTCTACGCTTAGTGTCTGAAAAAGATCTTTGAAGCTACTGATTCACATGAAGAATTGTGTCAGGTAATCAAAGAATGAGAGGAAGGGGATACTGAAAGTCTAGTAACTGCGGATGGTTTGTAGAACCTAATTACCAGCGTGATAAGTAGGTACAGGAGATAGCAAATTATCAGATCGATACTCTAAGGCCGCGGTAGAAACAGTGCGGCAGTGTCAGGCGCACCCTCGTTCCCCGCACGCACAGTTCTCTTCACCTACCGCTCGATACTCTCTTCTAATTGCATGCAAATGCATGCCGCGGCTGCGAAGCCTTAGGCAAGCGTTAGGCCCGCGCAACCTATTTTACTGTATAGAGCGCCTATACAGTATCCTGGGTTCGCGGGCCTAACGCTTCACGGCCACGCTCAAGGCGTGACGTCACGACGCTTGACGTCACGGCATGTGACTGCCTTGAGCGCCGAAATCGCACGGGCATTCATTCACTGCTGGCGGGGGCCGTGCATTCATCCAGGCAGAGGGAGCCGGAGGCCGCTTTCGCCGCCGGCTCCCTCTGCCTGGATGAATGCACGCCCACCCGGCCGCCTTGAGCGCCGAAATCGGGAGGAGAGGAGAAGGGACTACTGTAGCAGGCCCGAGCCTTGCTACTTTTTCGGGGGGTTTTTTGTTTTCCTTCGGGAGGAGGGGACAGGACTGGGGCTGCACCGGAGACCGGACGGGGCCTTGAGCGCCTGAATCGCACGGGCATTCATTCGCTGCCGGCGGGGCCCGTGCATTCATCCAGGCAGAGGGAGCCGGTGGCCGCTTTCGCCGCTGGCTCCTTCTGCCTGGATGAATGCACGCCCACCCGGCCGTGGCCTGGATCGAACACGCGCCCACCCGCCCGCCGGCTCCCACCGCCACCTGGATACAACGCGCGCCCACCCGCTCGCCGGCTCCCGCCGCCGCCTGGATGAACCGGCGCCCATCCGCCCGCCGCCGCCTCGATGCCCGCACGCCTGGGGGATTCGGAAAGTGACAGGTATTTATACATATATATAAACAACTTACGCTGCAATGTTTTTTACACTTTACGGTTTTACCCCCATTTTTTACACTTTATTCCCGTTTTAATTTTCGAACACCACACTAACACCACACTAACACCAAGTAGAGGGTAGGTGGTAAACTAACAGGTTAAGGACGCGGCAAAATAGCGGGTTACAAAGGAGATAATCTGAGCGCGCGTCACAGTATCGGAGGGGAATAGCTAATTCCTTCATTATACAGCTAATTCGTTCATTTACATATCATATACATGCTGCGTGCGGAAAGGGTTATGCGTCTGTTTTAAGACGCGCTAAGGACGCGTGAAACTGGAGACTGTATCGCTGGATCGCCTTACGCGTCCGAATTGTGCGCTCCCAGCACGTTACAGACGGGAAATTTTCAACCGCACATTACAGTATCGACCTGTATATTGCTGGGGCCAAGATCACTCTCCCAGGAAGAACAAGTAGTAGAAAGTGTGAGAGATGCCATTGGCATTGTCCCTCCTGGTTCCCCCTCAACCTCAGCTCTAGCAGTAGCACCCAAGAATTCAGAGAGGGAGAGGGGATCTAGAAAGTCAGAGGTGTAGAGGCACTTTACAGTTCTGAGGACCAGTGTTTTGCGGAATGCATTCACTGTTGGCAGTAGAGGAAAGGTACTGAGCCATCACTCAAACAATGGTAAGCAGCACCATTTGCAAAAACACCTGTTAGTATTTGTTTTAGGGGAGGCCTCCGGTACAGGTCTGGGAACCCTGTCTTCCATTCAAAGCAGCAGCATTCGGAAAGCCACAGAAAAATGGTGGGAGACCATGGAGGGGTGTTCTGCATCATTGTCTTAGGGCATGAGGGAGTCAGCATTGAAGATGGTGATACAGTGCATTGGGAAAATGATTGCTCTGCATGATCAACCTCTGCAGGTGGTAGAGAATGTGGGATTTCATTGACTGTTACACCTCTTTGCTCCCAATTACAAAGTACCCTCCAAGAAAATATTTACTAAGCAGGTGATCTCTACCCTGTATACTCAATGCCATACCTAGATGCAGGCACCATTAGCGAAGGTGAAGCGGAGTACCATCTATTTTGCCAGCCATATCTGGACCAGCCAGAATGGTATACATGCCTATTTCTCCCTGACAGCTGGATGATATAGGGTCATCAGCAGTACTATTGGGCACAGACCATAAGTGTACAGGTGGGCTGTGCTGCACACCCAGGTGATAGATCAGCGCCATACCTTGGTCCATATTTTAGCAACAATAAGAGGATGATTAGACTTGGCATCTAGGCTGAAGATACATGACTGTCGTTTTAGGGGGAGGGATATATTATAGATAATGGTAGTAACATGAGAAGGAGAGTGGAATATAGGGGCTGTAGAGACATCCTGATAGTAAGGGACATCTTGGGGGTGTAGACCAAGGAATGTATCAGCTTAGTCTTGAAGCAACTGATAGAAAGTTGCAGGGAAATAGTGGGGCATTTGCACCAGAGCTTAAAGGGTGGCCAGCAGCTCCATGAGAAGCAGGAAGTAGTGGGGAACCCCTGTACTCTCTTATTCAGATGTAAGCACTAGGTGGAATTCCACCTATGTGATGCTGCAGAGGTTAGTAGAGCAACAGACAGCCTTTCCTGATTTCTCTCCATAAACTGAAATAGGTATGAATTGCACACTAGGGTATCAGGATTTGTAGCATGTGACACAGATTGTACAAGTCCTGAAGCCATGAAGGATCTGAGTTCAGCAAGAGCCACTCTGGGCAAGATCATCTCCATAGCCATTATCCTGGAAGAGAAGTTAGAGGGGTTTCCAGCAGGAACAGGTACTGAGACCAGAGGCGTTGCTGCTCATGGACTCCTTGTAGCTACAACTGGAAAATCATCACCCACCTGGATTCCTACATGCTAGTCATGTCATAAGGCCCATGGATGAAAGGAAATATCACCATCTGGTCCAACAGTCCAATTTACTAGAATGATATGCTGATGGTGGGATCAGAAGCACCAGAGATAGAGGGACAGTAGGAATGCAGCAGAAGATAAAGTAGGCACCATACTCAGTACTGTCAACATAAGCAGCACCTGGTCAGCTACCACTTCTTCACCACTTTTATTCACCACCCTTTTCATAGCCACCGCAGAATGGACTATCCTGATATAGGCTATAGCTACAGCAGTTGGCAGCAGAGACCAATGTTCTCCCCCAGCACAGGAGACTCCTGCACAAATTTCAGTCACACACTACCTCACAGAAACCATCAAAGACATGGCTACAGATCCATTGGCATATGGAGCACACAACACTATTGTCAGACCTTGGTCAGACCTGTCCTAGGTGGCCCAGCATTTTCTTTTCTATTCATCAACCAGCATTCCTAACAAATGCCATATTCGCAATGCCATATCATTCACAAATGACACCAGAGTTGGTGAAAAGGTTGATTTTCATTCAAATAACCATTCAAACAAGTGAGAGTAGTACATTTAGAAAAATATTTTGTTGTTTCTCAACAAACACTCTTTAAAACATGGCTTCAAATGAGCAGTTTAGGCAGCTTTCTCAGCCAAGCATATTCTCTGTATTTCATCATTTGCCACTTATTATATAGAAAGCTCATTTTTCAACTTATAAATAAAAAATTCCCATTTTTCTTCAGTGTCAGTCCCAAAGAAAGTTGTACAAATTATTCTTAGCTTCATCAACTTGTAGACAAATTTCTCTCAACTCATCCCAAAATTGATGTTTCAAAATATTTGCTTCAGGGGACCTATAAAGACTGACAATATAAATCGATGTTGATCCATTTTCAAATGAATGCCAATATTGTCTTAACCAATCACACCTAAGTATCATGTGATTATATGGTCTACCATTTTCCAAAATTGTTTGTAAACATTGAAGCACTCACAAATCTGGTGGATATCTATAAAAACTGTATAGCAAAATTATCCATACCAAAAAAAAAATCTTTCAAAAAAGATTTTCTCCAAGTTCATCCAATTTTCAAGTCCCCTCCTCATTTTTCTTACAAATGGGGACAAAATCTTTTGATCTCATACATTCTTATACATCTCACTGCGATTCAAGCAAGGAAAGGTTTTCAATGATATACTAGTTGCTCAGTATGCCCCCAAGAGTTAGCTGTTCCAGTTCTTTCTTTTAAACACTGAGATCTGGTTCATTTAAAATTGAACATTCACTATAATAAGATTCATGTAGTTTATGTGTTTAGTTTGCCCTTGTGACTTATTGCACATTGGAAAAACATCAAGGCCATTTCAGAAACAGATGACAGAAAATCTGAGCTGTGTTCTCATTACCCACTGGGAAGCACCTATGGTGAATCGTTTCATTAAAAAAAATGTTCTTGAAATATGATGCATTGGTGTATTTTGGACAATGTTAGTCCATCTATTTGGGGTAAAGACGTGGCTTGCAAGCTGATCCATTTATTACAACACTGGATTTACAAATTGAACACCTTATGGGTTGAACATGGAGACAGACTAGTCAGGTTTTTTGAACACAATGAAACCCAAATGTTTTTTGTTGAGTTCAATCAAGGGTTATGGACTTTTCTGTTTTGATGTGGTTAAACTGTATAACTTTGATTGGACATTGTGTAGGTAAAAAATGAGTTTGTTAAAAAGTTTTATTTTCTTTTATTTATATTGTCAGTCTTCATAGGTTCTCTGAAGCAGATATTTTGAAACATCGATGTCAGGACGTGTTGAGAGAACTTGATTTATAAGTTGATGAAGCTAAGAATAATTTATTTGGAACTGACACTGAAGAAAAATAGGATGATTTTATGAGCAAGTTGAAAAATGAGCTTTCCATAAAAATAAGTGGCAAATGATGAATCACAGGAAATTGCTCAGTTGCAAAAGTTGCCTTTGCTGCCCATTTTAAACCATGTTTAAATCTTTTTTAGAGTGTTGAAAAACAATAAAAATATTTTTCTAAATGTACTGCTCCTGCTTGTTCGACTAGTGATTTTCATGTATTGTGGGTAGAGGTGACACGCCTTTTAGATAACATAAACCTCCTTAAAATAAACCTCCCTCTGCTGGGTTTCCCTGAATTTCCATGTGAGTGGCAGGAGGACTAAGCGCACAGCTACAGTGAACCAGTGCCCATACTTTTTTCCCTCACCAGCTTGCCATGTTGTTGCCAGCTCACCCAAGGTTGATCGAACAGGCTGAACCAGTTCTGGTTTTGCCATGCTACATGTATGGAGTTTATAATTCTGATTGTCCCATTGATTTCCCTTAATCAGAACTATAACTCCATGAATGCAATGGGTCAAGACCAAAACTGGATCAGCCTGTTCGACTGAGCAGAGGTGCATTGGAAACCCTAGAGTTGACAGTCTTATGGCTGCTTCCCAGCCTGTTCCACCCACCCTGCCTCTCCCCGGCTCATTGCCTTATTGTAGAATGTTGTTGCAGCGCCGTTATTGCTTGGCTTGTTACTGCTGCCGTGCCTGCTCCTAATGCTTTGCATATCTTCTGGCTCAGCATCTTGCAATGTGGTTGTACCACTGTTGCCCAGCCTGCTTCTCCCGCAGTGCCACTCTTTTGGTTATACTGGGGTGTTTTAGTACCCAAAACAAACTTTTTAAAACACAGCAACCCCAAAACCTCCTCCCACCCTGCCTTGCTCCTGTTTCAACACCTTGCTATGCTCTGCCAGTTTCTGCCTGGCTTGCTCCTGCCCCTCTTATGATGTCTTGGGGAACTCTTGCCACTGTTGTAGAGATTTGATCCTCTCATGATGTCTTGGGGAGCTCTTGCCACTGTAGGTGCTGCTTTGCTACTCTTAAAGCACTTTGAGGGTGTTCATGCCACTGACTGTGCCCTTTGCTCCTATTTTTGTGCTTTAGGCTGTTCATATCACTCTTGGTGGTGCTTTTCACCTTTCAGTGCCTTGTGGTTTTCATTCTAATGTTACTAGTGCCTTTTGCCCCTCGTTTGGTGGTTCTTGCCACTATTAGTGCTGCTTTGCACTGCTTTTGATGCCTTGGGTCTTCATGCCACTGTTCGTGCTGTTTTACCCTTCTCCCAGTGCCTTGGGGTATTTGGCCACTGTTAGAACTTTTTTGCCTGTCCCATGGAGCCTTATGGTGCTCTTGCCAGTGTTAGTGCTGCTTTGCCCCCTCACAGTTCCTTAGGGTGTTCCTGCCACTGTTGTTGGTGCCCTTTGCCCCTCTCACAGTGCCTTGGGCTATTCATGACACTCTAGGTACCACTTTACCCCACTCTAAGTATCTAATGCTGCCTGCCTATAAGTTTCCCATTATTAGTGCACTACCAATTTGATTAGCTTCCCTAATTTCTCTTAGCATTTCACTGCCCTTCTCACCATTCTAGCCAAGTGGACAGTAGTATATTCCTATCACTGTACTCTTCCCCAACACACAAGGGATTTCTACCCACAAAGATTCAATTGTGCATTTAGTCTCATGCAGGATCTTTATCCTGTTTGACTCTATGCCACCCCAGACATAAAGCACCATCCCGCCACCAAGATGCTCCTCCCTGTCATTGCCATATAATTTGTACCCTGGTATAGCACTGTCCCATTGGTTATCCTCCTTCCACCATGTCTCTGAGGTGCCAATTAAGTCTATGTCATAATTCCCAGCTGTACACTCTAATTCTCCCATCTTACTTCTTAGACTTCTGGCATTAGCATACAAACATTTCAAAGTGTGCTTTTTTTGTCTGTATTTACATTCTGCTTTTCAGTTGACAGGGGTAAATTGGAATCTTTTAGCTCAGGTGAGTTTTTAATTATAGGCACTTGGACTACTTTTCTTATTAATGGAACCTCTCTGTTGGGATGCCATAACTCTAATGCTTCATTAGTATCGTTTGAAGATACCTCCCTCTGAACCATGTGCTGCTGAGCGACTGTTCAAGTTAAAAGCTGCTCTATCTCCTTTTTAAAGGTTAGCACCAGCAGCCTGGTTCCACCCTGTTTAAGGTGGAGCCCAACCCTTCAGAAAACACTTCCCTTTCCCTAAAAGGTTCTCCAGTTCCTTACAAAACTGAATCCCTCTGCCTTGACTATCATCTCATCCATACATTGAGATTCTGGAGCTCTGCCTGCCTCTGGGGGACCTGAGTGTGAAATAGGGAGCATTTCAGAGAATGCTACCCTGGAGGTTCTGGATTTCGGCTTTCTACCTAAGAGCTTAAATTTGGCTTCCAGAACCTCCCTCCCATTTTTTCCTATGTCATTGGTGCCCACATTTCCCACAACAGCCGGCTCTTCCCCAGCACTGTCTAAAATCCTATCTAGGTGATGCATAAGGTCCGCCACCTTTTCACCAGGTAGGCATGTTACTAGGTGATCCTCATGCCCACCAGCCACCCAGTTGTCTACATTCCTAATAACTGAATCACCAACTATGATGGCCGACTTAACCCTTCCCTCCTGGGCAGTAGCCCTGGAAGAGACATCCTCGGTGTGAGAGGACAATGCACCACCTTGCTACAGGATCATTTCTTGCTGCACCAGGTTGATGCTCTCTGATCATGAGACCTTCCTCCTCCAAGGCATCACCAGGGCTGCCAGACTGGAGTTGGGACTTTGCTACTATGACCTTGAAGGACTCATCTATATACCTCTCTGTCTGCCTCAGCTCCTCCAGGTCGGCCACCCTAGTGTCCAGACATTGGACTCGTTCTCTGAGAGCCAGGAGCTCTTTGCATCGGATGCACATGTACAACTTCTCACCAGCGGGTAAAAAAATCATAAATGTGACACTCGAAGCAAAAGACTGGGAGGCCCCCTTCTTTTAAAATAAGTTACTATATCTTGTGATTGGGCATGCCTTCCCTCTCACTGTTCTATCACATCTACTAAGTCTCAGGGCTGGCGACCTATCAGCAATTCAAATGGGATGAGCCCAGCAGACACTTGGGGTACCTCTCTCACGGCAAAGAGGAGACAAAGAACCAGCGGGTTCCAATGCCCCTGAATCTCCTTCTAAACATTGGCACATAGCCTTTAGGGTCTGATTGAACATCAGTCTAGGGATAGTATGCTGATGTTTAATATCAAATTGAGCCCAGACTCATGCTAATTCTCGGGACATAAAATTAGCTCCCCAATCAGTATAGACGTCCTTAGGGAAGCCAAATTGATAAAATATTTTACTAATTTGCTAGCCACTACTTTTGGCAGAAGTGGAGCATAACAGAATAGCCAATGGAATAGATCATTATATATTAGTGTCTGTGCCTATTCTTCTCAAGCAGAACCACAATGTCCACCGCCAATCTATCGAGGAGTTCTTGCACTATAGGAAGAGGCATTAAAGGTGCCTGGTGGGGAAATGTGCTTCGATACTAGCTGACACACTCAACAAGAGAGACAGAATTTTTAACTGCTTGATATATCCTGAGCCAATAAAAACACCGCTTCAGGCAAGCCAAGGTGTAATGTATGCCTAGATGTCCTATTAAGGGATGAGTGTGGGTTACAAACAATACTAGCTCTTGAAATTTATGGGGTACTAGAGGTTATACCCAAGGTCTTGGCCTGCTAGACCCTCTTCAACCCTACAAACCAAATGATGGCCACTGTTGGAGACAGGATGCTGGGCTTGATGGACCCTTGGTCTGACCCAGTTTGGCATGTTCTTAAGGCAAACAAAGTGTTCTTTATTTAACAGAATTTTCTACCTCCAATACAGGATCTTTCCATTGATCACTTTGAAAATCAGAGAACTGCCTACCAATCATTTTTATAATCTTCTCCAAGCCTGCCTCTGGATATCAAGAGCACCGGAAGCCCAGCCTTGCCCGCTTTTCTTTTTTCTGTTACTCCTTAGGTTTATGTCTTTCCTGCAGACCACCAAATATGCCTGTCTCCTGAAAAGGAAAGATCTCCCCCTAAAGTCTGGCTCTCTCATAGGCCTTCATGGGTTTGTGCTCAGGCAATCACATATACTTCTCTTTCTTGCACTCTCTCTGTCAACCAGGGCCAATTGCTGCCGAGAATCTTTGGTACAGAAAACCCTTTTACCAATATTACTTCCAAGGTATTCTGGTATTCCCCTGTTGGACCTGAACGGGGTATATACCCTAGTCCTACATGTTCCCATGCACACACTTGACAGAAACCCTGCAGGAACTTCCCCTCCATGGGCCTCAGTCCCAGAGTTTTGGCTTCATACCCTGACATTAAGGTAGTTCTTCTTTGCTTCAGCTTGTCCATAGACTTCTAGGTAATCATCACATCTATCACTTACCTGGGGGGGGGGCACTAGTACCACAGTGAAGATCTAGGTCATAGGTAGTAGCTGATAGATAGGACTTGTGGCATCCTGTTGTAGCAGGATGCAGACTCGTAATCAGGTAGGCTAAATCAGGACAGGCAGTGTTCATACATAAGTGAGGGTCAATCTGAGGTCAGGAAAGGCAGTGAGCATAAGAAAATATAAGAAGCAGAATGAAGTCAAGACAAGGCTGGGTCAAAACGAGTAGCCAGAAGCAGGAACAGCAAAGAAACTCAGGAGCAAGACCTTTTGCTAAGTCACCCAGCAAGTGGAATGGGTTTCTATACATACTGGAGTACAGCTGACATCTTTAACCCCACAGGAGTCATTCCTATAAAATCTGAAAGTAGTTGCATGTCCCAGATAGAGTGAGATGTACAGTAGAAGCCAGATGCCGGGAGCCATGCTGGAGGAGCTCAACAACCGCAGGATTCAGCAGTGGGACATGGATTGTGAGACAGAAGAGCATGGTCAACAGTATGTTACAGTACACCTCCTCCAACGCCCTCTTCTAGTTTTCTGTTTTAGGGTTGCAGGAGGAAGAGCTAATGGAATCTTCGATTAGGGTTAGGTATGAAGATTTTCCACAGGTTCCCAGAATTGTTTCTCGGGGCCATAACCCTTCCAATCCACCAGATAATAAAGTTCGTTTCTTACCAGCTAGGCATCAATTATTTCATTAACTTCAAAACTCTGCAATGGAGTCAGATGAGACCAGAGTGAGTGAAGGGCCTGTCTTGGTGTACCTGTTGAGAATTAATGGTTTAAGTAATGAGACATGGAAAACATTAGGAATGTGCAGGCAGAAAATCTTGATTATATAGGTCACTGAATTAATCTGTTTTAAGATCTGATAAAGCCAATAAATCTGGGGATGAGTTTCATAAGAGGGCATCCTGAGCCAGATGTTCTTTGTGCTGAGCCACAACTTATCACCCAGAGAGAATTGAGGGACAGGCCTGTGTTTCCTCTCAGCACTCTTTTTGTAACAATCTGCAACCTTTCTGAGAAGAGACTATTTGGCCTGTTAAATCCCTGCAGGTTGGACGATATTGATTTAGCCACCAGGCTCTGTGGACAGTTTGACTGGAAGTGGTATTCTGGGGTGATGACCAAATAGTATGTAGAAGGGCGAGGAACTGGAAGATTAGTTGACCTGGTTGTTATAGCAAAACTCGGCCCATGGGAATAATGTCATCCAATCGTCTTACCTGGCGGAGACGTAGGCCCTGAAGAAGCCCTCGAGGAGTTGACTGATCCTCTTCAGCTGGCCATTTGACTGTGGGTGGCAAGCGAAGAAGTCTTGAATTATATCCAATTTTTTGTACAGGACATGCCAGAATCTTGAGGTAAATTGTACTCCACGGTCACTGATGATGCATTATGAGAGTCCATGTAATTGGAAAATGTGTTGAAAAAATTGAGCAAGAATTGAAGCGGTGGACAAGGATTTGAGCAGGACAAAGTGTGGCAATTTAGAAAATTGGTCCATAACTACCCAGATAACTGTGCATCCCATGGGGGTGGGGGGGGGGGGAGAGAGAGAGAGATCCATGATAAAATCAATGGATATGTGGGTCCGGGCTTTATGAGGGATAGGTAGCGAATGTAGAAATTCCAACGGATGCTAGAGTGGTGTCTTATTCTGGGCATAGCTGATGGAAGAGGATACATAAAGCTGTATATCTTTAGCTAAGATGGGCTAACAGCAATTATGGGAAACAAGTTCTACAATCGTGTGGATGCCCTACTGGCAGGCCAACTTGGAGGCAAGGGCCCATTTTAGGACTCTTTGATAGTAGCGTTTGGGCATGAGTGTCTTCCAAGGAGGAACCCAAATTGGTACTATAGCAGTGGATGCGATGATCTTGGCTGGATTGATGAGGTACTGGGAAGCCCTCAGAGATGTCGGTTGGGTCAAAGGATTGGGAAATGGCATTAGCCCTGATATTTTTCTCAGCTGGCCAGTATGTGAGTCGAAATTGAATCAATTGAAACACAGAGAACATCCTGGCCTGATGAGGGTTATTTTTATTTTTTTATTTATTTTTATTTATACGTCTTTTATATACCGAAGTATTGGCAGGGGCCTTCACTCCGTTTACAGTTATAACAACGCTATACATTGAAATCAGATGAACAGTTTTAACAGAGTTAAAGTTATAATGAATATATATAAAACCAGTCTCTTAGTCATCTGAAGGTAAAGGAGGTTCTTGTGATCTGTGAAAATAGTGAAGGGGTGCAGAAGATGGTGCCATTTTCCCAGGGATAGTTTAATAGTGAGTAACACTATCACCAATACTATAGTTTATTTTTCCCCAAGGGAGAAAACTTCTTTGAATAGAAAGCACAAGGTAGTAACTGGCCATTAGAAACAGACTGGGAAAGGATGACACCCACTCCTACCAAGGAGGAGTCTACATCCAAGACAAAAGTGGAGAGTAGTGTTGGGCCTGTGCAAGACTGATGTAGAGAGAAAGGTGGATTTTAGGAGAGCAAAGGATTAGCTGGCTTTGGGTGGTCACTCCTTGGTATTAGCCTCCTTTTTGTTAAGAGCAGTAATGGAAGTAGTGAGTGTGGAGTAATAAGGAATACATTGCCGGTAACTGGCGAAGCCTAAGAAAAGCTGTATTGGCTTTAAACAGACTGGTTAAGGCTGGTCCATGATAGCAGCAAGCTGGAGGGGTTCATGCGAATGCCCTGTGCGGATATGATGTACCCAAGGAAGGGAAGTTCCTCCTGTTCAAATGCATATTTTTCCAACTTGGCATACAGAATATTCATGCATAGTCGCTGCAGCATGTGACCAGTGTGATTGGAGGTTAGACAACTTAGATCATTATTCAGGCATACTATTACACAAGAATTGTCATGTCAGGGGAAAGTGAGCCCTTGTACCATGTTAAGTTTGCACTGCCTATCTTGCACAAACAAAACATAGGCCTTGACCTACAGCCACCGCTGCCTGTTTTCGCCTAGCCACACACCTCCCCCTTGGGGTGAGCCCTCAGGTTCTGGAGGCCGGCAGGACTTTCCTGTCATGATCCAAAGGTGGCAACAGAGGCTAGACAGCTGGCTGAGTGAGATCGGAGTCTAGTCTGAGGGTGAGATGAGACATGCAGGAACAACACAACAGAAGGACAATGGAAAGTAGAACAGGGACCCACTCACAAGGACAACACCAGGAGCAAGGCCAGAAGCAGGAACAGCAGTACATAAGAACACATTGGGCAACAAGTACTGCAAAAGAAGGCAGGAGACCTGTTATGAAGGCTTTGGGTAGTAGTTCTGAGCCTCCCTTTATACAAGACAGGATGTGATGTCATCAGAGCATGTCACAGGAAATCCTGCCAGCAGAACCTATAAAAGGGTTCAGGAGCTGCAGGAAGTTCAGCTATGGTCCTTGGATGCAGCATGATACTGGAGTCACTTCAGACTAGAGGTGAGGGGCATTATAGGTGTACAACAAGTCCTGAAATATGTCTTTAACAAAGTCTTGGAAGACCGCTGGGGCACTGCACAAGCTAAAGGGCATCACTAAATATTCAGAGTGACTATCCTGGGTGTTAAAGGCGGTCTTCCACTCATGTATGCAAATTAGGTTGTGTGACCCCCCCCCCCCCCTCACAGATCCAGTTTGGTAAATTTCGAAGCCCCTTGAAGGTTATCAAATAATTCTGATATCAGCATGATGGGGTATGTGTGCTTTATGGCGATGGCATTCAGCCTGCAATAATCAAGGCATGGGTGTAGTGATCCATCCTTCTTGCTTACTAAGAAGAATCTGGCACAAGCTAGGGACAAGAAGGGTCTAATGAAGCCCTACTTAAGATTCTTCTGACATAGCTTTGGTTTCAGGGATGGGTAGCAGGTACACTCTGCCCTGAGGGGGGGGGGGGGCGGCATCTTTCCAGGCAATAAGTCAATAGCACAGTCTTAAGTGCAGCCCGAAGGGGTAAGGTCTTAGTCTGTTTTTGTTTTTTTTCCGGAAGACATCCACAAATGCTGCATAGGGCCAGGGCAGCAAGATCTGAGAGACTAAGCTGCAGCGGTGGAGATAAGGAAAGCAGGCATTTCTGAAAGCAGTGAGGGCTCCAGGAACATATCTCCAGTCTGATCAGAGGATTGTGGTATTGTAACCAAAGTAGGCTGAGTACCACCGGGCTGACAGATTTCGGGAGGATAAGAAATGAGATACACTCCTGAGGTAGTAAGCCTACTCGTAGAGTTAAGAGTTCTGGGGTTTAGCAGATGGCCCCTGGCAAGGATTCCCCATATATTGATGATACAATGGATTTTTCCAGGAGTATAAGGGTGATAGAGAATTTTACTATCAGCCCACCACTCCCGAGTCCACAAAAGCCTCTGTGAAGAAGTCAAAAGTAGCAGAGTGCAGGTGAATCATCCAGATTATTCTTTACACGGGAGAGGGAAACATAGCACCTAGGGTTACTTCTGATAAAATCCAGCTGCCTTCCCAGAATCCCCAGCTCTGGATGCTCACTGTGCAGCAGGGAACTGCCAGTAGAGGCCCTGACATGTACACTATTAAGACCCAGTGGAGGAATGCACAGGCATACGTGTGCATTGGCACGCATGATTCTGTGCACATTAGAGGGAGAGCTGGACATTTGCCCCCATGATGATGTCACACGCTCCAGACTACTTAGCCTGCCTGAACCTGGACTATTTGCCTTGGCAACAGGTTCCTTAGCCTGATTCTTTCCTTGCTCGCTGCATGTCTGGTTTTGGATTCTGCCTGCCTGCCAAGACCTCGGCCTGGTTACTGGATTCTCCTCACTCGCAGCCTGCCTTGACCTCAGATTGTGTTTGATCTCATGTGCCTTCCACCTGCCGGACCCTGGACTTTCTATTGGACTCTGCTGCTGCGGTCTTCAGTTCTACATCAGTTCAGCTGTGCATTGTGCAAGCCATCAGCCTTGTTACAAGTCATCAGCCTTGCCCTTGCTAGTTCTCTACTTCAGCAAACTTTGTCAAACCTTCAGCTACAGGTCCTGCCTTCATACAGACTTGTGGACTCTGTCTGGTCTGTGTCAGGTTGCACTTGCCTGCCGTTGGTGCCAGGTTTGGGCCTTAACTTAAGGTTGCACCGCGGCACAGGGGCTCATGCATTTGCTGTTCCTGTTTGTCAGTCTGAAAAGACTTCACAGTGGCCGGAGGGCTACCCCAGGAACCAGCAGAGGGCTGCCTGGCCCTGACAGTTTGCCAAGACCATGAGCTTGGTCAACGCATCCCCATGATGGGCCATGGCTGTTCTGAGTCACCAGATGCAAGAGCAAAAAGCAGAACGGATTGGTCTCCTGCACCAGTTCGTGCAACAGACTCAGTAGCAATTTGATCAAGTAAAAGGTTCATTATTGACCTTGTCTCAGCATCTAGATAGGATGCAAGTCCCATATACGGCTCCTGCTCCAGTGCCTGTCCTGGGGGAACCTGCACTGACACCCATCTAGGCTGTGGAACCCTTGATTCAACTTCCTCTATCTCTGAGGTATAGTGGCTGTACTAAGGGGAGCAGAGGATTTCTCAATGTTTGCAAGATGCAGTTTGAACTTCAGCCAACTCGTTTTTTTCTAACTGTGTTAAGATTACCTATATTCTCTCCTTGTTGGATGGCCCTGCTTTCCCTTGTGGGAATAAAATGAGGTACTTGTCAGAAATCTGGATAACTTCAGGCAATAATTTTGCTTGATTTTTGACCAGCCCAGATGTTTCATCGTCTGACATAGAACTCCTTTGTATCTACCAAGGTACACGCTCAGTTGGCAAGTATACAGTTAAATTCCGTATCCTAGACTCTGAGCTTAGGTGGGGCGAAGATGGCCAAATCGCCATTTTCTGGTAAGGTCTGTCTGGAAGAATGAAAGATGAATTAGCAGCTCAGGATCTTCCCTCTATCCCTCGAAGCATTTATTGCCTTGGATATTCATATAGATCTAAAATTTCAAGCACAAGCTTGTGAATAAAAATAATTCCCAGCAGACTGCTCCTGTGGTTCCCAGACTTCCGTATTCCCCGCCAATTATCTCAGAAACTCCAAGGATGGCCACGTACGAAGAACTTATGCAATTGGGAAATACCTGGCAGTCGCTTGATGAGAAACAAAGGCAAAAAGCATATAACCTTTCTCTCTACTGTACTGCATCAAACCATTTTGTCAGTCTGTGTTCCCTGAGACCGGAAAATTCTGTACAAAGAAGCCTCATTGGGAAGGAAGCATTCCACGCTCCTGCTTCCTCTCCAAACATAATTATACCAGTGTGTCTCTCCTGCGGAAAACACAGTTCAGATTAAAGCCTTAGTAGACTCTGGAGCTGGGAGCAACTTTATCCAGGAGTCCTTGCTACATCAATGTGGTTGCCCTACTACCATTTTACCCACCTCTTGTATCATTTCATCTGTCTATGGAGAACCTCTAGCTGGTCATGTGACCAGTTTCCTTGCCCACTACAGTACAGATTGGGTCTCACCAAGAGGAACTTTGGTTCTATGTACTACCTAAAGCATCCAGCTCTCTTATACTTGGACTACCCTGGCTGAGTCTCCATCATTTATTGGAGCACTTTACAGATTAACGAATGGGGTCCATCTTGTCAGGAGCATTCTACTGTCTGGAATATCTCACCTGAATTACCAGAGTTGCCGCTCCAAAGTACATCCTGCTCTTATGCGAATTCTGAACCACGTGGTTTTCCTGCTAAAGATCTTTGTCCGATCAGGACCAGCCTCTGCCTCCAGCCAGGTCTTCAGTCTTGCCTTTAGCCACATCCACAGTCCTGCTTTGAGTCATAACCAAGTCCTCAGCCATGCCTGGTTCTTCAATTCAGTCTCAAAATCAAAAAATCTCTGGATCCGGTGTCTGGACCTCTGAGCTCCCAGTTGGTAAAGTAACTTCAGCTCCTCAAAAGCTGAAGAGGACTGAGGAGGGGGTGTTGTTAGAATCCAGTTCCCTTCCCAAAATCCCCGGCTTCGGATGCTTACTGTGCGGCATGGAACTGCCACTGGTCGTGCCGACACCTATGCAACTAAGACCCAGTGGAACACACAGCCGTACGTGTGCATTGGCACACACAATTCTGTGCACATTGGAGGGAGAGCTGGGCATGTGCCCCAATGATGATGTCACATGCTCCAGACCATTTAGCCTGTCTGAACCTGGACTCTTTTCCTCAGCAACAGGTTCCTAAGCCTGTTCCTTGCTCGCTGTGTGCCTGGTTTTGGATTCTCCTCTCTTGCTGCTTGCCTCAACCCTGGACTGAGTTAGATCTCGCTTGCCTTCCGTCTGCCGGTCCCTGGACCTTCTGTCGGACTCTGCTGCTGCATTCTTCAGTTCTGTCTGGTTCCAGTCTTCAGTTCTGCTCCAGTCCAACTGTACATTGTGCAAGCCATCAGCCTTGTTACAAATCAAGTCTTGTCTCAAGCCATCTGCCTTGCCCTTGCTAGTTCTCTGCTTCAGCTTGTCTTTGTCAAGCCTTCTACTATATGTCCTTCCTTCATACAGACTCATGGACTCTGTCTGGTCCATGTCAGGACGTGTGCACCTGCCGTTGGCACGGGCCTTAGGCTTTGCCTTTAGGTTGCGCCATGGCACAGGGGCTCATGCATTTGCTATTCCTGTTCCTCAGTCTGAAAGGGCTTCAAAGCTACCCCCAGGAACCACCAGATGGCTATCCCACCCTGACAACCTCTTCCACCAATTCTTGGCTTGGTCATTCCACGACTTCTCAGGGTAATAGGCAGTATATTGACCCTTGCTGGTGCAATGCAGACAGAAAGAGTTCTTCTTTGGCATTTCTTCTCTTCCAGGAATTTGGAACATCCCAGCTGTATGAATTTGTCATCCTGTATAGGCTAAGGGTGCCAGGCAAGTATGGTGTCTGAGGTGCTCCCCTTCTCGAGATCTCTCCTGAAAGCACATATCAATCTTCAGACACAAAGATATTAAGTTATCCAGCCTTGTGGGGGTATTTCATTCTGCCAATTTGTCCTTGATTTGATCCAACAGATCCTATCAGAAGACTGCAGTCTGCATCTCCTCATTCCAGGTGAGCTTGGACGCTGGGTTCGGAACTGTATCACATATTGCCCTGTCACAGACTGAGAAGCTCTGAGGTTGAAGGGAATGCTTGGGTGGGCTTGTCAAAGACCTTTCTGAAGTGTCTTAGAAATGTCTAAAGGTTGGAAAGAATAGGATTGTCTCTCCCATAAGTGGGATGCCCAAGCCAGAGCATGATCAGAGTAGAGCTATCATGAAGGTCACTGTAGCTCGCTCTGAGGCAAAACTAGTGGGCTGAAGCTCAAAATGAATTAAACATTGGTTGATAAAACCCCTGCAGGCCTTGGGATCACCATCACATCTGGGTGGAGGAGGCAGGTGTATAGGCTAGGTGGCTGGAGTTGCAGCCAATGGGGCAAGACTGAGGGAGGTGGTGCACTAGCTAAGAAGACTGAAGCTTGTTTACCAGTAAGGACAGGATTTGCAGGGCTGCCATGATGTGACTTTGTTCAGTCTGTTGTTATTGGACCTTTTGGGAGAGATCCTGAAGGAATTTGAGTAGCAGACATCCTGAGGGTTCATGGCCTTAGCAAACTGTCATGGCTATCACATAGCTAGTGTTGCATCTGTCGCTGCCCAACGGCTTCACTCTGCCTTTCTTTTTCGGCGACTCGTCCTGCTCCTTGTGGATGTCTGACTGCCGTGGCATCTGTCCGCCGTCCTCAGACCGGCTTGGGTGCTGCCTCCCGCCATGCTCCTCAGGTACCTTAGGGCACGCGCGGCCCTCATTCTTATTTCCTCTATGGCGCGAACCTCAGGGGCGTCCCCCTGTGATGAGGTCACGCTGACCGGATATTTAAGCCTTTTGTTTATTGCTGGCCGTTGAGTTAGCTCGGATTCCTACGGATGAGATTCACTCTCCGTACCCAGCTACTCTGCCTCCAACTTCTACTGGACTCTTTGCTGCTAATGGGGTACCCGCTCCTCGGGAGCCTCTCTGCTTCTTTCAGGTCACTATCAGGAACCGGTACTCGCTCCTCGAGGGCCCATGTTCCCTGACTCGCTGCCTGTGTCCATCTCCTCTGTTGTGACCATCGCTGCTCGACGTCCTCCTCTGCCCTCTTTACCTCTATGGCGACTCCCTCCGGGTCTGATGGATGGCTGGCTGCCGCGGTGTCTCCATGCCGTCTCCCTCCGGCGTCCCCTGACCGGCTTGACGTTGCAGATCCGTCATGTTGCCTGAAGACCTAGGGTGCGCGCTCCGATTGAAGTACCAGCAAGGGCGCGAACCTCAGGGGCATTCCCCTGAGATGACGTCATCCGCTTCCAATATTTAAAGGTCTCTATTTCGCTAAAAAACGGAGTTAGCAAGGACTTGCTTTGGCTGTCCAAAGCTACTCTGCCTTGGGGATTGCTTCGGCTACACCTCCCAAGCTACTCTGCCTCCTCGGACTTACCAGAGGTACCCACTCCTCGGGGGCCTCGCTCTTTTTCTTTACTTTCAGATTACAGATAGGAACCGGTACTCGCTCCTTGAGGGCCCATGTTCCTGGACACTCTGAAGATTCTCTACTGCTTGGAAGCTATCGCTGCTACAAACAATTGTGAGTTACCATCGCTCTCTCAGAGCTTTCCCTGGAACGAGGTACTCGCTCCTCGAGGGCCTAAACCTTTCCATCTCCTGAGCTTCCTTGAGACCTTACGTGAGTTTTGTCATCTAGTACTGTTCATGAACTCTGTCTATCTGCCTACTCACTTTCTACAGTTTCTCAACAGCTCAGCCATCCTGGATCTCTGTTCCAGTACCTGAGGGACTACAGCCCTGCCGGGTATATCAGCTCACTACTGCCACCTCTGGTGGTTTCAAAAACCTGTTTAATAAAAGAACTAATGTGTGTCTGTCTCCATACTCAAGCCTAGCCAGTGGTCCCTCTTGGGATATCCTCCCAGGGGCGTGGTCATCTGCCACTGGCCCAGGGATCCACCCCCAACTATATCAGATCTACATCAGATTGCTACTCCTCTAACACAGAGCTTTCCTAACAGATTGCTAACTCCTCACGGAGAATATAACAGATTGCTAACTCTACAGTCTAACTAACAGCAGATTTATAACATCCTCTTCTACTTGGAAGAATTTGCTACAGACACCATCTGTGAGTACTACTACCATCTACTCCTCAGAGCTGTTTCCCTGGAACCAGGTACTCGCTCCTCGAGGGCCTGCCTCCGTTCCAGCGCCAGTGCCATCTCCTATGTGCAACTGCTGTATGAGTACTTGCCAACGGGTCTCTGCTCCCAGGGATCTGGTACTCGCTCCTCGAGGGCCGGCTCTCCCTATCTCGAGGCTTCTCCATACTGGGGACTCTGTGAATGTCATATTGTTTTCATTCTCTCAGTTCTTTTCACTACAGCACTGCTACCGGAGGAACTGCTGTTCCAGCGCCCTGAGGAATACTAGCTCAGCCGGGCTCCATCTTCTACTCACTCCCGCCACCTCTGGTGGCTTCACAAATTGTCTAAATAAAGATATAATCTGTGTTTGTGTGTCCAGAGCTGAGCCTGCCCTGTGGCCCCTCACGGGACTTCCCCCCATGGGCGAGGTCAGCTGCTACAGTGTCCAAGAGTCCACCCAAACCTTACAAAACATAACAGCTAGAGGAGGGCCTAGGGCTGCAGTAAAAATCCAGGTCACAAAACGACCTCTGACAGAGTTATGTAGGCCTTCATAGATCTGGGTAGGACCTGGGGCACTGTGTTGTAGCAGAAGATGGAGGCGTGGTTGAGACAGGCAGCATTCAAAGGCAAAAGTCAGGGGCTAGGGCAGGCAGAGAACAGCATGAGATCAAGAATAAGGTCAGGTCACAAGGAGTAGTCAGAAGCAGGAAAAGTAAAGAAAATAAGGAGCAGAAAATAAGACTATAGCTAAGGCACCCAGCAAGTGGAATGAGCTTCTATATATACACACACATACACACATACAAGAGTAGTGCTGCAGACATCAGCCAGCGCAACAGGAAATTCAGGACATCAGACCTATAAAATCCAGAAAGTCATTGAGTACCCTAGAGAGAGTAGGATATAGAACAGAAGTCAGATGCTGTGAGCCCTGCTGGAGGACCTCAAACCGCAGGATTCAGCAGTGGGACAAGGATTGTGAGGCAGGAGCATGTGGTCGACGGTATGTTATATAATACATTAAGGACAAGTAGGAGAAAATATTTTTTTTACTCATTGTATAACTAATCTCTGGCATTCACTGCCAGAGGATGTGGTAAAAGCCGTTAGTGTAGTTGTGTTTAAATAAAGGTTTTAATAAGTTCTTTCAAGAAAAGTCCATAAACTGTTAAGGTGGAAGTGGGGAAATCCCCGAGATAAGTAGCATAGAATCTATCAACTTTTGAGATCCTGTCAGGTACTTGTGACCTGGATTGGCCACTATTGGAAATAGGATACTGGACTTGGTTTGACCCACTATTGAAAAATGGTTTATGAAAACTTAAAGAGTGGTTGAAGATTTGGCAGCTGGGATTCAATGCCATGAAGTGCAGAGTCATGCATCTGGGATTCGGTAATCCAAAAGAGCTGTATGTGATTAGGGAGTGGGGGTGGGGAAGGCTGATATGCACAGACCAAGAGCGGGATCTTAGGGTGATAGTGTTTGGCGATCCGAAGATAGCGAAGCAATGTGACAAAGCAATAGCTAAAGCTAGAAACGTACTGGCCTGCATAGTGAGAGGAATAACCAGTAAGAAAAAGGAGGTGGTAATACCCTTGTACAAGTCCTTGGTGAGGTCTCACCTGGAGTACTGTGTTCAGTTCTGGAGCCCGCACCTCAAAAGGGATAGAGACAGATGGAGACAGTCCAGAGAAGGGCTACCAAAATAGAGTGGGGTCATCAGAAAATCTATGAAGAGAGACTGAAGGATATGAATATGTATACCCTGGAAGAGAGGAGGCGCAGAAGCGATACCTTTTCTGTTGGAAAGAAATCAGTAGAAGTAGAGGTCACGAAATGAGACTGCAGGGAGGACGTCTCAGAACCGTTAGAAAATATTTCTTCACAGAGAGAGTGGTGGATGCCTGGAATGCCCTTCCAGAAGCAGTGGTGGAAACCAAACCAGTTAAAGAATTCAAAGGGGCATGGAATAAATACTGTGAATCCCTAAAGTCTAAAGGATGGAAATGAAGAACAGAGTGCATGGGGGTAACTTGCTGGTGAGGCGGTTACTACCCTCAACCAATAAGCCTTCATACTCATGATGCAACTCCATCATGGCTCTCTGCTTCAACGGCAGTGTGAAAAGGGGAACTGAATTTGTACAGCTCCCAATGAAGGCCCCGATTTTTACAGTCTGGGAAACTGACAAAGCATGAGGGTAACCTACACAGCGCAGCAGACACTACCATAAGCTTGCTGGGCAGACTGGATGGAACATTTGGCCCTTTTCTGCCATCATTTCCAAGTTTCTATGAGTGGCAAATCTTCTGTTATGACTTATTTTCAAATGATTTTTGCCTATAGGTACAGAATGAAAGAAACTCTTTTGAAGTCAAGTGCAGGAAAGAGTTCCGAAACATCACAGGCTTTGTTTTGTAGAAGTATTTTTTCCAAATCCTCTGGGTATTTGGCTCTAATCTTGAGACGATAAGGGTCATAAGTGATTTTCTGGGGTCATGGCTGTTATATTACTTCTCAGTCAAATCATAAGACAAGGAATGAAAAATGAACTCCTAGTAAATGGAAGAAGATATTATACCCTGGCATTCAGTAAAATGAAAGTCAACGAAAAAGGCAATTTTTATACTATCACAATGTTTAAAATTATAGCTTTAAAATAAGAATAATGGCTGAGGTGGAGAACCACACAACAATAAAGTACAACAGGGAACTAAGACCATATAATAAATATCTTAATTTTATGTCATGACACAGAAGCTCCCTATACAGTGCAAATAACCAAATAATTTAAGAACTCGAGTAGCCATAATCTATTACCTACATCTATTCTGACACTGCGAGTGCTACAAAAACTCTCAAACAGCCATCTTAGTTTTATTTTGCTGTTTAGTACCGTAATTGCAGAATTAGCTTATGTACAGATTCATCAAAAAAGGATGAAATAGTGACTTCAAAGGATGAGACTCTCCTCCCCCTCCCCCAATGTCAGCAGTTTCACTCCTACTTGTTCCATCCCATCCTTTTGAATTAAATCTCTTCAGCACCTCCCAAGTGAATCACTTAAGGAAAGAACCTTGACAAAGCCAAGTCTCACTAGGTCACCTAAATAGGCATCAACCCAGGTGGTAGCCTAAGATTTGTCTCAGATTTTCAAACAGTTGTGGAATGCACTGTGCTGTTTTGAAAACCCAAAGGCATATGCTGTGAGCAACAAAATGCATGCATCTTCCTGGCATGGATATGCTATGCATGTACTTTGCATGCATTCTTTTTGGTGGCTCCTGTGTGCAACAGAGCCCTCTCTCTGCCAGTACAACCACCATGATTCCCAAAACCACGGAGATGGTTGACCTTAAACTAATCAATATAAATCTTATTAGCAGATGAAATGTAGACAAGAATAACTGGAATAAGACTCTAACCTATGGCACAGATGAAAATTGAGGTCTCTTAAATACTCAGCTAAACCAGATGGAAAGCAATACTTGCTGTGGGGTTTCAGAGACAAATAGTAGGAACTGTAGCCTCAGCTGAGGGCTGCTGACTGCAAAAGGAGGATTCTCACACACAGGCTGATACAGTACAGTGAGCTCCAACGGAGCGCAAATGCATGTTGATGGCCCTATTAGGTATTCCCGCATGATTCAGAATGCAAAATGTGCAGCCAAGCCGCACATTTTGCTTTCAGAAATTAGCACCTACCCAAAGGTAGGCGCTAATTTCTCCGGGCACCGGGAAAGTGCACAGAAAAGCAGTAAAAACTGCTTTTCTGTGCACCCTCTGACTTAATATCATGGCGATATTAGGTCGGAGGTCCTGAAAGTTTAAAAAATTAAAAAAATAAAAATAAAAATTTAAATGGGCCCGCGGCTGGCGGGTTGAAAACCGGACGCTCAATTTTGCCGGCGTCCGGTTTCCGAACCTGTGGCTGTCAGCGGGCTCGAGAACCGACGCCAGCAAAAAAGAGGCGCTAGGGATGCGGTAGTGTCCCTAGCGCCTCTTTTTACAGCCGGGCCTAATTTTAATAAATTAAAATACTGACTCGCGCACACAGGAGAGTGGCCTGTGTGCATGCCGGGAGAGCAGGCGCTCGCCCGCTCTCCCGCGTTTTTACTGTATTGGCCCGACAGTGAATTCAGAACTGCCACAGTGCATAGCTTTCTGCCCACACTTAACCCAACAGAGCAAAATGTCACATTCTGCATTAAACAAGTGAACAGCCCTATTTAACAAAGGTTTTCTCCCATTTTGGGGATAATTTTGTAACTGCCCACATTGGTGTAAATTCTGTGGGCTTTTTTTATTAAATAGAATTTTCAAAGGGAAAATATGCATGCACTTTCCCTTTGAAAATCCTCACCAAAACTGCCTGCACACATTTGCACCTATTAATGTGTTTTTCCAGGGGGAAAAAAAAAATCATTCTTTCGAAAATTCTAAAGTTTGCATGTAAGCACACCACCATACCCTAACCCATTTCTGTGAACAGCTCTGTTCATGCAGGTAGAAGTACTCACGTACAAGCCCTATGCACATAATTTTACACGTGTTATCAGGCAGCTTTGTAAAAGCTCATTTCGGTGAATAAAACACTACTTTACCTGCAGAAATGGCTTAAAAGTTACCCTCTTTCGGGGTAATTTTGTCACACTGTGCATAAGTTAGCTGGCAAATACATGCACAGGTTACACTGATTTTCAAAGCAGACTTATGCACATCAATCTGCTTTGAAATTAGCACACCAAATTTATACCCAGAAAAGACACCTATTGGTGGATGTTGAAGACCAAGCCAGGCTGGGGAACCCCCATGAGAAAAGTCCAGGACTACAGGGCAAGGCAGAACTGAGCTAAGGAATCTTCAGCCCATACCAGCCACCTCCCCCGCAGGTTGAGCCCTTGGGTTCTGGCAGCTGGCAGGACTCAGACAGGGGCTGGTGTTGAGAGTAGTGCTGGACTGCAACCTGGACTGGATTGGATCTGGTGGCGGTGTGGCTGATCAGGACTGGAGGCTGAGGCAAGGCAAGGCAAGGCTGGAGGCTGCAACAAGATTGAGGTTAAGACAATGGCTAGGCACAAGAACAGGACAGGACAAGACAGACAAAACAGAGACTAGACCAGACAGATAACAGTGAAGGCTTGGAGACCATACACAGAAGACCCAAAGGTCACTTAGGCAAAAAACCTGAGAAGACCGCAGAGCTAGGCTGAAGCCAAGAGGCCACAGGACAGGGCTAGAGAAGAACACAGAGCAAGCTACAGCAGTAGGCTTAGGAAAGCCACAGAGCAAGGCAAAAGCAGAAGGCCTAGGGAGACCACTGAGCAAACACAAATGTGGGGCCAAGCAGTAGACTAGATGACAAGGCCTGAGCATAACCAAAGGCATAGTTAAATAGGGTGGGCCCTGCTGAGTCATGAGGTCATGGAAACTATGACTGGAGAGAGGGTAGAAGCAGCTCTTTGAGGACCTCTAGTAGTTGGGAGGCTGTATAACAGAATCACACGGTACCCTACCACTGGACAATAGGGCTTGAGTCTTTAAGAAGCGTGACTTGACCGTGCTACTCTGGAGTTGCAGGACCAAGCTGGAGCCGGACCCTTCCGGGGGTTGCAGGACCGAGCTGGAGCCCTCCAGGGATGGAATATTCAGGACAGAATCTGAGACAAACATAGAAACTGGAGTAGGGTTAGTGTTCTGTACAGAGATTAAGGGCAAGTTCTGGGTGCTGTGATCCTTTTCAGGTAAGGGAAAGGAAAACAGAAAATCTGAGGTGGAGTGTAACAATTCAATCTTGGGAAAAAGCATGTTTCAAAATGAGGCTCTGGGTAGGTAGTTGCTCTGGCAGGCTGAGACTCAGGGCTGGAGGTAACCTGTGCTCCTGCAGAAATCTTGAAAACTTCCTTCACATGGTCAGGCTTTGATAAACCAGGCTTCTGGCAGAAAAAGTGCAAGCTACCTTAGGTGGGGCTTGAGCTCTAATTAGCTTCTGATTAGGCCCAGCTGGAGTTTCAGGCTTCAAGGCCGAGCTTTCAGTATTAGTTAAAGAGTAGAAACCTGACCAGCAGTAGGAAGGAGTTTTACACTTCTTGTTCAAGCACTGATTCTACAGGAAAATCAACCAGAGCTGAGGATGGGATGGGATGGGATGGGATGGGATGGGATGGGGGGGGGGGGGGAATCAAAAGGTCAAATTGGTGGTAGGAGAAGCTGAAACATATGAAACAGTTAATAAAGCAGATACCTCAGAAACTGAATACTTTTCTTTGTCATGGTTCCTCTCCACAGCTTTCAAGTACAGGGATATTATTCTCAGGAAAAGTCTGGAGTAGATGTTTTAGGAGAAGAGTGAAACTGTCTTCCTTTTTCTAGTGCTTGAAAATTCACTCTTGTGCAATACAGATGTCTCTGTGAATGTTTTAACTGAAGCCACGATGGGACCAGGTTTCAGCTGCATGACTTCCTTCTCGCTAGCAGAAATATTGGAGTCCTCTAATAAAGAAAATACCTTTCTCACTTGATTGCAGTTTTTCTCTCTGTGTTCTGCTGAAACATCTTTCCTTCAGAAGAATTTAAGACAGGTAACTTAACAATTGCTCCTGTGTCTCCGTTTTAAATGTCAGTTGCTGCAGCTGAACTACACGGTGATCTAAAAGTCCCTGGGAGTGCACACTAGACAAAAACAAGGAGGGACCTGGCCTCTGTTGTAAGATTTTTTTCCCTTGTTTTTAAGTGCAACAAACTGGGGTTCTCCAACACAACAGGAACTTTACTCCTGGGTTATTGCATTTCCCTTTTGCTGCCTTCGGTGGAGAGAGGTTCTTTCTACAAGGAACATTAAGTGGTTGTAAATCAGATTTAACAGAGCTTTGTCTGGCATAGGCTTTACGAGTTTGTTTTTTTTGTTCCTTAGTGCAGGGGAAGGAGATATCAGTAGTGTTTAACACAGAAGGTATTTTAACTTGGGCATTACAGGCAACAACCTCCTCAGAGGCCAGATGCACTACGGCTGGATCTTTGTTTGGTATGACTCCACAGAGGAAACAGATTACTTCATTCCAAGGATTTACTACAGAACATTTCTCACATTTCCAAAGGGGGTTTGCATGGTTAGGATATCTGCAAGCACGAGGGACTAGGTCAGTGGTAAAGTAAAATAATGCGTAGGCAGGCTAACTAATGCTCCCCATAACCAGGGGTTGAAGGCAGAGCTCTAGGAACTGGGATTTTGTGGGAGAGCTGGTACTTTAACAGAACTAGATTTTGACAAAGCTCATCTAAAACAAGTCTCAATACATAGCATTCTGAAATTTGCACCTCTTGCACCCCGTATGTCAGAACTGATAGATATACTCATGGAGGAGTTGGGAAATCCTGTGGGTTCTAACAAGTCAGAAAAACTTTCTCTGGACGTAGCAGAAGACCCGCTGCCATGGGGACAGTATGGCCCTGTCATCCTGTTGAAGTTGAGAACCTAGCCAGACTGGAGAATCGCCTACGGGAACAGTCCAGGGCTACAGGGCAAGACAGAACTGAGCTAGGAAATCTTCAGTCTATACCAGCCACCTCCCCTGCATGTTGCACCCTTGGGTTCTGGCAACCAGCAGGACTTCGACAGGGGCTGGTGTTTAGTGCTGGACTGGAATCTGGACTAGACTGGAACTGGGACCAGTGAAGCTAAACAGGACTGGAAGCTGAGGCCAGGCAGGACTAGAAGATGCAACAAGACTGAGGTTAAGACAATAGCTAGACACAGGAGCAAGACAGAGACTATACCAGACAGTGAAGGTCCGGAGGCCATACACAGAAGACCCGAAGGTCACTTAGGCAAAAGGCCTGAAAAGGCCACAGCGCTGGGCTAGAGCAGAAGGCTTAGGAAAAGCCACAGAGCCAAACTGGAGCAGAAGGCTCCAGTTTGGCTCTGTGCATACACCAATATGGAACCAAGTAGACCTAGGCCCTGAGCATAACCAGAGGCAAGGTTAAATAGCCTGGTCTCTGCTGAGTCCTGAGGTCACAGAAAATATGACTGAAGAGAGGGTAGGAGCGGCTCCCCAAGGATCTCTGGTGGTTGGGAGGCTGCATAACAGGCAGAATCACAACACTGCTAAACCGTCCACACAAATTATTTATGAAAATGTATGTGCATTCTTTTTTAAAATCCAAAAGTATGCACATAAGTCCAAACCCCTTCCCAGCTCTGCCCCAGGAACACCTCCACTCAGTCTGGGTAAACTTACATTTATTTATTTAAAAAAAACAACTTAGGGGTCCATATTCAATGGCAACTTTTCAATATTTCCCCCACTTATTTGGCTAAAGTTTAGCCAGATAACTTATCATCCATCTAAAATGCAGGATTACTTAGGGGCACTCCGGGGCACAGTCAGCTTAGTTTGCTAAGCTATCCAGCTAACTCAGATATCCAGAGTAGCTGGATAACTTATCTAACTCTAGAGGTGCTATAGGTAAGTCCTAAAGATAACCGGTTAAACATATTCAGCTATCTTTAAGACTGCTGGCTATATTCAATGGTACAGCTCCCCTATTGCAATCCAGCCAGTGACTGATTACCACCCTTTCTGGTTCACTTTATATAACGTGTTCTAAACAGATTACATTATACAGGCATGAGAACATGACATTCACAGGCAAGGTTACCTGCACATCAGGCGGGCAATTTTCTAAAAGGCCATTTCTGCATGTAAAACAGTTTAAACCACAGAAGGCCCTTTGAAAATTACCCTTCCTGTGTCTGTGGGAAAAATGATAAGTAAATAGGGCCCCACAGTTGCAAATGCAATCTTTCCATACAACCACCAGGTGGCAATATGTTAAACCTAGGCAGGGGCACATGTGCTGCCCCCACCGCTGGTGCTGCTCTGCTCTCCCTTGCTCCCTTGGTGCAGGCGCAAAGCAAGGACCTTGGCTCCTCGAGCTCGCTCTCTGGTTCTCTGCCTGTGAGTGTATGCAGACAAAAGAAAAGAGACACAGCCAATGAGGGGAGAAGAGGACCTGCTGAGAGACATGGACATCAGAGAATTTCTGGAGCACACAACAGAACTTGAAAAGCCCAAGAAGAACAGACCTGTAATGCAAGTGTGCAAACTTGCCAGTTATAAACTGTTAGTCGTAGGCAGTTAAGAAGCATGAGAGCCTGCAGCTCTGTAGGTGGGATTCTCTAAAGGAGAGGTCCTTGCCCTTAAGATAGGGAAACTCATGCTGGGGGGAGGGGGAGAACCCGGAAGAGGCTGGGAGGGCCAGCCAGAACAAGACCAGGAAGGGTCAGTGGTATCTGCCTGTGCCTGACAGTGCCCATGCCGGAGCAGGAGCACAATCGGTGTGCTGTGCAGTCTCTACCTGCTGGACCAATCCAGCATCCCCAGAGCTGTGGGGGAAGTGCAGCATTGACAAATCAAAGTGCCCTGCATTTCGGGGAGACACAAGAGTGTGAATGGTTGGCTCCGCATGCAGTGTTCCTGTTTGTTGTGAAATTGCAATGTGACCCCTGTCTAGGTTCACTAGTCTGTACTTTTCTTTAAAATGAAGTACTTTCCAGCAATAGGCTGTTCAAAGGGTATTGTGACTGATAGGAGGGTTCTGCCCCCAAAGGGGATGAGCAAGTGGGGGTGGTATGTATGGTGCTTCCACGAGGCACTGGAGGAGCTTTGAGGAGTCATCTTTGATGCCTTGCTCTCCTTCTCTGTGGGGTGAACATCGTTGGAATAGGGGGTTGAACATCATTGGAGTGGAACAGCTTACATATGTATGAAAATATGTAATGTTAATGTAATGAATTAGAGGTTTAAATACGGGTGAACAGTGTTGGAATTGTGGGGATGGAATAGAGTAACATATGAAATGTTCAAAATAATGAGTGAATACTGAAATACTAATTGGATTTTATGGGTGGGTTTAGATTTTATGTGTATGACCTAGCGGACCCCTGCCACGCGTTGCAGTGGCTGAGTCAGATTCTTTGTCCTCCCTGCCCCTTCCCCTTGCTCATTTAGCTCAGTCACTCATCCTCTTCCCCCTTGGTCACTCTCCCCCCCCCCCCCTGTCCCCACTCCAACTCTCTCCCCTCACACTCACCTCTCCCCTCATTCTTCCTCCCCTGACAGTTACCTCCCTCCTCATTCTCCCTCCCCTCACTGTCACCTCAGTGACTCCCCACCTGGTGAGGGCTGTTTTGTAACCTTTCGGAGATGGTGCACATTTTGTGTATGTGTTTGTGTGTGCCCTCCCCCTTTGCACCCCAAAGTAATCCCCACAGAAACGTTGTGTTTATATAAGCCTCCCCACCCTCCCTTCCCACCCCCCCCCCAGGCCGGCGTAATAGACTAACCCACAAGAGTTGCAGAATCTCGGAACTGCCCCCTGGCCCCCCCTCCCTGAACGTGGACGCAAGAATATCCCCACGCCCCCTACCCCCCCCCCCCGCAGGCCCGACGATACCTTTCAAAAATGGTAGTCAGTGGAGCGGGCATTCGTTCTGGCATGGAAGTATTGGCGCCGGGCCCTCGAGGTGGAGCAATGGGAGTGGTCACCTTGCTCAGATAGTAAGGGCGAAGGTGCGCCGGTTGCCAGGTCAGAAAATGGTGTCGACGGGCCCTCGCCCTTACTATGTCACATGGGCTACTGCCGCTATTGGCGTTCCCAAGTGTCCTAGTAAGGGAAAGAGCCATTTTGATTGCTGGCAGCCGACAGCCGTAGTGTATGCGATGTGTCCCGGAGCGGTGTTGTTCCCCCCCCCGCTGGAGCAGCCCAAAGTATTCTGCAGTTTTCCGTGCGTTCGGAGGTTGAGGGCAGTAAGTAGAAAAGTCATGTGCGTGAGGGGTGTGAGGAGGGTGTTTGTGTGTGAGTTCGTAGGGTGTGGGAATTGCAAACATGTGGCATGTGAGTGGCCTCCTGGTGTAGCATGCTGGTATTTAGTGGGTTTTTGTGTGTTTTTTGAGGGTGTGTGAAATAAGTACAATTGGCATGTGTACGGGGGGGGTGTGAGGAGGGTGGATTTGTGTCTGCTCGGAGGGTGTGTGAATCGCAAACATTGGTCACGTGTGTGTGGGGTGTGAGCGTTTGTGCAAGGTGTAAGAGCTTCCGCTTACGTCCACCAGATGTCGCTGTTTTGTGGAACCAAATTTTAAAACTTTTTTACCAGCCCCCAGTGTGACAAATATGTAATGTAAGTGTAGAAGATCCTTGCCGTATGTGAGGTGAAACTTGTGTCCAAATTTGAACGCAATCGGTTAAGTGGTTGCTGAGATTAGCGATTTGGTACAAACTATTTAACATTTTTATTTATATAGATGAGTGTAAATGTGGACATGGGATATTAAAAGCATAGGGATATGAGATGTCTGGGGAATATTATAGTATGATATTATGAGATGTAAATATGACACTTCCACAGTTATAAGATGTATGAGGTTTCTCATCTTGGTTGATCAAAGTGTATATTTTATGCATATTGTGTGAATTGGTAAAGTGCAATATAAATTAATAAAAATTTGAAGAATATTATGCTCTCTTTGTATGGGATCATATACATGTTGTAATTGTAAAAAAGCTGACACCCCCCCCCCCTTTGACTAATTAATCCCATAAAGACCAGCTCTACAAAGGTCATAAAAGTAAGAGGTTTATTTATGGAGGAAGGTAGGGTTCCTCCAGGAGCAGAAGCAACACAAAACAAGTGGTATATCTGAGCCTGCTCAAAGACCTGACGTGTGTGCTCAGCAATTTAAGGGTTTCAATCAGCCAATCACAGATGTCTGCAAAATGCCCACCCATTACCTTATAGCCAATTAATACATTTTAGCATGTGTGTGTGCCCTGTTACTATGGGCAGGAGCCTCTTGTGGTCATTTTCAAAGAATAGGTCCAAGTTAACTTTTGTTTTCCCAAGAATGATGTCATCTGTGCTGGCTGATTCTCTGGTAAGTTTAGTTATCATAGTGCTTCATAGTGCTATCAATCTACTAGGTGCAATTTGGTGCTGGGTATTCTTACATAATATATAATGAATTGTAGCATTATGTAAATGTATGATATTAATTATTGATTCCTATTGTGTGATGATGATCTCCTTCTCTGCGCATATTCATAACACTGCTAAAGTATGTCAGTTCTTCCCCTATAACATTGCTAAAATCCATCCTTTCCTTTCTGAGCACATTACCAAAACGTTCATCTATTATCTCGTCTTCTCCCGCTCAGCCTACTGCAGTTTGCTCATTGCGGGCCTCCCACTGAACCATCTTTTCCCACTGCAATCTATTCAAAATTCAACTGCACGACTTCTCTTTTTTCACGTTGCTATGACTGTGTAATGCCTCAAGTTTCTACATTGTCTCCCTGAATGCTTATGCGTACAGTTCAAGCTTCACTTACTTGCCCATAAATGCATTCACTCTGCAGCTATTCATTACCTAACTTCTCTTTTCTCTCCATATCCTTCCTCATGAACTCCAGTCACTGGGCAAGTTACTCTTATCTGTGCCCGTCTCCTCCAACCAGAGGTGTTGCTATGTACCTAAAACATGCGGGGCACAGGCCCAACAATTTTGATAATTACCTCAGTCATGATCAGCAGCTTCCCTCCCCTCCACTCCAAAAACAATCCTATAAAAACTCATAACTGGACATCACACAAATAGTCCCTGTTATATGTTCCCATGCAGCTATCATTGGGGAGTCATCCTATATGACCTGTGACAAGGAACCCACCCTGTCAGTTTGATCCTGGCGGAGGTCCAATGGCTCTCTCCACACCTGCCCCTTACCAAATTCCATCCAAGCAGAGACATGACACCCCTGCTCATAAAACAGAAGGCCCCACTACAAACATTTTGCACCATTGTTGCAAGGTGCTGGGCATGCATGCCAGTGGTATCTCTAGACAGAAGAACCTCCTGTCAAGTACTTGTATCCTGCATTGGCCACTGGAAACAGTGGCCAATCCTCGGTCTGACCCAGTATGGCAACTTCTTATGTTCTTATTTTCTATGTAGCAAAGAAAGCCTGGCCAGTTTCAACCATCTAATGCAGTGGTTCTCAACCTTTTTTCGGTCGGGACACACCTGACAGATGGTTCTCACATGCGTGACACACTGAACACATGACCATCATAGGGCTAAATGTAAAAGTACAATTTGCATCCACAGGAACCCCCCTGACCGATAATTATGGATGTAAAGCAGAATTATGACATTCCCTGTGCAACTCACCTTACAAAAAAGATATTCTGGTTCTAGTGTCATCTCAGTAACAGCAACACAAACTCCTACTACCAGGCTCAACAGCCCTACATTTGAAAAGACAGCAGTTTATCACTAATGCCTGTCCTCTTGAGAAAATACTACAAATAAGACTGATGCAAACGCTTACATGCTAGTAAATACCTCACCTCGGTCACATACATAGAACCGACCTAACATACTCCCAGGATCTGCAGTAATGCACATAAACTAATCTGCACACTGTATTGTGGAATGCACTCAAACAGTAACAACCCTACCTATGAAAAGGCAACACTACAAATATTAAATCAGGCCCTAAACACTAATACGCCTCCTATTAGGAAAAAAGAACTAGCCAAGCAGCTATAGATCCGAACACAGAAATAATTGTATAATTATACTTATAAGCAGAATAAATTGTTTCACAACAACTATGAACAGAATAATATCTAACAATTAAAAACTCATAAAAATTCTTTAAAATTCTCGAAACACCAATAAAATATTTAAAAACAGCAGACACATCACATAATATTCAGTAATTAAAATGGTAGTCAATCAAGAAAAATTAACTTAAAAAGTCACCTTTATTAACCCCCTCCAGCAACTCTCCTACTCTTCTTCCACGCAGGCCAGTAGCACACACCAGAAGCAGTAGTGGCTGAAGCTCTGTACTTATTTGTATTTATTTTATTTATTTAATGAGTTTTATATACCGTCATTCGGTTTTACCATCATAACTGTTTACAAGTTTCGATGGAATAGAGTATTAAGGAGTTAATATAGACATTATGATAAAAATGACAATTAAAGATATGGTAAGGTTAAATATGTAAGTTCACACGTTGAGAGAGATTAAATAGATAAGGTTAGATATAAAAGTTATCATGATTGAGAGAGATAGACATGATGTCCAGTAACACAGTATATAGTGAGGAGGATGTATAATTGTCATTGGGTGTTTTGGTAGGCTTATGGTCCTCTTCCTTAGCCCACGACCAGTCTCTCTGTCTCTCACACACACACACACACACATACCAGTCACACCCCCATGACCAGTTTCTGTCTTTCACACACCAATCATCTCTCGACCAGCTTTTCTCTTACACACACACCAGTCACCTTCCGAACAGTCTCTCTCTCTCATGTACACCCATAAAGGCTTCCCACTTCCATGTTCTATCTACCTTATAAATGGGCTCTGACCGATGGCCCGCAAATGCGCAGTAGAGAGCAGCTCTACTGCGCATGCGCGGGCGGGAGAGCACGTCGGTCAGAGCGGAGCTAAGATGGCGCTGGGAGGAGCAGCAGCGGCGGATCGGCGGTGACAATATCGGGCGGAGCAGCGGCGGTATGCAAGTGTCAGGCGGGCCGAGCTACAATAGGTGGGAGGAGCAGCGGCGGCAGCAATATCGGGAGGAAATATGGCGGCGATGGCATGGAGCAGCTGAGGTGCGCGCTGTGGAGGGATCCCCGGAGACCTCTCATCCCCATGAGCAGGCCACACTGAAGAGCATAAGAGAGAGAGGGAGGGGATGAGAGTGAGGGAAGGGATTGAGAGAGGGTGGGGAATGACTGAGTCAGTGGGAGGGAGAAAGGGGGGAGGGGAGGGATGGAGAATGAGAGGGAGAGAGGGGGAGGGGGAGGGGAAGGGAGAATGAGTGGGAGGTGAGTGAGAGGGAGAATGAGGGGAGGTGAGAGTGAGGGGAGGGAGTGGGAGGAAGAATGAGGGGAGGGAGGGAGGATGAGAGGGGAGGTGAGAGTGAGGGTGAATGAGGGGGAGGGTGAGAGTGAGGGAAGGGGAGGGAGAATGAGGGGGGAGGTGAGAGTGAGGGAGAATGAGGGGGGAAGTGAGATTGAGGGAAGGGGAGGGAGTGGGAGAGAGAATGATGGGGGAGGTGAGAGTGAGGGAAGGGAGTTTGAGTGGGGGCAGGGGAGGGAAAGGGGGGGTGAGTGACCGAGGGGGAGGAGGATGAATGACCGAGGTGAATGAGCGAGGGGAAGGGGGAGTGAGGGAAAAGAAGTGTAGACAGGTGCAGTGTCCGAAAACAGACCGAATCTTTTTTTAATGTAGCCCGTTTTAACGGGCTTAATGGCTTGTCTTATATATACAGGCTTCTCACTCCCATGCTGTGTCTCACAGACACCCAGGTTTCTCACTCCTATGTTAGCTCTCGCCACATGCTCAGGCTTCTTATTTCCATAATCACTTTCTTTCTCTCTCACACACAAATACCAGTCACACACACACATACCAGTTTCCGTCTCTCACACACCAATCATCTCCTGATCAGTCTCTTACACACACACACACGTCACCTTCCCAAACAGTCTCTCTCTCTCATGCACACACACACACAGGCTTCCCACTCCCATGCTCTATCTTACATATACAGGCTTCTCACTCCCATGCTGTGTCTCATACACACCCACACACCCAGGTTTCTCACTCCTATGCTAGCTCTCTCCACATGCACAAGCTTCTCATTCCCATAATCACTTTCTCTCTCTCTCTCACAGACACACACACTCCAGTCATCTCCATGACCAGTCACTTCCATTGCCTCTCCTAAATATACACATCACCTCTCTGACCAGTTTCTCTCACATACATGCTCTCTCTCACACACTTACATAGATAAGAACATAAGAAAATGCCATACTGGGTCAGACCAAGGGTCCATCAAGCCCAGCATCCTGTTTCCAACAGTGGCCAATCCAGGCCATAAGAACCTGGCAAGTACCCAAAAACTAAGTCTATTCCATGTTACCATTGCTAATGGCAGTGGCTATTCTCTAAGTGAACTTAATAGCAGGTAATGGACTTCTCCAAGAACTTATCCAATCCTTTTTTAAACACAGCTATACTAACTGCACTAACCACATCCTCTGGCAACAAATTCCAGAGTTTAATTGTGCGTTGAGTGAAAAAGAACTTTCTCCGATTAGTTTTCAATGTGCCACATGCTAACTTCATGGAGTGCCCCCTAGTCTTTCTACTATCCGAAAGAGTAAATGACCGATTCACATCTACCCGTTCTAGACCTCTCATGATTTTAAACACCTCTATCATATCCTCCCTCAGTCGTCTCTTCTCCAAGCTGAAAAGTCCTAACCTCTTTAGTCTTTCATCATAGGGGAGCTGTTCCATTCCCATTCTCAATCAAATGCTCTCACTTACACACAGGCTCTCAATCACACATACATTCTCTCACTTACAGACAGGCTGGCTGGCTGTCTCTCTCTCTCTCACTTCCTGCACCCCCCGAGCACAAATGGTAGCTGCAGCAGCCTCTTCCTCCAGCCCCTGCAGGCCAAGAAAAAAAGAATCCCATCAGCCACGGGAGGCTGCCTCATTTGCCGATTGCTGGCTGCTTCGGATTTTGCTCCGGGCTCATGCTACTGCTTAGGGCTGATGCTGCCGCCACGACTTTGAAGAAAGATTTTTTTCTTTAACTAAAGAAGAAAAGAAATATTGCAAATTTAATTGATATTGATTTGTGTTTAAATTGTGAATATAGATGAGTAAACTGAGCATCAATCAACATCTTTTGGAGTAAGGAAATCCAGTGGTGTATCTATAACGGGGAGAATTTCGTATAAACAGCGTTTCAATAGCGGTAGAATACCGCACATATAGCGTATCTACAGGAACATTAGTAATTTATTGGTTACAAATTCCCCTGATGAAGCCGCAAGGTGAAACATGGGCCCGGTTGGGATAAATAAGAAGACTGAGTAATCAACAGTATGACCATATGTTTAAGTTTAAAAAAATTGAAGTAATGATAAAAATTATTGATGTTCATAGTGTGTGATTTTTGCTCTGAATGTAAACATCAAGGAGATTGTGCGTAAAAAGTTTTTGGAAAATATCCTGTAAAATAAGATCGAGTATTTATTGCTCCCTGTAAAGGAGAGTTGTTATGGTAAAAACATTGCTAGGAATTGCACAATTTTGGAAGTGAGTTATGAATGTAATCTGTGTGATTGGGTATGTATGAGAATGAGTGGATATGTTTTTTAAAAAGTTGTGAATAAATTTAACATTTTGAATGGATAATGCATTGGAAATATTGGATTTTTGATACAATTTTGTATAAATAAAAAATGTAAAAGTGATTTGAAATTGATAGTCTGTGCTTTTACTCCACTCTATAGGGAGTATTTTTTGATTCATGTTAATTAGGCACATAGTGAAACTATATAATGCCTAAATCTTGGGTTACTATATATATATATACACACACTGTGATGTCAGCTTTGCTCCATCTCCTGGTAGAGGTGCATAACCCCTTGTTCTGGTTTCACCTGTCTAAATGCTAAGAAAAAAGCAGTTTCCTATCTGATATCAGGGTCTGAGGAAGAAATTGGTCCTGGTAGTGATTTATGGAAATATTCTTAGTTGCATGAGAGAAGAACAAGTACACACTTTGATGGTAACTTTCAAACTGGAACGCGGTAGCACATGTGCGTGCACACGTCAACCTATGCCCAGGGGTGCAGCTATTTTATAACTTGCGTGCGAATATACACGCATGTTATAAAATAGCCTGGCCGCATACACTTGCATCAAATTGTAAGTGGGCATGAAAATCCCACTTCTACCGTTGAGTCGGGGGATTTTAAAAGGGGCGTGCGCTGACGCCATTCCCACTTTTACTAGTTCATCCCAAATTTGTCCAGTTAACAGATAGGTCCTCCAAACTCCTCTCATGTAATACCCTTCAATCCCCCAGTTGGCCCTGATCTTAAAACCCCGCAGATCTGACTAGTTTTCTTTAATTTATAACTTAGCAACTTTTAAAATCCGCTTGGTGCATGCAAGCACAACTTATTTGCGCATCCCCTTATTAATGCACGTGCCAGGCTTTTCAAATTCATCTTTTTGGGAATTGTGAAGTATCTAAGGACCTAATTTCCCTGCTTTTGTGTATGTGGGACTGTCTGCTGATTTTTTTTTCTGATTTTTGTAGACTATAGGCTCTTGGACTTTCAATAAATTACTTTTTGGAATTTTTGAATAACTCTGTGGTGTGGACTAGTTTTGTATAATTATTCCTTGGGCTCCACCAGTAAACCCTCCTACCAACCCAACACAGCATGTATTTTTCTAGAGGCTGCAACGAGTTAGCTAATGTTCAGCAACTACTGAAGGTGACCTCCCAGTTGGGAGGGGGCGGGGGTGGAAGGTAAGTGTTTACATGTACATCTGAATTAAAGCGTGAAGCCTTTTTTCTTACGCACCACCACCAAACCCACAGCCTCAAGAACAGGAAGGGGAGAAACCCTAAACATGTAACAGTATAACTCATAGGTTCTGTGAACACTGGACACCGGTTAAAAGAACAGTATTAAAACTTGATTCACCTCATATGTCTAAATATTAAAATACTTTAAAGCACCAAACATTTTGACACTATCCAGTACAAAGCCCATCGAAGGCGTAAATGACACCTGCACTGATGAGTAGAGAGATAGGTTTTAGCTTACCGATTGATAAAATTAACAGGCTGACGAAACACAAGGAAACTTCAGTTTACCCCAGGAACCAGTAAGTCAGAAGGACAAGAATCTCACCCCCCCTCCCGGCTTGTGCTATACTCTGCGCGCGCAGCGAATTATCAAACACGTGCATTTCAAAGGGACCAGATAACCCCGCCTACTATACAACGTCATCTACCACAGCCCAAGCCGCCCCCGATTATTACGTCCATTCCGAAATTGACTTCCGGCCACAACGCGCTGAAGGGGGCGGGCTGATTGGGATTCATTCGACCGTCCTCCAGGAAGATGGCGATGTTAGCGGAGCGTGAGTTTTCTGTCGGCGTTCCTCCATCATCATCTTTGTCGTTGGTGTCTTCACCGGGTGCCTGAAATGCAAGCTGGGAGGGATGGGGTAGTCTGACCTGCGCTCGTGGTCGCAGCGTCCTTGTGTGTGCGTGCGCGATCTAGTGAGATTCCTCTCTAATTCCCCGGTGCAGGCGAGAATGCGGAGGTCTGGGTAGCTTTACTCCTGCTTGAGGCCCTCTGGGAGTTGTAGTTTTTCCCTTCCCTCTCGCGTGTCTTTGGCATTGTCTAGGTCGGAGTAGAAACACTAGACTGACTTGGCTGAAAATAGCACGGGCGATCAGGTTAATTATTTGACAGGGATGGGCTTCGTTTTGATCTTATCGTATTGCCAAAGTTTTATTATGTTTTTCTTTTTTAAATATATGTCACCGAATACGTGGGATGACACCCTCATTTCTTAAAAAATACTTTCCTCCCTATGACTGGCAAAGTCTGACTTTATCCACTCTTTATGAAACTGATCAGGGCAGGTTTAAATAGAAACAAAAAGATTACAGTGAGTCCAAAAAATGTATAATAAAAACAGCAATGCAATACATAATATAACATTTTTTTGTTGGCAGGACGTGCATTACCACGTAACTTCCCCTAACCTGGGTTAAATGAAAAGGCTTTCTAATTTCCAATAACAAACACACTGATTGTGGAAACTTATTTTACCACCAAGGGACTGCACAAAAATATGTGCAATTCCGAATAGTAACCGACCTAGTTATCGTAAGTAACGGAACTACCTGCAGGATTTCCCCTTGGAAGCAATGCATTAATGGGTTTATAGCTCACCGACTGGTCTATCATATACACTGAATTTTTTAAGGCCATAATTAAAGTTTTAATTTTAACTCTCTGACCAATTGGTAGCCATTGGAAGGAGTTTAAAAGGATGTGATGTGAGCTCTCAGTTAACCACCAATCTGGCTGCACCATTCTGTATTAACAGCAAATGCCCTGTACTCTTAATTGGTAACCCCAAGTAGATAGGGTGCGTTTTTTAATTAACATTTATGTTCCACCAAGATCTCACCAGAGAACAACTTAATAAAACAGTATAGCAATTAACATTATAATCAAATTTCATAATGTCAGCGTAGAAGAAAAAATCTTTAATAAGAATAGGAAGAATAAAAAAATACAGCTTTTTTTTTTCTCCCTCGCATTTGCTGTGGAGGTGCGTTTCAAATAGGAGTAATCAACTTGTGATATAATAGCATAAACAATTTTCACAAAATCAACCTAATTATAAAGCCATGAATCATTCTCTACTGGCATAGATAATAGAAACAAATCTTCACCACAGAAGAAATGTGAAACTCTAGAGAGAGTGCTGCATTAGTTTTGATACCCAGATTCTGTACCTCATCCCAGATTAAGGAAGGCCACATTTATGTATTTTCCCCTTCTGCATCCATAGAACTTCAGACTTTTAACGCCTGTAAGTCTGTTCCATACATTTTGGTTCTTTGCAGGCAGTGATGAGGTTGTGATCCTTTGTATTAGGCTAAGAAGTATTCAGAGATGCTGTTGAAGCATGCCTGCATTTGTTCTTCTACTTCCTGGTCTATATATTTTCTTTGGAATCCTAGAGACTTGCTGTTATAGTTGAAAAAGAGAACAATGCATTCTTGAAAGTTCAAGTCTGACATCTTTGAATTATTTTTGTGTGCCAATAAAAAGTCTCACAACCTGCAAATGATCCAGCTTTTTCCAGGAGAAGTGTGTTTATTAGAACTTTGAGTACATTATTATTTATTGGCTTGATTAATTGGCATATCTCGCAAAAGTAAATCAATGTGATGTATGAGAATAAAACAAACCAGAATTACATGATATAAGCCTAAGCTGCTTTGTCATTTCTTCACCCTGAAAAACAAGATCACACATTTCTCAGTAGCTTTCATAGAGCTATTAGTACACATCAGTATTATTTCAGATTTTCTATAGCACTGTAACCCTAAGACATGTTAGAAAAAATTACACAGGAAATATGTCACTACCTAAGAGAGCTTAGTGTCTAAATGGGAACCTAAGGAAATGTTTCTGTACAAGAGGGAGGTACTTATACACCTTCAATTCCTGATAGATTCTCCTGATGATAGTTGATTCAGCGTTATAGAGCAAATTTATAAAATGTATAGTAATTTTCATTGTCTAAAAAGAGCTGTTGAAAATGTTACTGGCTGTTAGGTAGACTTGATAGATTAAACTAGTCGTAACTTAAAGGTAGTAATGGCAAATACCTGCTCACCTGGATGACCACATTTTCAGTCTTGGCATTTGCCAGGCTGCATTCATCTCTATATGCAGTGACAAAGTGCAGAGCCTTCAACAGCTGGAGTGAGCTCTTCCAGGGGGAGTAGAGATGGATGGAAGAGAGAGAGAGACAACCCCCCACCCTCCCCAACTAGTAGGAACAGATAAGAGATGAGAGAGAGCTTCAATAGAGGGTGCTGGGGAAAAAGAATGGAAGGAAGGTTAAAAAAAATAGTAGAAGAGGCAGGAGAGAGAAGGAAGATGGAAGAGAATGAGGCTAAGTGAGGGAAGTAAACAAAAGGAATATTTTTTTAACCCTGTAGTTGCCTCCTGCTTCTTTATACTTCTAGTTCCGGAATCAGGGGAGCATCTGGGGCCATGAGCCTTCATTCTCAACTACCTAGGCATTTCTCTCCCATTTTACATCCTCTCATCTACTCTGGTCATTGTAGTGGTGTTCCTCAGTTGCGGGGAGGGAGGCGTGTACCAGGGCTCCTTTCAGAACCCTACAATCATGGATTCTGAATCTAGCCACTAGGCGTTGCACTTAAGCAATGATCATGCCTTCCTCCCAGTGCCAGGGCTGTGAACACTACCTCTGCAGCATACCTAACTCCAGCCAACTCCGGGACATTCTGCACTGCCACTGGGCCTGCCTAATATTTGTTTAAATAAAAATCACTTTCCCCCCTTGCCCCCTCCCAATAAACCAACAAAAATAAAATTGTTCCAAAAAAATAGCAAAAAATAAAAAGCAAAGCAAAAATATAACACTCCACTACCCCCAATCCCCATTGCAAAAATAAGTGAAACTGTGAAGAGCGAAATTATATTTTGGCTGGTGACTTAACATTTCTCATTATGTTCATACCCCTTCTCTGAAGAAGGTGCTCCTTTACATTTCTGTTCCCCAGCATTCATCCTGACTCCTAGGACAGGAGGGGCACTTGAAAGACTTCCTAGGGCAAGTGGGGCCAGTGAGTAAATTATTATCCCATTGTGAGAAGAGAAGTCATTTATATTGAAGCACAGGTGGCATCTGAAATAGAATATTGTTTTCTGCATGGGATGAACTTCTGCCTCCCTCTGGGACTTCCCTAGAAGGGAGGATTATATGCAGCTTGTATGGGTCCGAGAGACATGCTCATATGCCATTGGTTTTGACATAGTTCTAGCAGTATTGTCGTGCAAGACGGCTAGTCAGAGTCTATCTACCCCACTAGAGGTGTCCAGAAATAACTCTGCGGTTGCCTATATAGTCAGGAAATGATTGATACAATTCACCATTCCCTGAGGAATGGTAACGCACAGTTAAAAGGCATTTTGTCATTGTGGTGCTATACGAATGCCTAGTAGAATATCTTTGGCACATCCTAATGGTGAAATCAGGTACGTAGTAATCCATGCTAACGTTACTGCTGCCTTGTGCACTTTGTCACTTTTTTACATTCCTACCTTTGTGGTAGGAAATGGTGGTAGGTAAACCATTTAACATTTGTTCATGGGACGTGACTATCTAAAAGTATCCCACTGCCTTACAAAATGCCCAGGCTGACCTTTGATTTTTGGATTGTAATTTTCGCTATCCAAAAGCCAGCCCACCTCTGCCAGTGAGTAATTTTGCAGAAGGTTTAGAAAGCAAAGGCTTATATATTTTTTTTTTTTCGTGGATGACACTAAGATCTGCAACAGAGTGGATACACCTAAAGGAGTAGAGAGAATTAGAAGTGATCTAAGAAAGCTTGATGAGTTGTCAAAGTTTGGTAGCTGGGATTCAGTGCCAAGAAGAGTTTTATGCATTTGGAGCGCAGTAATCCAAAGGAGCTGAACGTGACTGGGGGGCAAAAGACTAATGTATGTGGACTGAAAGAGAGACCTCGGGGTGATAGTGTCTGATGATCTGAAAGTAGAAAGGCAATGTGACAAGGCAGTGACGAAGGTTGGAAAAATGCTTGACTGCATAGAGGCATAACCAGCAGAAAAAAGGGGCAGGATCAAGCCCCTGTACAGGTCTCTGGTGAGGGCTCGCGTGGAATACTGTGTTCATTTCTGGAGGCCATATCTCAAAAAGGATGGAGTCAGGATGGAAGCAGACCAGAGCAAAGCCACTAAAATGGTGTGGAGTCTGCACACTGAAGGATCTAAATATGTATACCCTGGAGGAGAGGAGAGACAGGGGAGCTATGATGTAGACTTATTTTATTTATACCTTTCAGGTATTTAAGATGCACAAGAATCCGATCTTTTACATAAGAACATAAGAAATTGCCATGCTGGGTCAGACCAAGGGTCCATCAAGCCCAGCATCCTGTTTCCAACAGAGGCCAAAACCAGGCCACAAGAACCTGGCAATTACCCAAACACTAAGAAGATCCCATGCTACTGATGCAATTAATAGCAGTGGCTATTCCCTAAGTATAATTGATTAATAGCCGTTAATGGACTTCTCCTCCTAGAACTTATCCAAACCTTTTTTGAACCCAGCTACACTAACTGCACTAACCACATCCTCTGGCAACAAATTCCAGAGCTTTATTGTGCAATGAGTGAAAAAGAATTTTCTCCGATTAGTCTTAAATGTGCTACTTGCTAACTTCATGGAGTGCCCCCTAGTCCTTCTATTATTCAAAAGTGTAAATAACCGAGTCACATCTACTAAATATGACTGTATAGTTTACAATGGAAAGAAAGCTGTAGCACTAGAGATCATGATATGAAACTGAAAGGGGGGATAGGGTGAGGAACAGCATCATGAAATAGTTCTTCATGGAAAGAGTGGTGGATCCATGGAATGACTTCCCCAATGAAGTAGTGAAGAGAGAAATGGAATGCAAAGGGGCATGGGATAAATACACAGGATCCCTAGTGGATGCAACTAAAGAAACGGGGTAACCCGTAATAACTTTAGTTGTAACATTTTCTATGTGGGAGGTGGAACCTGCAGTTAGTACCCTGACAACTTGCTGGGCAGACTGGTGGACTGTTTGGGTCTTTATCTGCTGTCATTTTCTATGTTACTATGTCTACCCGACTAAGGTTTCCTTCTCTTACAAAGCCATTTAATGTATGTTTTAGTCTGGTTTTCATTGCTTTTGGCACTTTCCACTTGGGTGGTCATTGGAAGGGCAGTGTTATATTTGCAAATTCTGTTTAGTTCAGGGTTCTGTTCCGGTTTTGGAGTTTGTTCTGATTTCTTGTGTTCTTTCCTGCATTCAGCTTGTTTGCTTATTTGTTGTTGTTGTTCTGTTGGTGGTGGAAAGAGTGTGTAGCAGATTAAGCTTAGGTGTGTCGCCTCGATGAAGGTAACTGGAGACGGAGCTTCCCCCCTGACTGAGGAGAGGCATGGCTGATTGCTTCCAGCCCTAAAGTAAGGACATTCTAGAGAACATCGAAAGAAATCCAGACTGTTTGAAAGAAGAATTTCTGTAATTATTAATACAAGTAGCTATTATGAAGGAATTGTGTACAGTGTGAAGAAATTATCTTATATCTTTCCATTTATTTCTCTCACTGTCCTCGCCATCAGCAAGCGGACTCAGGCATAGCAGAGACCAGTTGGGGTCTTTGCCTATACTGGCCCGTGTTCCCTTTAGGTGCTGAGGGCAGAGGTCTGTTTTAAGTGTGGGTCGAGGCAGACGGAGATCAGACGAGTCCGAGGTCTGGGCGATGGTCAGAGGAATCCAAGAACAAGCTGAAGTTAAACCAAGTATCCATCCAAAAGGAGGGTAGGAATGGATAGGCAGGGTAGGCAGGCAAGGAACCCTGAACACAGAGCTGGACTGAAGGCAAGGCACTTAGGCAACTCGCAGTACTACAGGAGCAGACAGACCTGTTGCTGAGGCCTGTCTGAATGAGATCATCAAGGGGCGCCGTGGGACTTTTCCTTCCGTGGGCCCTTTAAAGTAATGTCGGGCAGGTCACGGCAGGAGGAAGTCGGTAGTGTCCTGTTGCTTAGTTGAGCAGCGGTGTTCACCGTGTTGAGAAGAGACTAGGCTGGCTGGGCGGAGGAGGTGAGTGCGGCGGACCGCAGGAGGAGCCCACGGACTGCCAAACGTAACACCCACATCCCCTCCTATCTGCTGAACAGGATTCAGCTCCTGCAAGACCTTTCAGGGCTGCCTTTTGGATGGCTAAGAGCAGCCCTAGGACACCCTCTTTTCTTACAGGCCATATGAGCGCTACTTCCAACACCAGTCAGCCTGAGGATTTTGGAATAAACTGTTCTTTTTAATCAACATCTTGAATCTCATTTTGGTGGCCTTCTCTCAGTGCTGTTGGAGTTGTGGCTTTTGATTTCCTGCTGTGCTCCCTCAATCTTGGGATGGGGGGGAGGGGTAGGCAGGAGTTTGTAGGTTCTTTGACTTCCTGTGTTTGTGACTTGGGATTCTTTGCCTTCTGGGTTGTGTTTTTCATGTATATTTGTTTGAGTGGGGAAGCCAGATTGTTCCAAAAATCCTTGCTTTCTGGTGGATTTGGGCTATAAGGGTGCATGGGAAAGGTAGAAGTTACGTTAGTAGTCATATCAGCAGGTGTTTCGAGTTTCCTATTGCATAGTAGTTTGAGTCATTTCATATTATACTTTGAGCTAAATTAACCTTGTCCACACCTCGACAAGTAGAAGCCCTATAGCTACTTGTTCAGGTAATAAACTGTTAGGATTTATTGAGCTCATGATGAAGATGAACTGGCTGATACTGCTCTGCAGTGGGTGTCTGATAATTTTCCCTGCCAAGTGTGTATGTGTTGCACCCTCGCCTGCTGCAGGTTTCAGCTGCTACAACAAACGGAGAATATGATGTGAGTAGAGACTGCAAGACCCAATCCGTCTGCTTACCCTTTCCTAGTGCAGTACCACAGTCTGCTTGCTGTCTTCTCTTCCGTTCCTCTCTGAAGATCCTCTCTCTGCATAGTGTATGCTTTCTTGAATTCTGATACCATTTTTTTTGCTTCTTCAGTATTTCCTGATGTTGCTCCTCAATTTATTTCCCCCCCCCCCCCCCCCCCAAGCAGAGACTACTATTTTTTTGGATTTATTGCCTGCATTTTTTAATATGAAATTCACCGAAGGCTGGATACAATATATTCAAGTGGTAACATAGTCGACGACCCGTAGGTATAACAGTGTTTAAATACCTCTACTAGAATAACCTTGAACTTACAACATAAGAATCTAAGGTTTGCCATACTGAGGTCAGACCAAAGTACCATCAAGCCCAGCCTCCTGTTTCCTACAGTGGCCAATCCAGGTCACAAGTACGTGGCAGGATCCCAAAAATAAAATAGATTCCATGCAAGAGGATTTCTCCCAAGTCCACCTTAATATTTATTTATGAACTCTTCTTCCAGGAACTTGTCCAAACCATTTTTAAACCCAGCTACACTAACAACTTTAACCACATCCTCTGGCAACAAATTCTAGAGCTTAATTATGCATGAGTATAAAATATTTTCTCTTATTAGTTTTAAATGTACTACCTACGTAGTAACTTCATTGTGTGTCCCCTAGTCTTTGACTTTTTGAAAGAAAATAAACAATTTTTTCATGTTTACCTGTTCCACTCCACTCATTATTTTATAAACCTCTATCATATCTCCCCTTGGCCATCTCTTCTCCAAGCTTAAGAGTCCTAACCTCTTTAGTCTTTCCTCATAGGGGAATCATTCCATCCCCTTTATCATTTTGGATGCCCTTCTCTGTACCTTCTCTTAATACAGCCAGCATGGATTTACCCAAGAGAAGTCTTGCCTCACAAATCTGCTACATTTTTTTAAGGGGTTAATAGATGTGGATAAAAGGGAACCAATAGATTTTGTGTATTTGAATTTTCAGAAGGCATTTTTCAAAGTCCCTCATGAGAGGCTTCTAAAAAATCCTAAAAGTCAATAAATAGAATGTGATGTTCTTTCGTGGATTGCAAATTGATTAAAAGATAGGAAACAGAGAGAAGGATTAAATGGTCAGTTTTCTCAATGGAAAAAGGTAATTAGTGGAGTGCCTCAGGGATCTATACTTGGACCGGTGCTTTTCAACATATTTATAAATGATATGGAAAGGGATACGAAAAGTAAGATGATCAAATTTGCAGATGACATAAAATTATTCAAAGTAATTAATTAATATGTGGATTGTGATAAATTGCAGGAGAACCTTGTGAAACTGGATAATTGGGCACTAAAATGGCAGATGAAATTTAATGTGGACAAGTGCTAAGTGATGCACATAGGGAAAAATAACCCATGCTGTAGTTACACGATGTTAGATTCCATATTAGGATTTACCACCCGGGGAAAAGATCTAGGTGAAATAGTGGGCTCAGTGTGCTGTAGCAGTGAAGAAAGCAAACAGAATGTTAGAAATTATTAGGAAGGGAATGGCAAATAAAATGGAGGATGTCATAATGTCTCTGTATTGCTCCATGGTGAGACTGCACCTAGAGTATTGTGTGCTGTTCCGGTTGCCACATCTCAAAAATGATATAGTTGCGATGGAGAAGGTACAGAGAAGGGCGATCAAAATGATAAAGGGAATGGAACGGCTGCCCTATGAGGGAAAGGCTAAAGAGGTTAGGGCTGTTCAGCTTGGAGAAGAGACTGCTGAGGGGGGGATGTGATAGAGGTCTATAAAATCATAAGAGAACTAGAATAGGTTGATATGAATTTGTTCAAAACTGTTAAATCACGAGAGGACTGAGAAATACCAAGAGGATCTTGTGAGACTGGGCATCCAAATAGCAGATGAAATTTAATGTGGACAAGTGTGCAAGGTTTCACATTAGGAGTTGCCACCCAGGAAAAGGATCTAGGTGTCATCATGGAAAATATGTTGAAATCCTCTGCTAAGTGTGCAGTAGTGGCCAAAAAAGCAAATAGAATGCTAGGAATTATGAGGAAAGGATAGAGACTAAAACAGAAAATATCATAATGCCTCTGTTTCGTTCCATGATGCTACCGTACCTTGACTATTGTGTGCAATTCTGGTCACCACATCTCAAAAAAGATACAAAAAGAATTAGAAGAGGTAAGACTATAAGAAGTTGCCATACTAGGTCAGAGTGAGAGTCTATCAAGCCCAGCATCCTGTTTCCAACAATGGCCAATCCAGGTTGCAAGTACCAAAACGTTAAATAAATCCCATGCTACTAATGCCAGTAATAGAGTGGCTATTCCTTAAGTCAACTTGTTTAATAGCAGTTTATGTACTTCTCCTCCAGGAATTTAACTAAACATTTTTTAAACCCCGCTACACTTACTGCCTTGACCACATCCTCTGGCAATAAATTCCAAAGCTTAATTGTGCACTAAGTATGAGAATTTTCACTGATTTTGTTTTAAATGTGCCCCCTAGTCCTCTATTATCTGAAAGAATAAATAAGTTTTGTATTATCTGCATATTTGATCACCTCGCTTTTTCTCATTTCTAGGAAATTTTATACATATGCTAAAATGTAGTGGTCCCAGTACAGATCCCTATAGCACTCTACTAGTTGCCTTTCTCCATTGAGAAAATCCAGCATTTAGTCATAATCTCTGTTTCCTATCTTTTAACTAGTTTGCAGTCTACAATAGTATTTTGAATCCTATCCCATGACTTTTTAAATTTTTAAATTTCCAAGAGTCTCTCATGAGGTACTTTGTCAAATGCTTTCTGAAAATCCATATACACTATGGGGCGGATTTTCAGAGCCCTGCTCGCGTAAATCCGCCCAAAACCGGGCGGATTTACGCGAGCAGAGCCCTGCGCGCCGGGAAGCCTATTTTACATAGGCCTCCCGGCGTGCGCAGAGCCCCGGGACTCGCGTAAGTCCCGGGGTTCTCGGAGGGGGGCGTGTTGGGGGCGTGTCGGGGGCGGGCCCGGTCGTCGCGGCGTTTCGGGGGCGTGTCGGCAGCGTTTTGGGGGCGGGTACGGGGGCGTGGCTACGGCCCAGGGGCGTGGCCGCGCCCTCCGTACCCGCCCCCAGGTCGCGGCCCGGCGCGCAGGAGGCCCGCTGGCGCGCGGGGATTTACGCCTCCCTCCGGGAGGCGTAAATCCCCCGACAAAGGTAAGGGGGGGGTTTAGACAGGGCCGGGCGGGTGGGTTAGGTAGGGGAAGGGAGGGGAAGGTGAGGGGAGGGCAAAGGAAAGTTCCCTCGCGCAGCCTACCCCGTTCCCTTGGAGGGAACGGGGTAGGCTGCGCGGCTCGGCGCGCGCCGGCTATACAAAATTCATAGCCTTGCGCGCGCCGATCCAGGATTTTAGTGGATACGCGCGGCTCCGCGCGTATCTACTAAAATCCAGCGTACTTTTGTTTGCGCCTGGAGCGCAAACAAAAGTAGGCTATTCGCGCGCCTTTGAAAATCCGCCCCTATATCAACTGACTTATCTTTATCCATATGTTTATTTAACTTAAAAAAAATGTGGCAGATTGGTGAGGCAAGACATCCCTTAGCTAAATCCATGTTGGCTTTATCCTATTCAACTATGACTGACTATATGTTCAGTAATTTTGTTCCTTATTATAATTTCTATCATTTTGCCTGGCACTGACATCACGCTCACCAGTCTATAGTTTGCTGAATCACTCCTGGAACCCTTTTAAAAATTGACATTAATTTGGCTACCCTTCAATCTTTGGGTACTATATTTGATTTTAATGATAGTTTACAGATTACTAATATTAGATCTGCAGTTTCATTTTTCAGTTCTTTCAGCATTCTTGGATTTCTACCATCTGCTCCAAGTGATTTACTACTCTTTAGTTTAATTTGTCTTATAATATGTTCCAGGTTCACTAAGATTTGTTTCTCTTCCTCTGAATCATCACCTTTTAAATATAATTTCTGGCATGAGTATCTGTCTACTTCCTCAGGAAAGACTGAGGCAAAAAATTAATTAGTCTTTCTACTATGGCTTGTCCTCCGTTAGTGCCTCTTTATGCCTTGATCATCTAATGATCTAGCTGACTCCCTCACAGGCTTTTAGCTTCAAATGTACCTGAAATAGTTTTTATCAGTTTTTGTTTCCATGGCAATCTTCTTTTCAAATTCTCTTTGCCTTCCTTATCAATGCTTTTGCGTCTAACTTGCCAGTGCTTATGCGACTTCCTGTTTTCTTCACTCGGATCTTTTTTACATTTTTTGAATGATGTTCTTTTGGCTTGAATAGCCTCTCTCATCTCTCCTTTTAACCATGCCACGAGTCATTTGGCCTGCCTTCCACCTTTTCTAATGCATGGAATACATCTGGTCTGAGCTTCCAAGATTTTTAAATAATGGCAATGTCTGATATAAACGCTTAACCTTTGCAGCTGCTCCTTTCAGTTTTTTTCCTAACCATTTCTCTCAATTTATTATAGTTTCTTTTTAAAATGTAAATGTTGTCGCAGTAGATTTTGTCTTCCAGTTATCAAGTCAAATTTGATCATATTGTGATCGCTATTGCCAAGTGGCCTCAGCACAGTTACCTCTTGCACCAAATCCTGTGTGAATTAGGTCTAAAATAGCTCCCTCTTTTGTTGGCTGTTGTACCAGCTTCTCCTTGAAGCAGTCATTTATTTCATCTAGAAACATTACATGTTTAGCACATCCTGATGTGACATTTATCCAGTCAATATTGGAGTAACTGAAATCACCTATTATTACTGTGGTGGTAATTTTTGTTAGCTTCTTTAATTCCTTTTAATATTTCATTGTCTGTTCATTCTGACCAAGTAGATGGTAGTACACTTACATTGTTATTCTTTTCCCATTCTCACATGAGATTTTTATCCATAAAGATTCTACAGTGATTTTTGTTTCCTGAAGAACTTTTATCCTGCTTAATTCAATGCCCTCTTTAAAGTATAGTGCCATTCCTCCACCAATTAGACCCATCCTATCATTGTGATTATAATTTGTACCTTGGGATCACAGTGCCCCATTGGTTACTCTTCTACCAGGTCTCTGAAAAGCTACCTCTTCATTCAATGCAACCTTATTAAATACTGTATCTGCCTTTCATCAGTTTGTAAGGTCTTGTTCAGTTTGAGAGTGAGCTACAGACTTTATGCTGATGACATTCAGTTTTATATGCTAATTGATACTTCTATGGATTCTGCATTATTTATATTAATCCATTATCTTTTTCTTATTAATTCTTGACTAGCCTTGAAAACGGAAATCATTTTGCTATCTCATTTTCCTTCATCTGATTTTCCATTGACCCTGTCTTTCAATGACCTACCAATTCCTATCATTTCTCAGGTTCGGCAAGATAGAAATAATCCAATATTATCACATAAGTTACGAATATGGAGACTAGCAAATAAAAATGTGGAGGAACTCCTCCCTATCTCCTCTCTGTATCTTTGGATAAATATGGATTCCCTTTCAATGTCCATAGAAATGAAAATTTGGTTTGATGGTTTATGAACCTTAGATCAATTATGGAAGGGTGAGGAATTTACAACTTTTCATGATTTACAGATAGAATTTGGGCTTCCTAATTATACTCATTATGTTTGTTTATAGTTTAAAAAAAAAAAAAGGAAGTATTGAAATTCCAGAGAATAGAGGGAGGGATACATCCTCATATGGGGTTGGAGATATTTCTTACACAACCCAGTTTCCGAAAATATCACAAATATATCTGTACTTAATGGAAGAAAGTCATGAACTTGATGCACCAATGACTTTGATCCAACGCTGGCATAATGACCTCTTTACATTTAGATGAGGATGATTGGCGTGCTATTTGGCTTGATTCCCTAAAATTATCTAGATGTAATAATGTAAGGGAATTCATGTTTAAAATTCTACATTGTAGATATCCAATGTTTTTCTCTAGATTCAGTAATTTGAGCTCTTTATTCTGGAGAGGATGTGGTGACCCAGTTTCTTACGTTCACAACTGAGCAATCCCACCACGTTTTGGGGAAATGTTCAGAAAATTGCCCAGGATATAATTGGTAGTTTAATTCCTTTTATAGCTACTCTGTTTATTGGGAAGATGGGGTGATATTGATGTAGCTTAGGAAAGGAAATTGTTGATACAAATTATACATGCAGCACAAAGATGTGGCTGGACTGCCTGATTTGGGTCCCTGCCCCCCAGACCTTACCTGGCGCAGGGAAGTGTGGTAACCCAGGGACAAGAAAAAAGGACAAAAGATAACTGGACTGGTGACAACTGTATCCCAGATTTGCAGCAATGGGACAACTGGGCACTGTTGTTTTTCCCTATGGAGCAGAGAGATATCATAATAAAACTTTTTCAGTTTAAATCCAGCATGAGACTTGTGCTGTTACAAACAAGCAGCCGTTATTGGATTACAAGAGGCACAGGGGGTTCAGTTACTAAAATGAGCCAATGGGGAGCCAGCTTACTACCCGGAGAGAGAAGAGAACCTCAGACCAATCAGTGAGGAGCAAGAAAAAAAGGCAGGAGGACAGCATGCTGTGTGGGAGATCGGGGAGAGGGAGCATCAGGGGAAGGAAAGCAGAGAGCTGTGCTTGGGCTAGGATCCCTCCTTGCCCTTCGCCCATGGCTACCAGGAAACAGAGCACAGCAGGAGAGTCCAGGAGCTGAGAGTTTACGTCCTCCTCCTGCAGGACTTTGTTCAGCTAAGTAATCCTAATTTGCTCAGCAGCCGTACAGTGATTCCTGCTGTCTTTCTGGACCCCAGACGGTTGCATCAGGGAGCTGCAAGATAAACCCCTGCTGTTTGCTACCAAGTAGAGGCCTGCCCAGACTTTCTAAATCCTTGCATCAGGGCAGGGAACCAGCTTGTTTCCTCTGTTTTGGAAGCCTCTATAAGACTGGAGTTTTCCCAGAGAGTGCCAATACATTCTCAACTTATACAGCCGGAATTGATTATGATTTAACAACCACTTTCTTACTCGTGCCCAACTTTCTTGTGATATTCCTTTTATTTATTTTTTGTGTATATACTCCTTGGACTGGGGACTAATGAAAGTAACAGTATACCATTTATTTTGTGCACTGGTATGACATCTACCCTTAAGGTCTTGGGTAACCATAAGGTTTGCCAGAGGGCAGTCTGAACAGGAGAATCCAGACTGGTACTGAAAATTCAAGATGCTCATAGGTTGCTTAATTTGCCAGAGCAATATTTGGCCAAATTGTCAGGCCAATACAGTAAAGCGCGGCCGCGGTTACCCTGTTTCTAACCCGCTTTGTACCCACAATTTGGCCGCGTAAGTCTAACCCGCGATTCACTATCCGTTTTTACCAATCCTTACTGCTTCTTTAAATCGACGCATTTTCCTTTCCGCCCGCGGCATGTATATGATATGTAAACCGTCGGATTAGCTATTCCCTCCCATACAGTAACATGCGGCCCGATTATCGCCTTTTTAACCAACTGTTTTGCCGCGTCTTTAACCCGCTAATTTACCGCCTACCCTGACCCTGGCGTTAGAGGGATGTGACAGCAATAGGCAGGCTCCGGTCAAATAAGTGGGTGGGTTGGAGCAAGCGAGTAACATGGTGTGGCCTGGTTCTCCTATGCTGGGGCATTGGGGATTGCCAGTCCTCTCTCTTCCCCCCCCCCCCCCCCCCCCCCCCCCCCCCCGAAGCAAGGCGCAGGGTGAAAATCGACTCGACATGTTATTAAAGCAAATAGAAATTGTAACAAAAGTAAACTTACTGCATGCTTCCAGGAGCCCCAGTCCTCTCTCCCCTCCTCCCGAGGCGCGCACCGCGGCTCCCCTCCCTCCCGGGGGCAGCCGGCGGCGAAAGCGGCTTCCAGCAGCCCCGCCGGCGAAGGTGCATGAACACACGTCCAAATTGGGCGCTCAAGGCAGCGAAGGCGCATGAGCGCACGCCGTGACCTGAGCGCCCGGATGGATGTCAGAGGTCACGGCGTGCGCTCATGCACTTTCGCTGCCTGCCCTCCATCCCCAGTATCCTCACCTTCGCTTCTTATCCCCATCCCAGCATCCTCTTCCCCGACTTATTCCCATCTCAAGTATCATCTCTGCTGCAGAATCTGCCTGCACACCCTTTCCCACTGCAGCCACCACATCCGCTCATTCCCCCTGCCTCCTCCCCAGGCAAAATATATATTTAACAGCAGAATTGATACTAACACTTCTTCCCCATCTGCACTGGCTTTGCAAGCTCACAAGTGGGCACTTCCTGTATGACGATCCCACAGTGCATGAGAAGTGCTGGTACGTGAGATTTGAATGTGCTGACACAGATGGAAAGGAGCCGTGGCTCAGCTCCTGCTGTTTCTCCAGATATCCCACTGGGGTCAAGAGCTAGGTCTGGGCCTGGGTCTGCACGGCCTAAAGTGCAGCGTGCACTGCTGCTTAAGGAACACCTGCTCAGGCGCACATGGAGCGCACCACAGGGGACAATGTTGATAGTGAGCCTGGACCAGCAGTGTCCCTCGTCACCCAGTGCCCTGGGCGATCACCCTGTTCACCCTATGCAAAAAACAGACTCTAACCACCTCTATACTTCCTCTTTCCACCACTCCTCCTATTGAACTCATCCATGTGCATCCAAATTTTCCTATGCATGGCCTTCACACCCATCAGCCTGGTCTGCACCTATTTCTTTCTGCTCCCCTCCCTTTCTGGTCAGCTCCTGTGACCCTGCGGCTCCCCTGCCTCCCGGGGGCAGCCGGCGGCGAAAGCGGCTTCCAGCAGCCGCGCCGGCGAAGGTGCATGAACGCACGTCCCATTTGGGCGCTCAAGGCAGGCAGCGAAAGTGCATGAGCGCACGCCGTGACCTCGGACGTCCAGCCGGGCACTCGGGTCACGGCGTGCGCTCATGCGCCTTCGCTGCCTTGAGTGCCCAAATTGGACGTGCGTTCATGCACCTTCGCCGGCGGGGCTGCTGGAAGCCGCTTTCGCCGCCGGCTGCCCCCGGGAGGCAGGGAAGCCGCGGTGCGCCCCTCAGGAGGAGGGGAGGAAGAACTGGGGCTGCTGGAAGCATACAGTAAGTTTTTTCTTTTATTACAATTTCTATTTGCTTTAATAACATGTCGAGTCGATTTTCGCCTTGCGCCTTGCTTCGGGAGGGGGGAGAGAGGACTGGCAATCCCCGATGCCCGAGCGTAGGAGAACCATCCACTTCCTGGTACCTGTCATTTCAAATGTCATTTCAAATGACAGGTACCAGCGCACCCAGGATACTGTATAGGCGCTGTATAGCGCTCTATGAGTAAAATGGATTGCGCATGCCTACCGCTTCATGGACGCGGCTTGCATTTGCGTCTAATTTAAATACTGTATCGAGCGGTATGTGATCCGAACTATGCGCGCGGCAAATGAGCGGGAGCCTGGCACTGCTGCACTTTTTCTTACACGCCCTTACTGTATCGGCCTGAGTGATTGTCAGGCTTATGGATGCGTGCTATTAATAATTATTTTCCCTTCTTTTGCTTTATCATTTCTGTAGTGTTCTGTGTCCCTGTTAATAGTAAAAGAAGTTAAGGTTTACAGTAAAGTGGTGATTTTTGTGCTGTACACTGTTCCCAGGTGTGGGGTGAGAACCACAGAGACCCCTAGAAGAGAGGATCGGGGCATTTGGATCATTTATCCCAGAGGTGCTAATGTAATCCGCAACCCCTCACTCTGATACTCATACCCACAGGTGCAGGTGGGGGTTATTCTTCTGGTGCAGCCCCTCCCCTTGGTAGCATAATACTTGAGGGGGCTACATATAACAGTGGTGTATTGGAAATCCGTATCAGTTGATATTGCAGTGATGGAGGAAACATCTTATACATTACAAAATAATATGATAGTATATGATAACATTTGGAGTAAATATTGACAATGGAGCCAGTCTGGTATATCCTCTGACTGTCTTAGAAGGTCATGCACCTTTTATTTTTCTTCCAACCTAAGATTGTATGCTTGTATTGAAGATGATAATGTAATTCTGGTCTCCTTTCTGGTGATCTACTTGTATTATCTAGTTTGCTTAAATAAAGAAATATATAGTAAAAAAAAAAAAATAGGGGGAATTCATTTGGACTCGGATCGAGAGCATGGTCAAGTTTTTTTTTTTTTTTTTTTTCTTCTTTAAGCTTCGTTTACTCCATAGTTTGAAACCCTTTCTCATGGCTGGGGACCTTAGAACTGTAGTGCAAGCACTCATTACTCCGCTCAACTATTGTTCTTCATATCTTGGACTGCCTCAATCCTCTTTGAGAGCGCTTCATCTCATTCAGAGCGCTGCTGCCAGCCTTGTTTCGGTGGTTCCTGTGCCAGGAGCAAGTTACTGCGATTCCTTATAAACTTCATTGGCTTCCAGTTTCATGGCACATTAAGTGCAAAATTTTAACCTTGGTTTTTAAGGCTATTAATAGTTTGGCCACTGAATGTTTTAATGCTGTTATGAAATGTACCATCCAGGTCAGCTACTTTGTTCATCCTTTTGTAGTTTACTTGTCGCCTCATTTAAACTCATTAGACTCACAGAATCACGTGCACACGTTTAATGTTGCAGGTCCAACACTTTGGAATGTGCTGCCAGAAGAATTGAAAAATAGAAACTCTTCACTTCATTTTAAAAGGCATCTTAAAGATCTCTTTTTTTTTTTTTTTTCTCTCAGGCTTTTAGTGAAGATTTTTCCTGATGGTTTTATCTTCTGGTTTTTCTGTTGGCATTGCCGGCAGTTGATTTTTCATATTGTTGAACCCTGTGGTATATGTAATTAAGGGTTCTCTCATGTACTGGTGTTCTTTAATGGTTTAAATGTTTATTTTAGGTATTGTTTTTAGTTATTTGTCTTGTGTGTGTGTGTGTATGTATATGGTTGTAATTTATGCTCATGGCTTCTTTATGGCAGGAGGTGGGGCGCTCTTGTTTTATCTGTATTCAGCTGTGTCCTGTTTTTGTATTATCTGTTTTATGATTGTAAGGCTGTAATCTGCCTAGATGATTGATGGTAAATAAAAGATTAAAATAATAACAGCCTGCTTATTAGTGGACAGGGATAATTTTGGAATCTTTCAGCTCTGTCTGCCCTTTTACTTAAGACACCTGGGTTATTTTAGCATTTATTGCAACCTCTTCTAAGGATGCCCTTGCTTTCCTGTTCTGTTAGTAGCCTTTAAAGATACGACATTTCGAACCATGCATCTCTGAGCATCTTGTCTGCTTTCCCCATCATCTAGTTTAAAAGCTGTGCTATCTTCTTTTTTGAAAGTTAGTGCCAGCAGACTGTTTCCACTCTGGTTAAGGTGGAGCCCATCCTTTCGGAAAAGGCCCCCCCCCCCCTTCCCCAAAATGATTCACAATTCCTAACAAACCTAAAACCCATGTCTCATCCACATATTGAGATTCCAGAGCTCTGCCTGCCTCTGGGGTCCTGCGCTTGGAATGGGGAGCATTTCTGAGAATGCTACCCTGGAGGTTCTGGATTTTAATTTTCTCCCTAAAATCCTAAATGTGGCTTCTAGATCCTCCCTCCTGTATCTTTCTATATCACTGGTACTCACTCATTGGTACTAAGACAGCTGGTTCTTCCCCAGCATTATCTATCATTTTATCTAGTGACACATGAGGTCTATCACCTTCACACCAGGCAGGCAAGTTACCAAGTAATCCTCATGTTCACCAGTAATCCAGCTGTCTACATTCCTAATGATCGAATCGCCAACTAAAACTGCTGTCTTCCTAGGCATGTTGAGGGCAGGTCCTAGCTACAGGATTGCCTCCTGCCACATGAAGGTGAACTTCCTCCTCCAAGGCAGCACTGTTGTACTATGTCCCTGAAAGTCTCCTCTCTCTCTGTCTGTCCCTCTTAGCTTCTCTAGGTCTACCACTCTAGCTTCTAGAGATTGGACTCATTCTCTGTGGGCTAGGAGCTCTTTGCACTGAGTGTGCACCCACAGCCTATTAGCAACTGGTAAATAGTCATATATGTGGCATTCTGTGCAAAAGACAGAGAGCTTTTGTTGCATTGCTAGCAATTTAAAATTTCTAAGGGAGCAGGGATGTTGAATTAATCTAAACTGCTTTTAGCCTGTTGGTTTATTTTATATTTGTCTGTCAGAGATTCTCAAGACACTACTACTTATAAGTTCCTGGTTACACACCTTATTGACTCTTGTTTTGAAATAGTTACCTTTTTAGTTTATTAAATCTGTTGTACATTTTTAAGAAGTGGTGGTATGGCACGTGCCTCTGCTGCATGAAAGTGTGTGGAGGCTGATGGCTTGCGGAGAAAACTACTGAGCAAAGTATTCTGGAAGCTTGGTCAAGGAGAAAACTGGAATACCTACAGTACCTGAATGTAATCCGCTCTGAAGTACCGAAAAGCAGAATATAAAAATAAACAATAAGTGGAATCTGTACTGGTTGTGATAGCTTTTACTACTGGATCAAAAGAAAAGGCATAGCTAGCAGGTGAAACTTTGAAACCATTCTTCAGCATCTGTTTGATTGGCCTCCTTAATTTGAAAGTGAATTTCATTGTGGTTTTGAAGCAGCTCTTTCACCCTGATAAATAACCTACTTGCTCTTTTTTTTTTTTTGGCTCTTTCACTGTAGCTCGTAGAAAGCAGAAGTGGTCGCTGGATCCAAGGAACAGTGCCTGGAGTAAGGATGAATCTAAGTTTGGCCAGAAGATGCTTGAGAAGATGGGGTGGTCCAAGGGCAAGGTAATGTGCAAGGCCCAGCTCATGGTGGTGGCTGGAGACCCAGGGTTGCAAGCGTCTCTCCCTCGCTCTTTGGGTAAGCTTGAGCAAGCAGTGCTACTAATCATGCTGCACAAGAGAATTTGCTGGACTCCTCCTCTTTCCTGACTCTTTTTTTTTTCTGTTTTGTATCAAAATGTTTGCCTGCTTGCATTTTATATGTTGCATTCTAAGGGATAAAAGCATCGCTGCATCTTGAAGGCTGTCTGTGGGACATTTGTCCTGGAAATACATCACGGTGATGCAAGTGACAGATGGTAAAAGTCACTTGATAGCAATAAGGTCATATTCTCAATATAAGGTGCTTTCAGATAGCATTTATGAATTTGGAGTTATTGGAGTTTGGGTCTTAACCAAGGGCCCTCCAAGCAGGTCCTGCTTACCCTTTTGGAAGCTCGATGATGTACCACCATTGGCTTGGGATTCGTGTGTGTGTGTGAAACATAGAAATGACGGCAGAAGAAGACCAATCGGTCCATCCAGTCTGCCCAGCAAGCTTCACACTTCTTTTTTTCTCATACTTATCTGTTTCTCTTGGCTCTTAGTAACCTTAGGTTCTATTTCCCTTTCACCCCCACTATTAATGTAGAGAGCAGTGATGGAGCTGCTTCCAAGTGAAATATTAAGTTTGATTAGTTGGGTAAGCGGCAGCATAGCTCTCTGCCCTTGAAGCAGAGAGTAATGCGGGATATGCGTGAAGTACCAGTTTTTCTTCTCCCCTGCTGTTGAAGCAGGGAGCCATGCTGGACATGCATTGAAAGTGAAGTATGCCTTGAAAGTCACATAAACTATCATCAAATATTGAAAAGCCTAATACTTGGTAATTGAATAAGCCTAATAATTGGTAATAACTATAGCCCATAAACCCATCCCTGTTTTGTTTTGTTTTTTTGTTTGTTTTTTTTACTTTTTTTAATTGGGAGATGGCAGCCCTCCATCCTTCCGCTCTGTGAAGGTGGAACACCAACCACTGGCCACTGGCATCCCGCTCCGTGAATGCCTCTGTGGCTACTGCCGCTCCGTGCAGGGTTTTGCTGCCTGCTCTTTATACGCGTCCTCTAGACCTGATGGATCCACAGTGTTTATCCCACGCCCCTTTGAAGTGCTTCACAGTTTTGGACTTCACCACTTCCTCCGGAAGGGCATTCCAGGCATCCACCACTCTCTCCATGAAGAAATACTTCCTGACATTGGTTCTTAGTCTTCCTCCTTGGAGCCTCAGCTCGTGACCTCTGGTTCTGCTGATTTTTTTCTGACGGAAAAGGTTTGCCGTTGTCTTTGGATCGTTAAAGTTTTTCACGTATCTGAAAGTCTGAATCATATCACCCCTGCTCCTCCTTTCCTCCAGGGTGTACATATTTAGATTCTTCAATCTCTCCTCGTATGACATCTGATGAAGACCCTCCACCTTTCTGGTCGCCCTTCTCTGTACTGCTTCCATCTTGTCTCTGTCTCTTTGAAGATACGGTCTCCAGAACTGAACACAGTACTCCAGGTGAAGTCTCACCAAGGACCTGTACAAGGGGATAATCACTTCCCTTTTCTTACTCGATATGCCTCTCTCTATGCAGCCCAGCATTCTTCTGGCTTTTGCTATCGTCTTGTCGCATTGTTTCGCACACTTCATATCATTAGACACTATAACCCCAAGGTCTCTCTCCTGCTCCGTGCAGATCAGCCTTTCCCCCCCCCCCCATCGAATACAGTTCATTCGGATTTCCACTCCCCATATGCATGACTTTGCACTTCTTGGCATTGAATCTCAGCTGCCATATCTTCAACCACTCTTCCAGTTTCCTTAAATCCCATCTCATTCTCTCCACTCCTTCCGGCGTGTCCACTCTGTTGCAGATCTTAGTGTCGTCCGCAAAAAGACAAACCTTACCTTCTATCCCGTCCGCAATGTCGCTCACAAAGATATTGAACAGGACCGGTCCCAACACCGATCCTTGCGGTACACCACTTAAAACCGCTCTCTCTTCAGAGAAAGTTCCATTTACCATCACACATTGTCTTCTGTCCGTCAACCAGTTTGCAATCCAGGTCACCAACTTGGCACTCACTCCTAAGCTTCTCGTTTTATTCACCAGTCTCCTATGTGGAACCGTATCAAAAGCTTTGCTGAAATCTAAGTAGATGACACAGAGCGCTCTTCCTCGATCCAATTCCTTGGTTACCCAGTCAAAAAAGTCAATCAGATTTGTCTGACAGGATCTTCCCCTGGTGATTCCATGCTGCCTCTGGTCCATCAATTCTCCGGACTGTAGATAGTTCACTATTCTCTCTTTCAACAGTGACTCCATTACTTTTCCCACCACCGAAGTGAGGCTAACCGGTCTGTAGTTACCAGCCTCCTCTCTGTTCCCACTCTTGTGAAGCGGGACCACCACTGCTCTTCTCCAATCACTCGGCACCACTCCCGTTTCTAGGGATCTATTAAACAGGTCTCACATCGGACCCGCCAGCACATCTCTGAGCTCACTCAGTATCCATGGATGAATCCCATCAGGTCCCATGGCTTTGTCCACTTTCAGATTCTTTAGCTCTTCCCATACATTTTCTACTGTAAAAGGGTTTTCGTCTGTTCCACTTCCCTCCAGTTTCTTGTTGTGTAGAGATGGTCCTTCTCCAGGGTCTTCTTTAGTGAACACAGAACTGAAGTATTCGTTTAATATTTCTGCCATTTCTTCGTCTTTCTCCACGCATTGATCATTTCCACCTTTCAATTTCACTATACCACTTTGAACTTTTTTCTTTTCACTGATGTATCTGAAAAATGTTTTGTTACCATTCTTTATCTCCTTGGCAATCCTTTCTTCCGCTTGACTTTTTTCCGTCTTGATTAATTTCTTTGTCTCCCTCAGTTGAATCAAATATTGTTCTTTGTGCTCCTCCCTTTGGGATCTTTTATAATTCTTGAATGCTGTTCTTTTAGCCTTAATTTTGTCAGCCACCTCCTTTGAGAACCAGATAGGTTTCATTTTTCTTTTGCTTTTCTTTACACTTCTAACGTGTGTGTGTGTGTGTGTGTGTGTGTGTGTCCTGTACTACACTGCCCACATTGACAGCTTTTATTGCATGATGTGAGGTGAAGGTTTACAGAAATTGAAAAAAACGTTAAAGTACTGATTCAAAGATGCATTGTTCTTTCGTTGTTAGCACTGAGTGCAGGAATTCATGGAAACGCTCAACCTGCAGCAATCCAAGCTGCTGCTATATTTTTACCTGCTCATCCCATGCCCTCTGCCTGCCGACTCTGCTGTAGATCTGGTGGTTAATTGACCATTAGAGCCTAGAGGAATAAGCTTTTGTGGTTGTTTCTCCATCGGTTTATGTGAAAGGCTTCCAGAATCCTAAGCAAAGGCATGGTGCCCGTCACTAGCCATAACCTCCTCCGAGTGATGCTTCAGTATCCTTCATCAGCTCATCGGTGTTCTGATTTCAGAGCAGTATCTGATCCCGCGCTGTGATAAGATCTCGCTAAAAACTCATAAACGTGCTGTTTAACTTTTAGCTTTGCAGTCTTTGAAGCGCTCTGGTTTAGCCCCCTGAGGAAATCCTATTTGGTGAAACAAACTTCCTCTGTCGGGGAATGAGGAACTCTTGATAGGATAGGGCGTTTCCCGAGAAATTATAAGAAACGCAAATAAGAGTGAAAAGAAGAATATTTGTTAAGCAATGTATGGACTTCAAATTATCGATCTGTTTTTATTTGTTTCTGAAAAAAAGTTAACTATGCAATGAATGCATTTCACTGTGGTGGCTAAAATGTGTGCTTTTGTGAACTTTGGTACAGGATCTGGTTCTATCCTGTTTAGCTGAAAGACAAATGTGAAACAAATGCATTTGAGCATAAACTGCAAGTATACTGTTGTTGATATATAGGGGATTTAGGTCTGTGATTACTAAAATTATACTATGTATTTCCATTACTTTGTAATAAAATTGTATTTTAATTAATAATTTGATAAATGTTTCATTAGTGCTCTATATTTCTTTAGTTCTCTCTCCATATATACACACTTTATATTATATATGTGTGTGTGTGTGTGTGTGATATATATATATATACACACACACACACACAGTACATCCTGTAGAGAGTACATACATATCTGTAGAGAGAAACTAAAGTGAAAACAACGAACAGCAGATACCTGCACAGTTTGTTCCTTCAGTAGTTACCTGTGAAGTTTTTAGCATGGCTATTTTGACACTGGAGGATGAACTACAAGTTGCAGCTTCAGCAAGTTTTCCAGTAAAAGTTCTTGGAGTTCAGTCAGGTTTTAACCCGGCTGTTGTACAGGGGGGGGGGGGGGGGGAAGGTTTCCCCTCTCTGTTCTCAGCTGTCTTTTTTAACATGGGCACATTGCCCACCTGTTCCAGCTCCTTACCCTGCATGTGTTCCTGCTCCCTCAGCTTGTTGCCTGCGAACTGTTACTCCTTCCTTGTTCTAATTCTTTTCCATACCTTGATGACACCTCCTTTTATTCCATCCTCTAGTTCCTTGCTATAAGCAGACCTCCCCATTCCCAGACTCCAGCTCCCTCTGTATACATATTTAGGAGAAGGCAGAAGTCTATGCGGAGTGGGCAGCCGTCTTGTCGTTTTGTTTTGGCTGCCCCTGGAGGTGAAGCATGCAGTTGACAGAGCTTCGTCACTGCTGTTCCTAACATTGAGTGAGTGATATCTGGTATTCTGTGAATGTTCTCACCATCTCACTGTGGGGACCAAAGAGAGGAGGTTAGGGACACGGAGGCGGCAGAGGTGGCACTGTGTGCAGTGTATGTGCTGCGTAATGCATTGCTGCATCCTGCATACTGCCTGTTAATTCCTACACTCTGGGATTTATGCTTATAATTTCTATGCTTATAAATAACTGTGTTGTGTAATCTGTGACAAAATAATCATCACATTTTCCTACCCACTACAGGTGTGGACCACTGTAATACCAAGCTGCACACCTTTTTGAACTGTATTTTAGTGTACCCACCTGTTGGTCAGCTAGGGTGAAAATCTGCTTCATATAAGATTCTGTTGCCTTACGAATGATTTCGAATCTGCCCTTTCAGTGTGAGAACAGTGCACTTCTAAGCAGTTTGCACATTGAAGGAGGACAAGCAAGGTCACTTTTGCCAGCATACATAGGCCTTACTAGGAGGGGAGGAATGAGAGCTTGAAGGGAGCAAACGTAGCAGAATTGCAGAAGAGAGGAAGAAATAGATCGACTGTAGAGGAAGAGGGGGTGGCAGAGGAGAAGAGAGAAGAAACCCAGGGCAGAAGGGTTGAGACTTCCTGAAAAGATATGAGGTAAAAGGAGGGAGAAGGAAATGTTGGGGGAGAAAAAAAGGAATGAAAGGTAAAAGCAGAGCTGAAAGGGTGAAATGAAATATAAAAAGTGGTGATCCAGAGACTCACAGCAAAAGTTGGTGTTTTATTTTTAAAGGAAATTATTGGCACATTTCTGCATTTTGAGAAATGGAAAGTATGTGCAGGTTTATGCAAATAAGCGGAAACATTTTTATCCACAGCCATAGAATCTTTCCCCAAACTTCCACAAGAGACTGGGGGTGTTCTTGGAGTGGGCATCATGACTGCAGTGTAGCTATTGGAAACTGCAGCCTACTGACTTGGTTCCTTGGCTGGTGGTTAGGCAGATTCCTGCATATTTGATAAACACTGAGGTAAAACTTTCTGTACTCATGGTTTTCTTAAGGCACTACGATGCTCATGTTGAAGTGTGCATGTATGTAGCAGTCACTGAAATGTGCAGGACTGCAGCCGGCAGTGTGCCCTGTGTCACATGAGGGAGTGTGTCTGCCTGTTAGAAATGTTTCTTATTTTTTTCCATTACTTTTGTGTTAATAGGGACTCGGAGCTCAAGAACAAGGATCCACGGAACACATTAAGGTCCAAGTTAAGAACAACAACCTTGGACTAGGAGCAACAAACAATCATGAGGTGAGATACTACCTCTCCATCTTTTATTTGTAAAGTGTCAGGTTGCCTGGGATAAAATGTTTTCCCCATGTGTGAAAACTGTATCTTGGACACAGTGTTCAGTAGAAAATGTTCCATGTGCAGATTTGCCAACTACAGGCTCCCAGTTCAGACTATTACCAGCAACTGTTTCCCTGTACGTACCCGGATCAGTCCAGACTCCTGGGTTTTGCCTCCCCTCCAGCAGATGGATTCAGAGAAGTTTTGGTGAACTCTGTCCTTAACCCTGAGGTGCCACCTACAGTCCGTCAGTATTTCTCTGTCTCCAGCAGATGGTGGAGGTGCAAAACCTACAGTCTGGTCTTACTCAGTTTTGTAAAAAAAAAAAAAAGACAGGATTTTAGTTTAAAAAAAAAAAAGAGAGAACAATCTACTGATCTTTATTTAGTGCTGAAGAGGACGGACGATCTAAATTCTCCACAGCCTTCTGAGCCTCCCAGGTTGACAGGTCCCGAGGGGACTATCCTCCCTCCACCGGGCCGGAGCAGGGGGTTGAGAACCTTCTTGTCTGCTCCGCCTCCCCCTAGGTTCTGGGGTGATACCGGGGAGCCCGGCTCACTCACCCTCAGAGGCAGAGGACCCAGGAAAACGTCGAACATGTTTAAAAAAAAAAAAAAAAAAAAAAAGTTTTGCCGTTTTGTTTTTTCCTGCTTCAGGGGCAGAATACTTTCCTGTGCCAGCTCTCCCTCCATTATCTGGCTGTGCTGGGGGCGGGCTTTTTCACTCAGTCAGCGTTCCTGTTAACTTGGTGCGGCCGTTTCGTTTTTTCTCATGCCGCGGAGAGCGGCTTGCAAAGCGTGTGGAGACGCGCGCATCTCCAAAGATGGCCTCTGTTCCACCTGCCTTCCTGGGGGGGGGGGGAGGGAACATCGGCCGCTGCCGGCAACGGCAGCTGCAGCAGGACTCCTCAGACCCGTTCCCGCTCAGGCCGCATTTTCAGGCTCCTGAGGGGGGCAAGCGAGCACAAGAGATTCCTGACGAGGAGGGACAGAGCCCCGAGGGGGATTCTGACTCCTCCTCTTCCTAATTTTCTTCTTTTTTTATTATGCTCCTCCATAAGGCCTTTAAAGCCTGCAAAGCTGCTAAGAGGGAGGCAGGAGCTGCCTCACTGGTCTCTGGGGCGCGTGGTCCTAAGCGGCCTCGGTTTTCAGAGAAAGGGGGTGCTTCAGTTCCTCAGTCCTTCCGTGGTTCTGGCCTGACTGGCGGGCGATGAGTCATCACTGGATTCTGACCCGGACGACATGAATTTGGGCGACAAGCCCCTGGGGGCGGATCCTGATGACGACTTGGACCACATCAAGCCTCCAGGCATGGAGGGAGATGACCCTAAGGTGGTCCGTCTCTTTAGAGACGGACCACTACCCCCAGATCTACGACAGGAACAATGCCATCTCGCCTTTAGAAAGAAACTGAAAACTTGGCTGTTCTCTCAAGCCTTCCCATGAGGAGACATCCCCCAACTAGCAATGCCCCATACACCTCTCCACTTCACCTTTCCTCCTCACCTGAAGCCTACAACCATTTCCCCTGCCACCCCTCCCTCTGGCCCAGGCCATCGCCCCTGTATGATGCCTCCGTGGCCAATTTTCTAAAGGTACTGTTATACTCGAACTACTTATTTATATTATCAGTTAAATTAACTCTCCTATCAAATCAATTGTTTTAGTGCTTTTTAGTGGGTTTTATTTTTTTTTTGCTATTTTGCATTACTCTTCTGGAACGTTTTCTCAAACTTCTTCTCTCTTTCTTAAATAATCCTGAATTGTACTCCCTTGTTCATTGTAACTTTCTTTCTTTCATCCAGTTAAATGGTTTCCCCTGGTTCTGCTGTAAACCGGTACGATAAGACTTGGTCTTGAGCATCGGTATATTAAAAATAAATAAATAAATAAAATAAATAGAAGCGATGAGTTGGACCCGCTCATTCCAGCTGTTTTGGAAGAATTAGGTATTGAGGTACCTAAGGAAGATTCCCATTTGGGCAACATTGACTCAGTCATGGTGGGTCTCCTGGGGCCGACAAAGTCTTTTCCCTTTCATTTGTCCTTCACTGATTTACTGTTCCGTGAATGGGACACTCCAGATTTGGGACTCAAGGTCAGCAAGGCAATGGATAGGCTGTATCCCTTGCCCAATGAGGCATTGGACCTATTGAAAGTGCCTAAGGTGGACGCGGCGGTGTCCTTGTAACCAAAAAGACCACCATTCTGGTGACAGGAGGCATCGGCACTTCGAGATCTTCAGGACCATAAGCTTGAGGTGCAACTTAAGCGCATTTTTGAAGTTTCTGCGCTGGGGGTCCGGGCTGCTATGTGCAGCAGCTTTTCTTTGTGTGCAGGGCTTTGTTGGGTCCAACATCTGCAGAATATTACCTCTCTTTCTCAGGAGCAGGCCCCTCAGGCAGTTCACCTGGAAGCCGCGGTGGCATATAGTGCTGATGCCTTGTATGACCTGCTTCGGACTTCAGCCCGGTTCATGGTGTCAGCTGTCTCAGCCCGCCGCCTACTCTGGTTGGTATCCTCTAAAGGTCAGTTGGGTTCCTTACCCTTTAAGGAATTGGAAGATATGATCCAATCCTTGGGTGAAAACAAGGTCCAGCGCTTGCCAGAGGATAAGCCTAGACCGAGGGGTGCCTTCCCTTCCCGGTCTCCTTTCTGAGGGAATCGTAGATTCCGAGCTTCTCGTTCATCAGGTTCCTCCCCCAGACAGTCTATAGGCCAGCAGCAATCTTGTTCTCAGTCCTTTCTTGGCCATAAATTCGGAAGATCCAGGGCCCCTCAATCCGCAGGAGGCGTTAATCCTCTCAATGAAATGCGGCTGGTCCTTTCTTCTGTTCTGCTTGTGGGAGGCAGACTGTCTTAGTTTTATGAGGAATGGGCCAAGTTAACATCAGATCAGTGGGTCCTCACAGTGATAAGACAAGGATACGCTTTAGATTTTGCTCGGTGCCTTCGGGATCGCTTCCTAATCTCCCCTTGCTCGTATGAGGAGAAACGTCAGGCATTCAGGGACACTGTGAGTCTCCTTATCTATCTGGGAGCGATAGTGCCAGTTCTCCCCGAGGGACAGCGAGAAAGCCATTACTCCATTTACTTTGTGGTTCCAAAAAAAGGCTGTACCTACTGGCCCATCCTAGACCTGAAGCGAGTCAACAGATGCCTCCGTGTCCCACGCTTTCGCATGGAGACTCTGCGGTCAGTCATAGCCTTGGTTCACAAGAGCTCGTTCCTAGCTTCTCTTGATCACACCGAAGCATACTTACACATCGACATCTGCCGGTACCACCAGAAGTTCCTGCGGTTCTCCATGCTGGGCAATCATTTTCAATTTTGTGCTCTTCCTTCGGTCTGGCTACAGCTCCCAGAACCTTTACCAAAATCATGATTGTAGTGGCGGCGCACCTAAGACGAGAAGGGCTTCTTGTGCATACCTATCTGGACGACTGGCTGATTCGGGCAGAGTAGGAGGATCTCTGTCGCTCGGCGATGAGCAAGGTCCTTCAGCTACTACAGTCTCTCAGTTAGGTAGTCAACCCTGCAAGAGCCACCTGGCTCCCTTGCAGTCTTTGGAATTCCTGGGAGCTTTGTTCGACACACGGCTGGGAAGAGTCTTTCTCACCAAGGACCGCATTGTCAAACTGCAAGGACAGATTTGAGATTTGTTGTCCAAAAATCATCCTCGAGTATGGGATTACTTGAGGGTTCTTGGTTCAATGGCCTCCACTCTAGAGTTAATGCCAGGGGCTTTTGCGCATATGAGACCTCTGCAGTCGCGTTGCTTTCCCGTTGGAGTCCCTTTTCCGAACAGTTTCACCTTCTCCTTCCTCTTGCGGATTCTGCTTGGTCCAGTCTCGACTGGTGGCTCCTCTCTAACAACTTGAACCAGGCTATGCCCCTGGAAATGCCCATTTGGACAGTAGTGTCCACGGATGCCAGCCTCTCTGGCTGGGGGGCAGTTTGTCAAGACAAATCGGTGCAGGGCCTCTGGTCCATGGAAGAATCAGAGACCAGAATAGTGAGGTTGGCGTTGCAAGCCTTTCTGCCGCTTCTGCGGGGGAAATCGGTCAGAGTCCTATCGGACAACGCAATAACAGTGGCTTATATCAGTCGCCAAGGAGGAACCAAGAGCCATTTGGTAGTACTGGAAGCTCAGCTCCTGATTCATTGGGCAGAACAGCATCTCGTCAGAATCGCAGCCTCTCACGTTGCAGGGGTCGACAACGTTCAAGCCGACTTTCTCAGTCGCCACTGTCTCGATCCCTGGAGAGTGGAAATGAAATTTCCACTCTCCATTTCTCTCACTGAGCGAAATCTGAAAACAGAAATTGAAGATAAGTTAATATTGTATTACTACAAACTTCACACCAGGACAGAAACTTATTATGTCCTACATTAATGGTTGCTTTCCAAGTAAAATTCTGTAACTGGAAATCATTGTTTCGGCATAACTTGGCACCTATCCAGCTAAATTTTAGCTGGCTGATAAGTTAGAGGCTAAAATGTTTAGCCGGTTAAGTTAGGGGAATTCCAGGGGTGCAATTAAGCGAAGTTGTTAGCCAGCCAAGGTAACTGGCTAACTCAGATCTTCAGAGTTAGCTGGCTACCTTAGCCAAAGAGCTTTCCTAAAGTTAGCTGGCTATCAGACTGATACAGTAAAGTTCACGGGAGAGCGGGCGCTCGCCCACTCTCTCGGCGCGCGCACAAGCCAGTGCCCTGTGCGCACGATACAGTAAAACAAAATATTTAAATTAGGGCCCGCGATAAAAAGAGGCGCTAGGGACACTAACGCATCCCTAGCGCCTCTTTTTGGACAGGAGCGGCGGCTGTCAGCGGGTTTGACAGCCAACGCTCAATTTTGCTGGCGTCTGTTCTCAAGCCCGCTGACAGTCACGGGTTCGGAAACAGGACGCCGCAAAATTGAGCATCCGGTTTTCAACCCACAAGCCGCGGGCCGATTTAAAATTTATTTATTTAAACTTTTTTAAACTTTCGGGACCTCCAATTTAATATCGCCATGATATTAAGTCAGAGGGTGCACAGAAAAGCAGTTGTTACTGCTTTTCTGTGCACTTTCCCGGTGCCGGCAGAAATTAATGCCTACCTTTGGGTAGGCACTAATTTCTTAAAGTAAAATGTGCGGCTTGGCTGCATATTTTACTTACTGTATCGCGTGGGAATGACTAATAGGGCCATCAACATGCATTTGCATGTTGCGGGCGCTATTAGTCTCGGGGGGGGGGGGGGGGGGGGGGGTGTTGGATGCGCTTTTTCGACGCGCTATTACCCCTTACTGAATAATGGGTAAAGCTAGAGCGTCAAACGCACGTCCAACCGCGTGTTAACAGTGCGCTCCACCGGCGCGCACTGTACTGTATCGGCCTGTTTATTTGATAGTATGACTGTACTATTGAATATGCCTCTAAAGATAAACCTTTCCTGCTAACTCTGCTGCCCAGACTGTGACTGAATATTGTCTTCACTGAGTTTTTCACACTAGGCCTTTGCATCTGTGTTCAAACCCTAATTCTGCTGAAATTTTAAGTTTATAAATAAACCAAAAAAATTTTTTTTTTCAAGTACAGTAACAGCAAAAGTACCTGAGGCTTCCTTGCCACATTTGCTGTTCTCCCAGCAGGCCTTCTTATTTAGCAAGTCTTATATTCTATCATCTCCACATAATGTTCGATGCAGAGTGCAGAAATAACATACACAATCAATATATGTTAAACAATGCAACAGACTAGAACAGAACACTTTAAAAATAACAAGATGAGTCATCTAATTCTATTCAGTAAAAGCAACAAAGTTCTGTTTGCTTGCAGCCTTCCATTATGGAACCAGGACTTGAGGATTGTCACTTGGGTTCAGAAGATGGGTCCTTTTTACAAATAAATGACAGCTTTGTGCTAATTGGATGTCTGTCTGAAAATACGAGAATTATGTCTGTCCTTTTATCTGTGATCTTCACAATAATATTGCTGCTACTGTTTGAGGAAAGCGTTCTTACAAGGGGCTGTATATTGACGGGAAGCTGGCCAGCTAGAAGAAGTTGGAGAAAGTAAAGGATGTTATGGGAAGGGAGATGAGAAGAGTTGCTCATGATTTAAAGAGAGGTAGTGTCTTATGAAGGATCTTCAGAACGCTGCATCTGTCAAAGAGAATTTAAACAGGAAGCCTCTTTAGCCTCAAAATGGGCGATGGGGGTTTACGTTTTTCTCTTCCTCACCTCCAAATTTTCATGCGTGAGACAGCGGAAGATCGCTTCCGGTGAGGCACCAGTCTGTGTCGTGCAGTGGGGAGAGATCTCCTATATCGCTGGAACTCTGTGAGCACCCAGCGAGCTTGTTTACCTTTTGCACATTGTGTGTGTTACAAACTCAGAAAACAGCTCATGCCTTTTCACTTTCTAAAGCTCAGCCAGTCTCTCGCCTTTGCCACTGCTTTTTATGATACTTTCAGTGTTACTCCTTCTTGGGGGAGTCTTGTGCTGCTGCTGCTGTTTTGTAGAGTTTAAACACTGAAGACTTGCTTTCCTCTCCTAGTGAAGTGCTGTTGGATTTACGACGAGAAGGCTTTGTCCTAATACGTTTTGGTTGTGCTTTACAGGACAACTGGATCGCGCATCAGGATGACTTCAATCAGATCTTAGCTGAACTGAATGACTGCCATGGACAAAGCAAAACAGGTAGAGTGGTGACTGAGCCATTCAGAGAGTTAAAACGTTAGTCTTGTGACCATTCCTCTCCTTCCTCCTCCAGAAAATCAATAATCCTTTCACTTCACTTCACTTTACAACATCCACTCCATCTGGCGCTGCTGTGGTTTTTGAAACCTGAATCAGAAATGAAATGAAGCAGGGCCCATCTAGAGCCGCAGGCACATGCTTCTTGGCATCCTGCAAGGTTTTCACGAAGGAGATCTAACCCACAGAAATTTGTGGCGAGATCGATATCTGCAGTGAAGCTTTTCTGTCTCTGATTTTACCCCACTGGGCCACTAATATTCCCTTGTGTGTGAGGACATTTCTTTCCGTACCCAGGCTGAAGACAGTCTTCACAGGATACTGTGCCACACGTTCTTTTCAGATCAAAATCACTGTCTGGTGCTGCAGATATGGTTTGATTAATTTCCTAACTGGTTTCCAGATCCAAAATCTTCAGCATAGCTGGATCGAGGATTTTACAATATGAAGGGGGAGTCTGCAAGTCATAAATAGATTTTTATGCTGGTACCCAGAATGCTTTGCCTAACCTTTTGCTGTATTTTTTTTTTAATTATACTGTATTAGATGACTAAATTAAATGTGGGGGGGTGTAATTCTGATATGGAAGGTTTGTGCCTTTTCTTAGTGTGACTTGGGGATGTGCCATGCTTAGCCACCAGGGGGCGCTTGAGACAAAGAATGTGATTAGTGTTACCTTTACATTGTGTTGTCCTTGTATTTTCAGGTTAGAGGAGGCGAGGAAATCACTCTTGGATCATTTCAACAAGCATTTACATTTTTCCACCTTTTTTGAAGGGAGGTGGGAACTGGTACAACAGGGTGATTTTTTTTTTTTTTTTAAACAGCATCTTGTTTCACTGTGTTTTTCCATACATTGAATAGAGAGGTGCGCCCTCCATTCTCTGCTTTTATTTCATACGCGCACAGCTAGTAAACCTCCCATATCAGTTGAGACATTACTATTTAAGTTCATTATTACAATTCGTTAAGCAGCTCCCTTTAACACTGGGAGCAGTCATGTTAGGGTCAGAGTGTCTCACCCTTGCGCGATTTGATTGGTCCATACAGAGTGTGGTGTCACCAGTGACTCACCATACATTCAGGGTTGCCAATTGATAAAAAGCCTTCTTTTTTTACTGGCAGTCTTCCAGATTTTCCCCAACTTTGTTTTACGGATGTTCTACCATCGCCATTCGATACCCATCTGGACTCAATATGCTGAGATTCAGCCCTATAAGTAGCACATTTACTGCCGTTCACAGCCTGGCATTCATTGTACTAACCAGTTGGATCCAATTCCTTGTGAGATAATTTGTGTCACTCTTCTGAATGTGGCCATTCCCTGGGTTTCAGGGTAATGGTATAAGCATAACCTGAAGAATTTCAAAATTAATGACTTGACAGTAAAATCTTTGAAGTAACATAGGAGAGGATGAGTAGTAACATTTGGGGTGAAAAGCATTGCACAGTAGAGAGGCTACAGCTGGCTCCCCTACACCTGTGTCTCTATTCATGCTTTCTCGATTCCTTACGAATGCCTTCTTAAATCCTGTTTCACCCCCTCCCCCCAACTCCCGCATTTCCAAACCACATTACAGTAGTGTTAAGTCAAGTGTCCTGTGGTCATTCAGAATGGGCTTCTTGCTTGTTAGCCAGTGAATGAGCATCCTTCTTAGATTATTTTTTATTTGAAATGTTACCAATATCTGTCCCCAAGGTTTTTTTCCCAAGAAGTTAAAACTTGGACACTGTACTATTATCTGGCAAAATAAGAAACCAGATCTCTCATAGTATATACATTGTGCTGAAAAAAATCAGTGGGGTTTGGATCACCCAGATTTTAGGCTTTGTTATTGGACTATATTTTTGAAATGTAGTGTTCATTAGTTTCATCACTATCCTATCAAGCATTGGGTCTTGATGGAGATGGAAATGGTGTTGGAATTAAAAAAAAAAAAAAAGTCTCCAGTTCCTAGGAGGAACTTATGGCATTCATCCTGTAATTACCTCGGTAGTTGAGTTTTGCTTTAAATTTCTAGTTATAAGAAATTAACATTTCCGTCTCCATTTTCTCCTTTGTAGGGCAGTCCTGATTGCCTTCAATATTTCTTGAAAACTTGTGAGTGCAGGTCAGCTGTTTGTGAACTGTTCCTTTTATCTCTTTTCAGCATTTTAAGGATAAATTATAGACCATGAATATTTCTGTTTACATATTTACAGTTGAAGGGTTTGTTTGCAAAAGAGCTATACAAATCAGGTTGTGTTATGGGCCTGATACCCTTTGAGAAGCTCTTAAAGGTGTATCCTTATAATAAAGGTTTCATTTCTGGAATTTATTATATATTGATTGACTTCAAGGGATAGGCTTTGGAGAAGTTAGAGTGTGGGAAGAAACAGAAATATGACAGCAGAAATAGACCTTATAGCTTATATTGTCTGCCCATCCATTCAACTTCTCCCTCAGATATCAGTTATTAGAATTCTCTTGTGGGAGGCAATTACACTCAGTGCTAATATCCAAGAAAATAGTTATAAGATTTGTTTTCTGATGATATTATACCCCGGACTGATTATATAAAATGGCTATTAAATCTTCACCATTTTGTTGGCTGATTTATGGTGTAGAAGTCATTTTTATGCATGTTTGGTGGATTGAGATAATGTCTTGGATTCATCATATCACAAGAATTCCTGCTATTTTATTAGGTCATAATCTAAATAATTTGGCTCCAGCAAATAAGAGTATTTAGTGGCAGGTAGGAGAAATATTGATATCCATTGGAGCTCTTCTAGTAGGCCTCCACTTAGCCACTTGTTTAAGTCTCTTAGATCAATTTCTCAATAGTATAGGTATGCCAGTCTGGTCAAAGAGGATCGCCTGGATGTGGCACAAATATGGAAATTCTTTATCGATTCAGTGACTGGTATCTAATTTATAAGCTGTAATAATTGGAATATTGGTGTATTTCTTTTCTGATTTAAATTTTGTATTTTGCGTGTCCTTTTTTTAGTAGAATTGCAATGTGTAGCGGGGGGGTATTGTGCATCTGTGATATCGGTATTGAATATTTTGGGATGTAACTTTTGTTGTTTGTTCTATGTCGTGTTAATGTTTTATTCGCTTTGCCTTTTGGTTATCCCAGTGAATCAGTGGTAATACTGTGCTCTACCGTGAAGGAGAGACTAGGGTTCAGTTCCTAAATCTGGCTTCTGTTTCTAAGGTCAGTTGTGACTGCAGTGGCTGTGATTGCAACGCATGGATGGAGGGAAGTCCCCCAATACCTGGGGCCTAATTCACTAACAGGTCGACTTTTTATTTATTTAATTTTTTTTTTTTAAGCGTTGCTCGCACAGAAATGGGCCGCGAGTGAGCAACGCCGATTTTAAAAGGCAGCGAAGTACGCGTGTATGTAACCATGCACGTATGAGAAATAAAGAGGTGAAGCATGGGTGATCTGGGGACAGGCCAAGACTTAATGCATGTAACTTCGAATTTTAAAAACGAAACTTGCAGTATGTGTACGGTAAATATCTGCGTAACTTTACTGCTGTTCCTGACGAGGAGCAAGTCTGCGGATCTCAAGTTTTAAAGGACAGAGTTTTAAAGGACAGGGTGAGAGGTCCAGGTCAACTGGGAAGCGTGAGAAATGAAAAACCAGAGGGGTCTGAAAGGCCTTGCTATTAACTGGACAAAACTGGTTGTCTAATTTAAAGCTGGGAATATGCCTCACGCTAGCAGGTGTTTAAAATCTGCTGACATATGTGCATGAAAGCCGCCAAAGTCCTATTGAAGATACCTGCATGCTAGCTGTACTCGAATAAGCTCTTAAAATAGAGCATACTTATGCGTGGTTGGTGCATTTTAAAACACATGCACTTAAGTGCGTGCACGATTAAAAATTCTAGCATATCCTCACTCATGCGCTCGTTTTAAAATCGACCTGTCAGTCTGTTCTCCCTTTCGGTGTATCTAGGGGAAAAAGCTTACAAAATCAGGTCCCTAGTGACCAGCTCAGGGGTTCACTTGTGACCGATATCCAAAGAGAACCTGTAGTCTTTGCCACTTAATTAGAAGTCTGTCCTTTTTGATAACTGGGCTAGATTGGAAAAACCCTGGATAGCGGCTTTTGTAAACTAAGGTTGAGGATAAAAAAAAAAAAAAAAAAAAATTGGCTTCTACTGTGCTTATGAATCCTATCTGCAGATGTCAGTAGAGAGTCATTAAACACACTCTATAGATGTCTATTAGATGATAGAGATGTACATTTTTTGCTTTGTACCAGCCCAGACTTTTTAACATTCACAAGACCAAAAGTGATATGAGCCCTGCACTGAATCCTGTGGCTAGATCAGCCTGTTGGCTTCATGGTTTTTGTTTTTTTGTCTTCAGGCAGGCTAATCCAGACCTGAGTTTGCCCCACTGCATGCAGGGACTCATAGTTATGCTTTTCATAGAGAAATGTATTTATTTCTTTAGATTTATATTCCGCTTTTTGACACTTCAAAGTGGATTTCATTCATTCTGTAGGTATTCCCCTATCCCCAAAGGGTTCACAATCTAAGGCCTAGATTCATCAAAATGCTACTTGAATACTGTGTACAATTCTGGTCGCCGCATCTCAAAAAAAAGATATAATTGCGATGGAGAAGGTACAGAGAAGGGCTATCAAAATGATAAGGGGAATAGAACAGCTCCCCTATGAGGAAAGACTAAAGAGCTTAGGACTTTTCAGCTTGGAGAAGAGACGGCTGAGGGGGGATATGATAGAGATGTTTAAAATCATGAGAGGTCTAGAACGGGTAGATGTGAATCGGTTATTTACTCTTTCGGATAATAGAAAGACTAGGGGGCACTCCATGAAGTTAGCATGTGGCACATTGAAAACTAATCGGAGAAAGTTCTTTTTTACTCAACGCACAATTAAACTCTGGAATTTGTTGCCAGAGGATGTGGTTAGTGCAGTTAGTATAGCTGTGTTTAAAAAAGGATTGGATAAGTTCTTGGAGGAAAAGTCCATTACCTGCTATTAAGTTCACTTAGAGAATAGCCCACTGCCATTAGCAATGGTAACATGGAATAAACTTAGTTTTTGGGTACTTGCCAGGTTCTTATGGCCTGGATTGGCCACTGTTGGAAACAGGATCCTGGGCTTGATGGACCCTTGGTCTGACCCAGTATGGCATGTTCTTAACTGGGCAAAGGTGTAAGCCTGCCCCCACTGATCTGACTAGTTCTCATGACTAATGCGAGCCTCCGGGGTTAGAGCTCACTGTCGGGAACTGACGGCCCAGGGGCGTTGGACCAAGGAAGAGGCGCACTGAAACATAAACTACCTGGAAGCTTGAGCAGTCAGACTGACGTATCTACAGTTCAGCCACATGCTCCTGGGTCAGGCGGGTCTGCTTGATGTGGGACAATGCAACAACGGTAGCCTACATCAACCACCAGGGAGGAATCAAGAGCCAGCAAGTGTCTCTGGAGATAGACCTCTTTCTGGAATGGGCACAATTGAATCTACACATCTCAGCCTCCCACATTGCAGGAAAGTCAGAGCAGACTTCCTAAGCAGGGAGAGTCTGGATCCAGGAGAATGGACATTGTCAGCCAGAGCCTTTCAGCTGCTGGTAGATCTCTGGGGCCTTCCATCCATCGATCTTCTGGCTGCATCTCACAATGTTGTAGAAGATCCCTTGGGATCGACGCCCTGGTTCACAGGCCTGGCCGTTGTCCCTGCTGGGCAGGGTCATTTGCAAGATCGAGCGCCACAGGTGATTAATTTTTCTAGTGGCTCCGGATTGGCCCAGACGCCCATGGTATGCCGATATGAGGAGTCTTCTAGTGGAGGCCCGTCTGTGCCTTCCACTGCACAGGGACCTGCTTAAGCAAGGGCCGGTCCTTCACAACTATCCAACTCGATTTTGTCTTATAGTTTGGCCCTTGAAAGGGCTCGCCCCATGAAGCGGGGATATTCGGCAGTAATTTCCACCTTTGTTCTGCGCATGGAGGTTTTTGACATCCTTAGAGTATATGCAGGTCTGGAGAGTATGTGAGGCCTGATGCGAGGAACGTGGTGGTGCCCCTCAGACAGCCAGGATCCCTCTGGTTCTGGAATTTTTACAGGACGGATTGAATAAAGGGTTGTCCCTTAACTCCTTGAAGGTCCAGGTAGCGGCTCTCTCCTGTTTTGGGGCGAGGCAAACGGAACCTGCCTGTTGGTGCATCCGGACGTGGTTCGTTTTCTAAAAAGGGTGAAGCACCTCCGGCCACCCCTATGGTGGGCAGTTCCCTTGTGGAATCTTAATCTAGTATTGGAGGTTTTGGCAGGGCCTTCCTTTCAGCCCCTTCATAGTCTGTCCTTACACCTGTCAACCCTTACAGGCATTGTCGTGTCAGGAACCATTCCTCCAGATGACCCCAGGAGCATTACGACTTTGTACCGTTCCTTCCTTCTTGCCTAAGGTAGTTTTGGGGTTTCATGTGAATCTGTCCATCTCGTTGCCATCCCTAGATATAAGCACAAGGACATGGAAGACTACTGCCTCCTCCGCCATTTAAATGTCAGTAGGCTTCTGATGCAGTATCTGGAACTTACAAAACTGGTGCACAAGACAGACTGCTTGTTTGTATTTCACGGTGGAAGGAGACACGGTGAACCAGCTTTATGGACTACCATAGCTTGCTGGATCAAGGAGTTGGTCTCGGGAGCTTATGTAGAGGCAGAAAAATCATTACCCTTTCAGGTTAAAGCTCATTTCACTAGGGCTCAGGCAGTATCCTGGGTGGAAGCTAAACTGCTGTCTCTCATAGAGATCTGTCAAATGGTGACTTGGTCCTCCTTGCACACCTTCTCCAGGTTCTATTGCCTGGACGTTCAGGCCAGAGTGGACGCAGCCTTTGCAAGGGCGGTGCTAACTGGACCATGGACAGCCTCCCTCCCCGATTGGGAGCAACTTTTGTACATCCCATTGGTCCTGAGTCCATCTGGTTACATGCTAGAAAATGGAGAAATTACTTACCTGATAATTTCATTTTCCTTAGTGTAGTCGGATGGACCCAGCATCCCACCCATGGCTGCCCAAGAACAATGCCAAGGAATTACCCATGAGGTGATTATAGATTCCAAAAGGTTACGGGTAAGACATTGCCCAATCCCTAGATCAGGGCATCTATTATCTTGCTGGGATTCAGCGTTTATGATTGGTTGAGTACAGTTACGGTTATCCATCTTTAATCAAGTTTTAATCAAGTTTTTCAACACTATGTTAACAATGGCTTTTGAAGAGAATATTGAGGAGCTGAGGTCAAGGCAGGGCTATATCTAAGGTGACGTCAGATTTGAAACCTGACTTCATCTCCATATGCTAGCAGGGGAGCATATAACCCATTCGTCCTGAGTCCATCTGTCTACATTAAGGAAAACAAAATTATCAGGTAAGTAATTTCTCCAGTATTTTTTACCAATTCTTTCAGGATTTATATAAAGCTGAGCCTTGTGATATTCCTTCCATACATGCTTGCTTAACTAAGGCATCTTTGCCCCAAGTTTCCAACAAGGATTTATAATGCTTAAATGTCCTGATAAAAATCTCAGAACTGGCCATGGCAATTAAATCATTTGCTTTATGTAAATCTCCTGGGCCAGATGGCTTGCCTAACATTCTATAAAATTCTGAGTGACTAGGTCTGCTTACCCTTAGGTCACTTATTCAAAACTTTAGTGGACTTTTAAGTTTTCTAATTGGCATGCTTATAAAGCCGCCATAGTAGTTCTACCCAAACTGGGATGTGGTCCCACTCTGCCTAGCTGTTATCACCCTATTTTGCTCTTAAATTGTGATATTAAATTATTGGCTAAGGTCATGGCAGGTCACTTGTCCTCTATCTTGCCCAAATTAATATTACATGTCCAGGTGGGGTTTGTTAAAAGTAGTCAAGCAGTTGTTAATGTGCGTAGGGTCCTGGCCTTTCTAGATTTCTCTCTCAAAAAGCTATTAAATTCATTATTAGTTAGTTTTGATGCCAAAAAGGCTTTTGATAGGATGAATTGGCAGTTTTATCTGAGGCTCTTAAGGGATTTGGTTTTCAAGGGCAATTTATTTTTCTCACTATGCTTTACAGAAATCCCCAGGCAGTAATTTTAGTTAATGGGGATTTCTCCAGGGATTTTATTTTGTCTAGGGGAACTTATCAGGGGTGCCCCTTGTCCCCATTACATTTTGTTCTTTCCCTAGATCCTCTTTTGAGAAATCTGAACTCTTCTGCTAATATATGTGGGATAGCATGTGGGAACACTTTTTTTTTTTTTTTTTAAGGTGACAGCATTTGCTGATGACTTGCTGATACACATTGCTGACCCCCATCAACTCTTTGTGTAACACTCTCTGTGCCATTGGAGAATACGGCCCTTTGGCTGGCTTCAAATTAAACTTTAACAAATCGGAGGCAGTGGTAATAGGCTCTTGGAGTACAGCAGAGAGGGGAATGGTTTTCCCTTGACATGGGTAGGGACCTGACTTAAATATTTGGGAGTGTGGCTTCCTAGAGACATTTCCAACCTTTATTCCATAAATATTTCCAAATTACAGGAAAAGACTGAGACATCGGTACTTTTTTGGATGCATCCCTGTCGCTCACAGGACGTGTCCACCTAGTAAAAACGGCTTTACCTCTCACATTGGCTTTATATAATATGAGTTCTCCCTTTATCTCTCTGTGAGTTTACCTTCAAAAGGTTTCACGGGGTACTTAACTGCTTTCTTTGGAGGGCAAAGGCTTCATTAACACCTTGTGAGCCAATGTCTGAGGGAGCTTGGGGGCTTCCTGATTTACAGATTTATAATCATGCCATAAATCTGAGGCATATAGGAGACTGGTTCATGAATACCACATTTTACTCAGACATCATTATAGAGACACAGCTTCCCCTTTATCTTTGAGGTTTATACTTCTGGCTAAATATTCCGCTGTGGCTTGCCATGTACTATCTAGGTTACTTCTTTCTCCTTTTCGCCAGACTTGGCGATGGCTGACCTCAAAGGCCTCTCTGTCCTCTTGTCTTTCTCCTTTCCTGCCTATCCAGGGTAATGGAAATTTTTTTACCAGGTATGGGTCTATCACATTTTCAAAAGTGGGAACTGCAAGGGTTGGTGTAATTTGTCTCAAATGTATAACATCACTGGATCCATGCTGTCATTCTCTGTAATATGCGCTAGATATCATTTGCCTTCTCAGGACGACTTCTACTATTACCAAGTGCAACATTATCTTCAAATTCTTCAGGTCCAAGACTTCAGAGATCCAAACTGGCAGTTTATTTTGGAGTAGTTTGATCAGGAGGATCCTCAACGTCGCTTTTTTTTTTTTTTAATAAGAGCCTGGAAACTCAATATAAAACTTGGTCTTTGGATGTACCCTGGACTAAATGGCAACATGAATTACAGATCCAACTTCCACTTTCAACTTTTATTGTTGCCTTCTCGACATCCCCAAGAACTCTTGCAATGCCCTGATGAGGAACCCGATATAAAGTGTTTTATCGGATCTATCTGTCCCAACGCCAAGCGTGTACCTGGCTAAGATTACAGATTCAGATCTATGTATTACATGCCAAGTGGAAGTGGTGAATTTGGGTCGCTCTTTTTGGAGCTGCAGTTTAATTCAGTCTTTTTGGAAAAAGGTTTTTCATTTTGCTGCTCCCTTTCTCTTCACCCATTGTGTTTGGGATGTTTCTGAGGTCCTTCTCGGGCACCCTGAAACACAAATTCTGGCTTAACAAAATCTTTATTCTAGCAGCAACAGCTATCTTACGAGTTTGGAGCCAAGCTGATGCCCTTTCAGTTATCCACTGGAATTATACTATCATTGCTTTATTATGCATGGAACTTTTCTCCAGCAAACACTCTTCTCTGCTGTCTAAGTGAAGGGTTATGGGTGGTGTGGATGCCCTTTACACAGTCTCTATCATACAGGACACATAGCCAAATTTTGAACAACTTTGACTACTGAACTCTGCCTTTTATTCTTAGCAGTCTATGTTCTTATTTTGTTAAATAAGACCAGCCTTCTCAGCAAGGTGAGGAGGGAGGCTTGGGTGTTTGGGGTTTAAATAAGTTCTCGACCTCGTATTCTTTGTAATAATGTGTGATATGGAGCAAAGTACATTATGTATCATATATTACCTTTTGTGTATACATCGTTCCTTTATATCTGAAAATTAATAAAACAGATTACACACAAAAAAGGTTTAGACATGTTCCTGGAGAAATCCATACACTGTTAACCAAGTAGACTTGGGGTGAATTTTAAGAGTTGCTCATATTAAAAGGCTCATATACATGAGTATATGGGCCGACCACAAGCAACTCTTATTTTAATACTGGCAAATTATGCGTGTATATGCATATGCATGAGCAACAGAACATGCAAGAAAAGGGGCATATTTAGGGTGGGTCAGGCATTTCAGGGTGGGGGCCAACATTTACATATGTAAATCCCAATTTTCACAACCAGTAAATGCAGCATGCATCAGGCTGTTACCAGTGTAGGTTTATTTCTGTTCATTTTCAGGTGTAAGAATAAAACTTGCTACAGCCAAAAAATGACTGGGTGAGATGTCTGGGTAAACTGGGGGGAATGCAAGCTGAAGAACCAGAAAGGTCTAGATGACCTAGAGATAGACTGGACAAACTGGTGGACTAAGTGGTCAAACTGGCTATTTTCTTCATGTGCTTGTTTTAAAATGTGCTCACTTGTGCGTATAAAAGCTGACAAGTCCTAAGCAAAGATACACCTATAGTGCCTGAATGTAATCCGCTTTGATGAACACTTTGAAGTGCCAAAAAGCGGAATATTAAAAATCCAAATAATTAAATAAATAAATGTTTATATGACCATCTACCCAAAGTGGACAAATCATCCAGACTGGATGGGCTGGTTTTTGGGTCTTGTGTCATTAACTGTGCCACTACCTTAGTGGTACTGGAAACCCTTTGTCCATGGTTTTGTTTTGGGTATTTTTTTAACTAGATAATGAAAACCATTGTTTTTAAACATTTTAGTAACAGTGTATTGATATCTAATTCATTGCATCCCTTTGTAAACGTGCCCAGCAAGAGCAGCCATTTTCATCCAGTACTCATGCTGAACACACACACTAAACTATCTGTGATTTTAAAATCCTGGCTTTCCCTTTTAGGCACTTAAATCTAGCAGATGTTCTCTTCCTCTAGTGTTTTCTTAGACACGAGTATTTTCCCACCTCGTTAAATTGGTCATTATTAGTCTGCCTGCGGTGTACTAAGCAGCTCATTTTACATGTTTTTCAGTGAGGTCTATATTTAATGCTAACACAGAGTAACAAGGACTAATGCAGCTTACTGTATAGACCCCCAATGTTAATTACATCATGTGAGAGTTCGATTTGATCATCCGTCACATAAGAGCATAAGCAGTGCCAGCAATGGGTCACACCGTAGCAGTTCTGGGTCACTTGGCAGCATTCACTACATCCTAATGCGGAGCTCCATACCCTTTTGCTCACTCCGTGAAATAAGAAGTGGCAATCCCTGAGTTTACTTGACTCATCATTTTTAATGGACCTAGCCTACCAGAGCTTACCCAAACCTTTTTTTTTTTTTTTTTAACTTTGCTATCCTATTAACCATAACCAAATCCACTGGCAATAAATTCCATTATTAATTGTGCCCTGATTGAAAAGAGACTTTCTTCAATTAGTTTTCCATCAGCTATCAGTTAGTTTCATGGAGTGTCCCTTGATCTGATTACTATTTGATAGGATAACAGACCAGTCCTTATTTACCCGTTTGCCCCACTCATGATTTTATATAACTCTATTCTATCCACTTTGTCACCTCTTCGCCAAATTGAAGAGCCCCTAATCTGTTTAGCCTTTATTCTTAAGGGAGCCGTTCATCCCCTTGATCATTTTTGTTGCCCTTCTCTGTACCTTCTCTAGGTTGCCTGCTTTATCTTTTTTTGAGATGGGGCAACCAGGACTGCACACAATACTCCAGGTGCAGTTGCTCCATGGACCCACATAGAGGCCTTCATTCTCCTAGTAATTATACTAGTAATATAAAGTGCCGGAGCTCTCTGAGGAAGGAGCAGCAGGGGGTGAAAAGAGGCACCATCAGACCCACAGTGCTCCCCTGGATCTCACCTTTTAGTAAATGTTGCAGTCATGGTTTTGTCTTTAAGGTGCCTGGGGTGCCTTGCCATATATCTCTTGCATTCTGAATGCCCATTGTGATGATGGGGGTGCTCATGGGAGCATTGCACAGGACAATATTGTCCCCAAGGTTCTGATGGGATGAATTTCTGTTGCAGGTTGCCTCATTATGCTTTGAGCTGACTCTGAAAGTGCAAGCACACATTTAACTGCTGGTGGGGAAAAAAATGTCTGATACCGTGTTGAAAAAAATAAAGCATGGTGCGGTGGCAGGATGGTATCACATCAGTGACAATAAGGACCCTCCTCCTTGGTGCCCTCTGCTTTGTGGAGGAGAGCAGAGTCTTTTACATAGCAAGGGATGCTGATGTGAAGAAAGTAATAAGTTATCTCCGGGGCCCTCATGTGGGAGAGATGCTGGCATTTATTTATTTATTTATTTAAGATTTTTATATACCGGCATTCATGATACAATCACATCATGCTGGTTTACATTTAAACAGGGGTGCATAATAAATAACAAAGTAACTTGGTGGTGTAGAAGAAGGCAGTTACAAATAACAAGGAGGATGGAACTGGGAGAAGAGAAATAAAGGAGAGGATAGCATTGGATAGAGTTATTTACAAGGGGAAGAGGCTGACCTGGCTGGGTAACGTATGTTGTTGGTGTGAGGGATTAATTGGGGTTAATTGCCATTGCAGTATTGGTACAGCCAGAATTCTAAGGATCGGGTATCTTGCCAGGGATGCAAAACTTTTTTTTTTTTTTTTTGCTACTGAGCTTTTGTGAAAGAGAAATCTCTGCTCTGTCCCCGTGGCCCAGCTCAAAACACACATGCAGACTTACAAACAGCAGTGAAGAGCAGGCAAAAGACAAGCTGCTGCAAAAGAAAGGGGAAAGGAGGTGAAGAAGCATTATTCTGTAAATCATATTAGCAATTGAGCTGAAAGGAAAGAGAGAGAGAGAGAGAGAATGGGACAGTGAGAGCCAGAAAAGGAGGAGGCAGGGAGGGTGAAGGTCAGCAAGGCAAGAAGGGAGGAGGGTTGCTGGATTAGAAAAGTAAGCGATCCACAAAGAGGAAAGGTGGATTCAGATGTAAGGAGACAAGGGGGGTGGGTGGGAGAGAGAGAGAGCTGCGGAGGGATGTCGTGAGAGGGAATGAGAATGTTGTGAGGGAGAGGAAGCAGAGATGTAGCTAGGTATTGTAGAGCGAAGAGTGAGGAAGAGAAAAAGGTGGATGTGGACTGGTTTGGGGAGAGAGAAACAGCAAACAGTAAAACATGGATACAGGCAGGAGTTTCAGAAGTAAAAAGAATGAAATGACAAACTAGATGAGAAGGAACAAATTGAGAGGAAAAGATCATCAGATACAAGTTTGAAAACGTTTTCTTCCTTCTGTCTCATTTACATTTGCTACCTAATTTTGATTCATTGCTATACAAGTTGTCCTTTAGTGCAGCAACTGCCACACATGCCTCTTAGTCCAGTCAACAGGGAATACTTTATGACAGTCAGGTTTGTTCCTATGCTATCTTGGCCATGGCACTGTCCTTATGGCCTTGCCTAGAGTTATCACTCAGGTGCTGTCAGAGAAGATTAAAAGGTAAGCTATGGAGCCTTTATCGTATCAACCTTCCCTCTCCCAACTCTGCCGTTTTCCAGCTTTTTCTGGAGCAGAACGTTGCGTTCTGCTTGCTTTTGGAGATCTGCCAGCATTTTGTTGAGAAATGCATCTTATCTTTCTAGAAGTAACCAAGGCCTACCATGATGGCAACAGGCAATTAAGGAATGTGCCTCAGAGCAAGTGGTGGATCTTTAATCCCAAGTTTTTAAAAACAAAATACCTGCCCCTTTGTTTAGCATGCCAACCCTTTTTGCTTATGCAGCCTCTCCCTAGAGCCCTGGCTCAGGTCTCCAGCAGGGCTGGAACCGTCACCATCCTAATGGGGTTACATGCCTGTGGGCAAAAGGCACTTACAGGAATACTGTAACATTATCACACAGCAGTTCTCCCTTTTCAGTCCTGTTTCATGTGTCTTGTCATAGATTGTGAACTTTTTTTGTACAAGGGCCCTTTATCTTCTCTAGCAATAAGTTGTTTTTTTTTCTTTTATAACTTGGCATATCTCACCAGCTTTATTGGCTGTGTGTACACTAACGGAGAACGATAAATCGTTTTGGTAAATTCCCTGCTGCAGGTGGCTTCTACCTATTTTGCTTTTTTTTTTTGCCTTTATCTGCAGTTTGCTGTGCTACCTGCTGCACATCCATACCGAACTTTCCTGCACCCACAGGAGGACTGAAACAGTTTTGAATGTTGATAAAATGCACAATTATTTTTTTTTTAATGTGTAATACCACTGTTATTCATCTGATGAATGTTTGTTTGTTCAGTGTTTTAATTATATATATTTTGTTGTTCCTCGCTCAGACTTCTATTAAGGAATTGACCATATAAGAAATCTTAAAAATATTTACATCAATTTCTATATTGCCTTTTCTACAAAAAAATATATATAAAGCTTGCACACAGTCATTTGAAATATGGCTAATATCATAACCATTTAGAAACCATCTTAAAATATCAAAAACTTGACTTGCATGTCATTGGTAAATGCTGTCCCCCTGAACTTTTTAAATATAATAAATCTTCCAAAAGCCCTGCTTTTCCATACCCCGCATTCTGAAAAAAGTTACCTGAAATCTACAGTAAATCTAGGTATGGGCTGGAGATCCTTAATTGCAGCTTCTTGCTAACCCATCCCTTCAGCCACGATCCAGGTATGCTCGTTGGAAAAGCTATGCATTAATATCCTTTCTGAGTGCAGGTAATCCTTTAGCTGCTGTAGCCCATCTGGTAGATTATTTCAAAGCTTAGGTGCAATCCCGGAGGAGGCTGTCTTCCACCACTTCTCTTTAATAATATTTATTACATACTTTACCACTAAATGATGATATGGTACAACAAGAAGATTAAAATACAGCAATACCAATGTTAACATCAAAACACTCAAAACTGAAAACCTGCCAAACCTCAAATATACATTCCTCAAGGCACAAATATAAAAATCCATTCCCAAATAAACCCCCCAACTTAACCAACTCAGTATAGTCATTTGTGTGTGTGCTTCAAATTTCTTAATCATAAACCTATTGACCATCCCCACCAAGCCCATCTCTAGCCTCGCATCTGAAACACAGGAGACACCAAAAGCTGTTTCTGGGCAGAATGCAACTGACGACATGGCACATTACTTGAAAGATAAATTGAATAGTTGAGCAAACTCAATTTGCATCTTAATGGTGGGGGATAATGATTTTGAACTTTATAGAGGTCTCCAGTGGAAGCCATTGTAGGGTTTTCAACATTGGGGACACGTGATTCCCTGATATTCAGACCACCTATAATATGAGCAGTGGTATTTTGAATAATCTGTAAATGGTGTAATTGTTTCTGAGTTAAACCAACATAAACAGTGTTACTGTAATATAGACCTAATATCATCATCGTTTATATCACGCCTTTCCAGCCAGAGAGTTCAAGGCAGTACAGTTGGTTTAAAATAACACACAGCAGTAGGATGTCTGTAGTTACAAGACTAGTATATAAATATAATATGCTAGAGAAAGAAGGATGTCATTAGACAAAGAGATTACTATAGTTTACCTAATATGTAGAGTTACTATGGTTAAAATATAAAGTGAGGGGGCCATCAAGAGCCTAAAGAGATTTATACAAAGTTATAAGGAGCTATGTACAGAAGTTTAAGTCCTTGAAATTCGGTACACTGTCATGGCATAAGGCTATCTATCAGTCATTAGGAGCCATGTACCAAGGTTTATAGATTTTATATCATTTAAATCCTGTAGACAGTCTTGGTGGGGAGGTTTAAGGTTGTACAGAATCTTTGATAGTTTTCGTATTATTAGTTGATAAAAAAAAAACCAAAACAAAACCTGCTTCAAAGAGCCATGTTTTCATTAGCTTCCTAACAAATAGGAGATCCAGAGCCAGTCTGATGTGGTGCGTCAAGGAATTTAATAGTGTTGGGACTGAGCCAGTAAAAGATTTCTTCCTAGTGCTTGCAAGGTTCATGGTTTTGTGAAAAGACACCAGTAGACGTGCCTGAACCTCTAAGTGCAGGAGGTGAGTGAATATATAAAGATGTAAGATGTCATGTCATGAGGTAGATTGGTTTATACTTTCTGAATATTCTTTAGGCTAGGACCAGTAATTTTGAATTTTGTGCAGTAAGGTGTTGGGAGCCAGTGCAGAGTTTTTAGAACAGGGGTTATATGTTCAAATGTCTTTATGTGAGCTGCAGTATTCTCTATAAGCTGCAAATGTTAGGTGTTTTGGGGACTCTAGTGTAGAGGGCCTTGCAGTAGTCTAGGTGTGAGATTGTTGAGACTTAACAGTTGCAAAGGCATTGCCATCCAAGAAGGATCATAGATGGCAGAGTTGGCAGAGGTAGAACAAAGCAGATACACTTGAATCTGGGCTTTTAGAAGTAAGATGAGTCTTACTTGAAACCTAGGCTCCGTATTTGAGAGCTGAGGGTTAAGGTTATTCCATCGAGGGCAATGGTTGGGAGGGGATAGTGGGTTCTTTTTTCCCAATTCATAACCGGATGGATTTTTAATGGCCCGCGCGCGTAAAATGGGTTACGCGCATGGCCGGGCCTTGCGCGCTTTTGAAAAGGAGCTGGCCGTGTGAGTAACCCCTGTTACGTGCACAAGAGCCGGGCCTCGGCAGAGGGGCGTGGGTAGAGGTGCCCGATACGGTGTCTATTTGCTGCTGTGCTGTGCTGGGGGATTGTGCGCTGGCGCAACTTGCTACAGCTCCTTTGCAGGAGCAAAACGTAAGGTAAAAAAATGGGGGGGCCCTGGGATAGTGGTCGGGTAGGATAGGGGGGCCCTGGGATAGTGGTCGGGTAGGATGGGGGGGCCCTGGGATAGTGGTAGGGTAGGATAGGGGAAGGGGAGGTTAGGGTAAGGGGGTAGGGAAGTTCGCTCCCAGTCCGCTCCTTAATTGGAGTGGACTAGGAGGGAACTGGGGAAGCCGGACGATGCTTTGCCACGCGATTATGGCCTATGTCTACTCCCCCTCGCACATCCTTTTTTAAAATCTACCCCAACATCTGTCTTTTTTCAGTAAAGACAGTTTTGATGCATCCAGTTGGTGATTATTGCTAGACAGTTGTTGAAGTTGGCAGTAGTTGAGTCTAGGTTTGTCTTCGGTGGAACCAGTAGTTTAGGAATAAAATGTGATGTGACAGCCCCTGAAGCTTCTGATTTAACTGTATGAATTTTTCAATTTGTGAGCTTGACACCAGTCTACCACAATGACCGAGGTTCTCAATACTCGACTTCCTCTCTGTCCCTATGGGGCATAAAATCTGCTCGTCATCTCCATATCAGTGATAGTTTAAACCTGCTTCTTGGAGAATTAAATGTAATTGAATATAGAGGTTGAGCAGATATCGAGCCTTTGGAGCACCACACACAAGCTCCCAGCCCTTAGACTCAAACTTGCCTGTAAATATATAAATTTGCTGTAGACCTTGCGCTACTTATGTAAATGTCACAAGAAGATTTGGAGAGCAAGTTAATCTTAGAGTAACCAATCCTGCTCAGTGAGGTAGTGGATTAGTATGGAAGTAACAAATATTGGGGGGTAAATGTACATGACCATAGGCAAAAGCAAACAACGTTAATTTCCTTTGTGCAGGAAAAAAAAAAGTAAGGATGAAATTTTATGTTTAAATCTGTTTATTGAAGATCAGAATTTAATTTAAATCAGATTTGGAGTATTGGAGTTACAATTTTACAGATATGATATGGGAGGTTCACAATTCTGCTCCCAGGTGTGTAATGCCAGTAAAACTTTTGTTACAGTATAGCTATGACTGGACCAGCCTCGTGAGATCTGCATCCTCTGTCTGCTGTGGCCACGTGTGCCACAGAGCCAGTGTTGCCAATCTTGCTTATTTCCTGCGAATTTGGGCTTTTCCCCCCCTAGCAATTCATTTTTTTTTTTTTTTTTTAATTCGCGGGTTGCTTATTATTGGATATTTTTTTTTTCTATCAATCGAGTTTTTTTGGGACTTGGTGGGTGGGACTTGAGCCCAGCTGTCCCTGTGATTGGCTGCTGCTGCCGATTGAGGCCTGTCCACGGTCAGAGGAGCACGTGGGCAGACAGGCACTGATGGCAAGCAACAGCATCCGGTGACCAAGGAAGATTTTATGCACCAATGTAGGCGTGAATGCTGAAGGGAATGAAGCATTTGACTGTCAACAATCATAAAGAAGTAGTACCTGGGAGGGGGGAGGAATGAGTGTGTGGGGCCAGACATGTGTCTGTGTGTGTGTGTGTGTGTTGGGGGGGGGGGGGGTGGGTGAGTGTATGGGGCCATCTTTTTTTTTTTTTTTCCCCTGCTTTGAAGGAGCTACAGAATTCAGTGGCTGAGACTGGAGTGGTGGTGCACCAGTCAACCATATAACTGGCCTGCATGGGATGAGTGGCTAGATAGAAGTCATTACTGAATAATGAATTGTGAGCTTAAAAATTTACTTTTAGTGCATACTGTCTAGAACAATCTGTGTAATGTCATGTGATCCACAAAAATCTGATGGACATTTTAGGGAGTTAAATAATATTACAAGGCACTGTGTTTCCTCCATTACACTCACAAAAGTATTTTTTAAGTGTTTTCTGTGTATAAATACCTTGTAATAAAAGTAGTTTTCATCTCATGTGTGTTGGGCTTTTTTTGGGCTTCATGTTTTGGAAAATAGTGCTTGTTCTTTCATAAAAACCTGGCAACCCTGCACAGAGCTGATGTGCTCAGGTCAGGGAGGAAAGCAGAAGAGCAGTGCTCGCTAGCTTGTGGCTGTTCAGGGCTTCTCTAGAGCCAGCTGGACTTGTCATCTGGGAATGGCGATTTGAAGAGGGATGAGGAAAAGACAGAAATGAAAAAAAAAAAATAGTAGTGACACCAAGATTAATTTCCTTGCACTTGTGAAAAGCACTTTGAGATCTCCACTGTGCACAGCGTAGGCAGGGCTTCAGTTTGTTGCCTCTGAAAGGTATCGTACTGAGCAGCATCATTCTCCCATTATTCTTTGCTGGGCTATTGTTTCAGTACTGGCCCAAGGGGACGGAAGCACCCAATGCTTATTGATGGCCTTCTGTCCAAGTGCCACTTTGCTCCTGAGATCACCTAGGATCAGAGTCTTTACCCGTCCGGCTGCAAGCAGGGGTAGGAAGGGGCAAGGCCCCCCACCCACCGGACAAGGAGCCTTGCTATCCCAGTCTGTGTGGATCACTTTGGTTGGAAGGAAAGGTACTTGGCATTTGCCCATCCTGAAATTCACTGTGTCCCCTCTATCTCTCCCCGCCCCCCCCCCCCCAATACAAAAATATTTTGGAGCCGCTGCTGGCTGCAGGAAACCAAAGAGGAACTAGAAAGCCTGCCCCCCATCCCCAAAAGCTTAAAGTAAAATGAATTGAATTAATTTTTTTTTTTTTTTTTAATTTATAGTTTATTGAATTTCTTATTACATTTTACAATGAAAAAAAGAAGCAAGAAAAATTTTTGGATTACAATACACACTTCTCCAACAAAGAAAATTAAAATAAGTAATTCAAAACATGTATTTCCAAAATTTACAGTCCACTTTATAGGGGAGCCATAGAAAAAAGAAAACTTTTATAACAGAAATCACAATGTATATTTTGGAGAGTATTAAATTTTTTCACCAGTTTATATTAATCCCAAAATCTAAAAACTGTTACTATGCACTCAGCCCACTTTGAAATACTTCAAGGTGGGCTGGTTCTGTAAAGACAAATTTATTCTTATGTAAAGTGACCAAGCACTTGCAAGGAAACTTTAGAAAGAATGTGGCCCCTAGGCCCAGTACTCTCTGCCTCAATAACAGAAACTGCTTCTGCCTTAATTGTGTGCTCCTAGAGACATCTGGGAACACCTGGACCTTTTGACCACAGAAGCTAAAATCTTTGTTTTTAAAATACTTCTGGAGGACCAGATTTCTTTCTTGTTCTAAACTAAAAACCACTATAAAATTGGCTCTAGTTTGAATGTCATCAACAGATGTCTCCAAAAAAGCTGTTAAATTTGGGCTATCTGTTGATAAAACATCTAATTCCCCCTCTTGTGCTGCTACCCTTCTTTTCAAATTAGATACATAATACAATTTAGATATAAGCATATCCTTTGAAATACACAAAACTTCTTTTGCATATTTTTTAAACAATTCTTGAGCCGAGATTAATCTGGTAGTTGGAAAGTTCAGAAATCTTAAATTTTTACACCTCATGGTGTTCTCTAATCCTTCTAATTGCTTATATATCATTAATGAGTCTTTTATAGAAGTAGTCCCAGATGCTTGTAAGGACATTATCTGTGAAGAAGAGGTTACACTCACTGATTCCAAGTGTATAATACGCTTGCTATGGTCTTCCAGTGGTTTCCTTGTTTCCAAAGTAAAATTGGTGGATTGGGCCATGGATAAAGATAACATCTTTTCCATTTTAGTGACAGCTTTCCATACATCCACCAGTGTTATATTATCAGGATTGGCCATCTCTAACTCAGAGTCCAAGGAAATACCAACCCCCATATTTTGTTTTACAAACGGTAGAGAGGTCTCATCCTGAACTGGTGGGGTACCTCCTCTGTCTGTTGGAGATGTTAATTCCAATCCAGGGTTAGTTACATTACTAGCCCCGTGAACTCCAGGGGTTAAATTGGGATCCTGGTATTGGGCGAGACTACTAGAGGCTCCCAACGAGAGAGAAATGTCAGGAATAACCTCTCTCGAGGTCTGACTCACCCTTCTGAGAATATGTTGGTCCATTGGTCCTTTAATCTCTTTTCTGACAGGAGTAGAGGCTACAGGTCTTATTTTTCCCCATCTGGGCCTGCTTTTCTGACAAAGAAACTTATAAAAAGAATTCTCTCCCAGGGGCGCGCCCCTGCACTGAGGTTTAAATAGGTGCAGCCGGCAGGCTTTGATGACGTCAAGATAGGGAAGTCAGATCTCACACCTCCGGGTTAGTCCCTCTCGCCCAAGTGCCTTTCGGCGCGGTCTCTCCGTCGGTGGGCTCCCCTGAATTGAATTAAATTCTTCCACATGCTAGTAGGGTTCATTCTTGCAGCTTGTACCTCAGCGATGATCTGCCTCAGGAAGTGAACGAGGACACCAGTTTGACAAAATCACCTACCGTATCAATGCATCTGAACTGAATGTTGACCTAATGCTTTAAATGGATGCATAAAGAAATAGTAGTTCAGAGAGAGCAATGGAGAGGTAGGATTTCCAAAATCTAAAATTTCTTTTTATATCTGTCTTTCAGAAATATCTGAGAACCAGCAGAAGAAAACATTCAGCCTTGAAGAAAAATCCAAATCCTCCAGAAAGCGCGTTCATTATATGAAATTTGCCAAAGGTACTCTTTTTTTTTTTTTTGCTGTTCAAAGCTAAAACATTTTGCTCCAGTAAGAACCTGAAAAATCCAACAACTCTGAGTTGAATGTATGTGCTCGGTTAGAAGTGCCCTTGACGGTGTTTGGTCTTGTGCCCACTGGAATTTCTGGCTCTGCACTGGAATATTGCTTTTCCCTAAACTCGTTCGGCAGGGGTGCTAACTGATCGAGATTCTCCCCATCACATCACTTTGCGGTCTGAGTACCTCATATCCTCCAAGGACAAGCAGGATGAATTGGCCATGTATTTAGGCGATGCCATGTGACTAAGTCTATGCGGAATGCTCAGCATCGTTGGATGACATTGCCCCCATGTGTGGCTGATTCATCCTGTGTATTTGTGGAGAGCTCCCATTACAGGTTAGCAGCTTACTTTTAACTGTATGTGTACGCAGTTTGTTCTGTACACACTGAAGGCAGTTTTGTTTCATAAGTAGGGCCAACCTGCCTGATTGGCACTTTTGTTTGCTGTGGTAGCAAATATGGTGTGAAAATAATCCTGATCTGTTCTTCCCTCAGTTCCCCAGACCGCCTTTCATGTGCTTTCCAGTTACAATGCTGATATGTCAGGATATAGGGTCTTGCAGCAGCACACTAGGGAGAAGGTCAGAGATCTGTAACTAAAAGCTAATACACTAGCAATACTGCAGGGCGATTTTCATGCAGATGTAATCCAGAATATTTTACAGACACAATGAGAAGTTTAGTAACATTCTACAGTATGTTTTAGGAAGGAAGAGAAAAATACAGAGGGGGCCATTGCAGTAAGACGTGTGCTCAAAACAGGCACTCATATTGAGCGCCCGTTTTCCTAACGTGCGCAGCCACATCCCCGTGCACCCGATGCAGTATTTTTAAATGAGGGAATTTGGGGCAGCGTAAAAAAGGGCGCGCTAAGGGAGGATGGTGCGTATCTGACGTTCAAAGGAATTTATTGCATCAGGCGCTCAAAATGAGCATCTGTTTTGATTGCCCTTTTTTGTTTTTTTTCGTTGAGGTGCTGATTTCAATGTTGGTTTATTATATCAGGCGTCCATTGCTATGGGCGTCTAAATTGTGGGGCCATAAGAAAAGTGCACTACTTTTTGATCAAATCAATATCCATATATTTTTCTCCATCGCAAGCAATAAATTCAAGAGTCAGGATGATACTAAGGAGGAGCACAGGAGCATATCTTTTAATTTTTCTCATGAGCTCATGACTGCAAGTTAACTTTACTCCACCTCTGGAGCTGGAGTTGAATTCCCCACATTAAAAAAATGTGTGTTGGGTGCCCAGCATTTGGGCGTGCTTTTCTGTATCGGGCAGTAATAGATAATTTCTTTATGAACACGCAATTTACACGTGTTGTGTACTATCGATTATGTGTTTGTTAGGGCGTGCTAATCTTCATCAGACGCTATTCTTGTGTACCCAAACGTGAGTAAACCCGTGTGCTAGGCTGGGCACACTTTATTGCATCGAGCCCAGAGTGGAGTTTCTTGTGTAATACAATTCTGGTGTTCGCATTTTGGTCCTGAAGATCAAGGTAGTGAGAAAAGCAGGAGGGAATGAATCAAAGGCATGATGGGACAGGTGTGTTCCAGATGGATGGTCAAGATGGAGAGCTTTGGTTTCGTGACAGGAAAAAAAAAAGTGAAATCTAGATTTTTGGGGCAGAGAAGGAACTCTTGGTCATGGATCAGTGAGGAAGCAGGAGCTGTAAGTGGCAGAGAGGGAGGGGGAAGCACTGAGTAGCAAGATGTGCCAGAGCAGCACACCCATGGAGGGTTTTGAGGACCAATAGGATAATTCTGTAGTGGAAAGAAATTTAAGGCAATTTGTAGGTTGAAAGACAGCAGTATAAACACATCTGATCCAAGGTGAAAGGAATAGATATGAATGAATATTTTGCTGTTGGAAGGACATGGCAGAGGCACGTGGAGTTATGTCGAGAAATGTTTAATACAGCTGCCAAGTTGCATTTGAAATTGATGGAGCCATATGGTCACAAAGCAGGTAATCATTTCCAGTATGCAGATTCCCGCAGAAATCCACCGTCCCTTCTCTATGTGAAATGTTGTTTGACATCATATGACAGCATTTCATGTCAGAATGTGATTCTGTTATAATAGAGCTATTCCCATCCATTTGCCTTGTGAAGAGACTGGGGTCAGGATTGGCTGCTGTCATTCAGAAGCCCACTGCAGACGAACCAGCATTGCTTCCAGTAAAAGGAACTCTATACCCTGTGCACTTAACCTTGTTATCCTTTTTTACTTTATTCAGATACAAGATTACCATAGATTTGACAGAGGCTGTATACAGATATGTTTTGATGCACCAACTTAGATCCAGGATACTTGCTAATATTAAACTCCTTCCGAAACATAGAAATGACGGCAGAAGAAGACCAAACGGCCCATCTAGTCTGCCCAGCAAGCTACGCACTTTATCCATTTTTTTTCCCCTTTTTTTCTCTCCCACCTGTTACTATTGGCTTCCAGTACCCTCCAGCCCTAATTCCCCTCCACCCCACCACCAATTTAGAGAGCAGCGCCGTATCTGCATCCAAGTGAACGTCCAGCTCAATTAGGGGTAGTAACTGCTGTAACAAGCAGGCCACACCCTTACCCCATACTCTTACCCACCCCTGTTTTTATTTTTTTTTTATTTTTTATTTTTTTGGAGATAGCAGCCCTCCATCCTTCCGCTCCGTGAAGGTGGAGCACCAACTACTGGCCACTGGCATCCCGCTCCGTGAATGCCTCTGTGGCTACTGCCGCTCCGTGCAGTGTTTGAATGCCTCTGTGGCTACTGCCGCTCCGTGCAGTGTTTGAATGCCTCTGTGGCTACTGCCGCTCCGTGCAGTGTTTGAATGCCTCTGTGGCTACTGCCGCTCCGTGCAGTGTTTTGCTGCCTCCTCTTTATTCACGCCCTCTAGACTTGATGGATCCACAGTGTTTATCCCACGCCCCTTTGAAGTCATTCACAGTTTTCGACTTTACCACTTCCTCCGGAAGGGCATTCCAGGCATCCACCACCCTTTCCGTGAAGAAATACTTCCTGACATTGGTTCTTAGTCTTCCTCCCTGGAGCCTCAGCTCGTGACCTCTGGTTCTGCTGATTTTTTTTCTGACGGAAAAGGTTTGTCGTTGTCTTTGGATCATTAAAGTTTTTCAAATATCTGAAAGTCTGAATCATATCACCCCTGCTCCTCCTTTCCTCCAGGGAGTACATATTTAGATAGTTCAATCTCTCCTCGTATGTCATCCGATGAAGACCCTCCACCTTCCTGGTCGCCCTTCTCTGTACCGCTTCCATCTTGTCCTTGTCTCTTTGTAGATACGGTCTCCAGAACTGAACACGGTACTCCAGGTGAGGCCGCACCAAGGACCTGTACAAGGGGATAATCACTTCCCTTTTCTTACTCTATATTCCTCTCTCTATGCAGTCCAGCATTCTTCTGGCTTTTGCTATCGCCTTGTTGCATTGTTTCGCAGACTTCATATCGTTAGACACTATCACCCCAAGGTCTCTCTCCTGCTCCGTGCACATCAGCCCTTCTCCCCCCATCGAATACAGTTCATTCGGATTTCCACTCCCCATATGCATGACTCTGCACGTCTTGGCATTGAATCTCAGCTGCCATATCTTCAACCACTCTTCCAGCTTCCTTAAATCCCGTCTCATTCTCTCCACTCCTTCCGGCGTGTCCACTCTGTTGCAGATCTTAGTGTCATCCGCAAAAAGACAAACCTTACCTTCTATCCCGTCCGCAATGTCGCTCACAAATATATTGAATAGGACCGGTCCCAACACCGATCCTTGTGGTACACCACTTAAAACCTCCCTCTCTTCAGAGAGAGCTCCATTTACCATCACACACTGTCTTCTGTCCGTCAACCAGTTTGCAATCCAGGTCACCACCTCGGCACTCACTCCTAAGCTTCTCATTTTATTCACCAGTCTCCTGTGCGGGACCGTATCAAAAGCTTTGCTGAAATCCAAGTAGATGACATCGAGCGCTCTTCCTCGATCAAGTTCCTTGGTTACCCAGTCAAAAAAGTCAATCAGATTTGTCTGACAGGATCTTCCCCTGGTGAATCCATGCTGCCTCTGGTCCAGCAATTCTCCCGACTGTAGATAGTTCACTATTCTCTCTTTCAACAGTGACTCCATTATTTTTCCCACCACCGAAGTGAGGCTAACCGGTCTGTAGTTACCAGTCTCCTCTCTGTTCCTACTCTTGTGAAGTGGAACCACCACCGCTCTTCTCCAATCACTCGGCACCACTCCCGTTTCTAGGGATCTATTGAACAGGTCACACCGCGGACCCGCCAGCACATCTCTGAGCTCCCTCAGTATCCTGGGATGAACCTCATCAGGTCCCATGGCTTTGTCTACTTTCAGTTTCCCCAGCTCTTCCCATACATTTTCTACTGTAAATGGAGTTACATCTACTCCACTCTCCTCCAGTGTCTTGTTAACTAGGGACGGTCCTTCTCCAGGGTCCTCCTTCGTGAGCACAGAACAGAAGTATTCGTTTAATATTTCTGCCATTTCTTCGTCTCTCTCCGCACATTGATCCTTTCCACCTTTCAATTTCACTATACTACTTTGAACTTTTCTCTTTTCACTGATGTATCTGAAAAATGTTTTGTCACCTCTCTTTACTTCCTTGGCAATCCTCTCTTCTGAGAAGTAGTGAAAATGAATTAACCGTTCCTAGTGCGCACTGTCACACTATGTCCAGGACAGGCTCCATATTTTGGTATAAGTTTCCTGGTAACCTTGGAGAGCCCCAATCAGTCTTTCGATTATGGCAATATACATACATTGTTGCTGCCAGAATTCAGGCTGAAGCTCAGATTTCCAAAAGAGTACAGTGTCTTGTTGCATGTATCAGCTGGGTGATTAATTTCTTGAGATTAGAAGGAAGAGCAAACCTTTCCCGAATCTCCAAAAAGGCAGAGAGAAAAAGTGATGGAGAAAATGCAGTTCTGATTACTGGAATTATTCTTTCTACATATGGCCAGAAAGTCTGACCTATATACTGCATGTACACCATGCATGCAGATGGGAGCCACGCCACCTGCTCCCGTTCCACCGTAAAGGTCTTGCTTAGCTAAATTTGTGCATTGGAGTGTGTGATATTTAAGTTCATTTTTGTACCGTATGTAGAATTTTTCTGCACCATCTGCCAATTAGGTCTCCAATCATCTGCATCGACATTAGCTTGGCGTGCTGCGTTTACCTTCTTATTAACTGTGTTCTTCATTATAACTAAGCCCTGATCCTTGTCATCAGAGCAGAAGGTGATATAGTGCCTGGTTCAAGTAAAAGAAGAAATTCTGTCTATGTGACTGAAGCAGAACGTTGAAGTTAATGTGCAGGCTTTAAAGCAGGTTGGCTGTGATTTGACAGGCAGTTGGATGCTGGCCAAAGGGATGGTGCAGTATTTTATTGCCGTACGTACGTAGGTACATATTATTGCCATGAATGCTCCTGTACTTTCTCATCTGTCATGCTCTTGCAGCTCTGCCAGTCTTGTTGCTCCTGTGATTATCCATTTCCTGTCATACTTGCTGCCTAGTGTAACACGAACAATTCTCATGTTAGGTATGTATGTCAGCCTTTTCTTCCCACTGAGTGGCCTGCATAGAATAAAGTGATATTGCACTTCATCGAAAACATTTGACCATCTCAACAAACTGCAGAAATGGATGGTGCTAGGGCAGAGATCTGGTAGCCACTCTGGACTTTAGAGAAAACTGGAGTCTCTACATACAGGTGGTGGTGGTACATTCCGCATTGAACTTTGTTTGAAATTGCGGCATATAAGTATGAATAAATACATTTTTATTGGATTAATAAAAAGATGTTGCAATTGAGGTTCCCTCTCTGATGGGTATGTAGTGTTCTATAACTAAGCTGAAACATTATCGAACCTGTTTACATGATGCCAGTGGCAAGCCAGTTCCCTTACCCATGAGATGGCTTTTGAAAGTCTCTTAAGCTGCTTTCCTTTGGAACCTGATGAATGAATTTTGCTGAAAAGCAAATTTTGCCTGTACTGTTATATTGGAAAAATACATATCTATCTATACTTTTTTTTTTTTTTTTGCATCAATGTTGTCAAGTGTGTCAAATGCACATAGACTATGATGTACTTCAGAACCACTCATCCTGTGTTGCCAGGAAATGTCAAAATTGGTATATTTTTGGCCAGTCAGCTCTCGACGTCTCTGGTAGCACTCTTAACTCGCATGTCTGCTGCCAGCAGAGGTGCCAGTCTCTGTGGTGATGTGCACTGGTGAGTGTCTCTAGCAGTTCCTTTCAACTGAGAACTCAGCCCGAGGATCCAAAGCTCTGCAGAAGGTGCAGGGTCCAGCATGGAGTTGGGACATCTCTTGCAGTGTGTACAGTCACATAGTAACAAAGAATATATGGAAGATAATGACCTTGCAGCTCATCTAGTCTGACCACTTTCTTTTCCTGCTGCAATTCTGCAGACCCTTACACATCTCCACCCTCGCTCCCTCCCACACCCTGTATTATACTGTGCCGCCTTGAATTTGGGGACTTTATATGGTTTTTTTTGTTTTTTTTTGTGTCTACCCTCACTGGGAGTTACATATTATTCCACAGAAAGAGTGGTAGATGTATTTCCTATTGTTACTTTTGAGTCTAATACTTTTTAGTTCCCTTCTGAAACTTCCTTTCCACTGGAAAATACCTGCATATTGTGCATTTATTTTTGCCTTGGAAGCATTTGAATGCCTCAGTCGTATAAACCTATAAAGGTAAGTCTTTCTGTTATATGATGAGCAAGCAATGAGATTTCGGTAACGAGGAGACATGTTAGTGTGCTTGTGTTTAGGCAATTGTTTGTGTTCATAATACCACTTTTTGAAAAAAAAAAAAAAATCAAAGCGGTTAACGATATTGAAGGAGCCATTTCTTATCTTGCTTTGAAAGCACTGTCTCGGTATAATTTTTTTTTTTTTTTTTTTATTAATATTCTTATGGGACAAAGCATATTCTGGCAGCACATGCCAGGAGCTGCGATACATAAGCAGTAACATCCAGCAGGGCGCCCCATCGCGCACAGTGCTGTGCTTTTTTTTTTGCAGGCACCGATGCAGTGCGGCTTCAACCCCCTGAGCACGCCACACGTTTCACGCAGTGGGAGCAACCCGAGGGCCATTTAATGCATGTTGATCTTTGAAGCAAAGAAAGAAGTGTGGGTGATTTGCAAAAAAACGAACCTATGAAGCCCAGCACTGATTTTTTTTTTTTTTCTATCACAGGGCTATAGAACTCTTACAGGGTATATAAAGTGTAGGGATGGCTGAGGCCCCGCTTGGTCACATTGCTGGCCTTGTGGATAATTTTCTGATCTGTTTTTGTGAAGGGAGATAACAGCCCCCCCCCCCCCCCCCCTTGCAGTGGGTGTCTCGTTTTTGGGTTTTGCCTTTTTATTCTACTTTTTTTTTTTTGTTTGCATCTTCGAGGTGTGGTGCTATGTGGTTAGAAGCACCCCACCCTCCTCGGTGCTTGTTGCTTAATTATGAGATGATCTACTGAGGCTGAAAAACTGGATTGTTGGAAAATGAGCTCATTATATCGGCACACTGTGTTACAGGGCTAGTATCTGTTACCGGGTTCAGAAGTTCATGGCTGAGGAGGGAGATTAATGGTGCATGTGGGGGTGGTTTCATGCACCTCCTGTATTGGCAAGGCAGTTGGAAAATAAGAAGAAAAAAAAAAAACCTACTCAAAATAAGGGCAACTGTGACCAAACGTAGCCAAACGTTGTATCTGGATGTTTGGTGCAGGCTCTGTTGTGGTGATTGTTAAAAAAAAAAATCATAAAAATAGGTAGCATGGGGACAATTGCAGTAAAATATTTGACTTTTAGCTGCTGTTTTTCTGGAATTTTTTATTCTAACCATTTTGATTTGTGAACTTCAGAGTCTTGTTTGGGGCACAGACCTGGGTAATGGAAGGAGGTCGGTGATTCTGATGTAAAACTTAGATATTTTTTTGTCCCATCTTGTTCTTGAAGTGACTCCTGATAAGCTTAAGGGCAGGTTGAGTTTGAGGGGGTGTGGTTTTTTTTTTTCTCCTTTTAATTGTGTTGAATGTGATTTTATGTGCTTTGTTGCCAGAATGGCACCTCGGTGAAATCAGGTTCCAGGGGAGCTCTGCATTTTTTTTTTTCATGCTCAGCTGTACACTGTGCTGTGTATGAGAAGGGGAAAGAAACCTTTATTAGATGGTTTTAAACAAAGGGAACACGGCCAATAAATACCCGAGAACTACAGATCCCAATTCTTAAAAAGCTTTTTGTAGGAGCAGTGGGGTACCCGGGAAGTGATAACATGAAGCTTTCATTGTTCAGTTTCCATTGGAGCCCAGAAAATGTGGGTCCCGATTAGATAAATATTAATATTTGAATTCATAGTTAAAAGATTAGGGCAGGGAAAAAGGTTTTGGGGTACTTTAGATACTGGGGATGTTCTTGGGTGGATAAAGATCTATACAAAAGGGATGCTTTGCATCCATCCAGGAGATACAATACAGTCTTCAGTCCCTAGCCAAAGTTTAAAATCCTGTTTAGAACAGCATTTAAATTGTTCTTCCCTTCAAGCAAAAACAATTGGTAAAAACAGAATAAGTCTTGAAGGGTTAAAAGGTCAACATTAACCAATAAATATTATTGGAAACAGCCATTGGTGTCTGAAGTATTTGGGGTCGAGCCTGGGTGGGGGGTAGGGGACGTAGTAGGGAGGGAGCAAACCAAAGTGACGCTTATACACATATGACACGCCAGTTCCCACAGCGTTGCCCACATCTTTAAATTGGTTATAAAAGACGCTGCAAGAAAGTCCAAAGGGCCTTCCATGCGGTATGCAATATGGGAGTGAAGCCAAATATAAACCTAAGAGCTCTTAACATATTATGCATTTGCAGAAACTCCTAAACAGCGGATGCAGAGCTGAACTAGGGCTTTTCCGCTTCCAACCCTATATGAAAACCTCACATACAACTCGCAGGCAAAAAATGTGTTCAGATTCTGGTGTCGTGTCCCCCCCCCCCCCCCCCCCCCCTCATTAACGGCAATAAAAATTCCCTCCTCTACCGGGCAGATTGTAATGCAATGCCACAACCCTGTCAAAAAAAAAAAAGAAAAGCAACCCTCTATGCCAAACCTGCCGTACCATAATGGCACCAACTCCCAGAACTCCAGCAGCAGCACAGCAATCCTACCTATGAAAAGGTAGGATTGCAAATAATGCAACGGGCCCTAGATACCAATACATCTCCTTCTGAAAAATACAGAACAAGCTGGACGCTACAGCTCCTTATACAGAAACTACCTCACCTCTGTTATATGTATAGAACAAATACAAAATAAGGGAACACAGATTATAAATAGAGGCATGCAAACAAAAACTGCCAGAATTTGCCTGTAGCTTAACATTGGAGAAAAATAAACAGGAATGTTTCCTCCTATATTGAACAAAATTAAAAGATATAAGAGATGCATGTTTCTAAAACTGACTTATTCCAATAAGTAAAAACTGAAAATAAAATGATCTGTCTTTGAAAATAAAATGCTTTTGTTTTTTTCTATCTTTGTCTGGACGTTTTAAGATAGATAATGAAAAAGGTTTGTCTGGATTACTTGTAAATTACCCAGCAAATCCTGAGATTTCAATTTCCTGTTCCGTTGACTGCCGAAATTTTACCCCAGTAAAATGTAGCCGGTAAAACAAGGCAGGACAAGGACGATAAGGGAGAATGGTCTAAATGTATCAAGGTAGCGCTGATATTCAGCGCTATCCCAGGTAACTTTAGGTGAGTATTTTAGGTGGAAGACTTGCGATAAGTCTTGCTGACTATTTTACCCGGGTAACTTGCTGCTCCTGGGCCTAGGCTGTGGCCTCTGCTTTTCAATTCGTTTTGGGGCTCCCAAATGAAACAAATCTGCTCTTATTCATAAATTTTGCATATTTGTTTAAAACAAATGCACATCCTTAATGCATACTGCTTTGGTAGAACAGCAAAAGGAATTGTACCTGCAAAGCAAAAGTTCATGGTAATTGTGAGGGTATGCGCCAAGTGCCCAGTAGCCCCTCCTGTAACCTAGAGCTGTGGGCTGGTCTCGTCCCTTCCCCCAGAACACATGTGGCAATTTGGTTCCCTCACCCCCTTCTTCTCCTCCAGGTTCAAGCCCTGTTGCATTGAGTATGACATGGAAGACAGGCGCCATATGATGACATCACTGGGGCCTTTTAAAGTGATACCTTTGCAGGTATTCCTCCTTTTCCTACAGTCAGCATTCCCTCCCACCCTCCCTAACCTGTTGCTCTGCTAGGTCTCTTCTGTCTTCTTGTGAAACGGAGGGAAAATTTCTGTGGTTTCCCTTCTTGTCTTCTTGCAATGTTTGTTAATTTGGATATGGTAGTTAGCCATTTCGATGTTAGATGATGATTCGGTTACTATACTCTTATTGATTGTCGAAGTTTATAGTTTAGAGCGGGTACACAAACTGGTGGGCTAACTTATGATGGCCCGGGTGGCCCCTCTGCTTGGAAAACAAGGGGGGGGGGGGGGGGGGGGGAGTCAGGCAGGATGGCTGTCTTGCTTGGCTAAAGGCGAATGGCATGTGTCACCGTTACTCAGGTGGCTCAGATACTGAGTAGTAGTGTTTTATGATGATAGCCATAAAGTTGTGGCCTTACACATCCAGCTGATGTTTCTACTCGTTTTTGTAGTATGGGGACAGGGTGGGTCATTTATAGCAGCTGCTGAAGTTTGTGTCTTTATATTGTTGCAATTAAAATGTAACTGACTAGCAAACCCATTTCCTAGCCCATGTTTACAGCAGATATCCATATCTTCTAGTAACGAGCCCTTGGCTGTGAGGTGATAGTGTATTTCTGCGCATGGATAGTGCTGCAGTCTCTTAGCTAGCGGTGCTTTTTTTACCTTTTGTCACAGCTTTCACCAGGAGATGATTATAGTGCTCATGAATAGGGTATAATATTTTTTCCAGATGCAGTGTGAGGTAAGGAGCAGCCAGTCAGAAAGCTTCTTACAAGAAATCCCTGATTAATTTCTGGTTCTGCTCAATGAACAGCTGAGAGCAGGAGAAAATATTTTTGTGTTTTTCGGATTAGTATAATTTAGAAGCACGGTACACACATACTTGACAATCCTAGGTAAAAAAAATTGGCCCACTGAAGTGACCACCTGGCTTATCAGCAGTGTATCTGTTTTGATAAGAGATTGTAAGAGCAGGCACTGTCTAATCTGTCCCTGTGAAGCACTGTGTACACCTTGTAGCGCTATACAAATGACAACAATAATAATGAGATGGCAGTTCTCCTGTACAATGGTGCGTTTGCTAGTGTGTTACAGCATCCCTAAATTTGTTAAAGGTTTAAGGGTGGTCGGCCCAGCCTGAGGCATTTGTAGGGCTTAGCTGTGGTCAGTGGCGGAGCTGGCAGAAATACCTAGGTGAATGCATTTGATCAGTAAATGAAAAGCATGGAAAGCCAAGAGCAGAAGATGATGCTCTTCCATATTCTGCAGTTTACTCTGTTACATCTGTTTCAGCTCTTTTTAGGCCTGGCAACCTCCTCCTTGTCCACGTTTGGGCTTCCAACCCTATTAGAAGAGTCCTCCCTTGGGCTACAGTGTCATGAGTCTTCAAGTCCCAACTAGCTGTAGTTTTCCTATTTTATGTTCTCCCAACTCTTTTAGCCCTGACATTGTAGCAACAATCCTCTTAACAGGACTCACCCACCAGGTGTCACTGTTGCATGATGACTGGGACGCCCTCCCTTCCAGGGGCTGTGAACACTGCCTCTATATCTGCGGTTGGCCTAGGGGAGGAAGCCCAGCCCAGAAACCAAACCCAGATCTTCCACATAATAGCATGTGGCACTTGCCACTGGGCCAACAAGCTGGTTCACGGTTATTTTGTTGTTGTTTTGAAGGACTTTTAAAATACAGTTTTAAGATTACTGGCCCAAATGGTGCCTAGGATAAAATGCTCGCCTGCATCTACATCACCTTAATGTTACCTTAACTTTCTAGGCCAGCACTAAATATTAGCCACCTCGCTGTCCTTGGGTAAGGTGCAGTAAAGCAGTGGTTCCCAATCCGATCTTTGAGACCCACTCCATTCAGTCGGGTTTTCAAGATTCCAGCAGTGAAAATGCACAAGGTCTGTCTACATGCGCTGAATGCAGTTATATTACAAGTGTATTCACTTAGACTATCCTGAGAAGCCAACCGGCCACTTGGGCCTTGAGGGACCGGTTTGGGAACCACAGTAAGAGTGGATAGAATGCAGTCGGCGAGGGAGGGAAAGCCGTTTTTCTCTTTGGATTGGTGTGCAACGCGGAGTGCTTCAGCGCAGGCAGTGATGGACCACGTCCTAACATGGCTAGAAAAACAAGAGCATGATTACGATGCATTATCTAAACTACAAATAAAAGACCCCAATAAAATTAAAAAAAAAAAAAAAAAAAATATATATATATATATATATATATATATATCTCATAAGCTTATTTTTAATGCAAAATTCCCAAATAACTAATAGCAACAAATCACGGAGATCATGTAACCCAATTTGAACTAGACGCGTAAACTAGAAAGAAGCAGCCATATCTGACAGAAAGTGGAAAATCAAAGCATGTGGTCATTCATTGGACACAGCTTAAATGGGATATTGCTTAGTCGTCTCCTTGGTTTTTTTATTTTTGGAAAAGTAACCTACTTTGCAGTAGTTCTCATAAAATGTGCCAGTGAGTAGCTAAGCCATTGATTGTGTTGCCTGCAGGTTGATGTAATGAATCATTTCCCCTACCTTGCTCTTTGCGACCGCATGCCAGTAGGTTTGCTGGGATGTTCTTGCGCCACGATGTGTGCAATATTTGTTGTGTAACTTAATTAACCTTGAAGGACAGGCTGGTTCCCAAACTGTTTGACTCACTGCCATGTTAGCAGATGAAACCAATCGGCGGTGGGGGGGAAAAGCAAAACTGCAGCTCTGGTTATTCTATCAGCGCGCGTGGTCCCAGTGTGTTACGTGGCAGGCTGGACGCTGCTCAGCATCTGAAGGAAAGGACCCCTGTCTTCTCACCTGTCAGATGCCGCCGCCTCCTCATTGGTGGATCCTTTGTTTGCCTAATGAGTTATTGCAACCTGCAAAGAATTTAAGAGATCTGACCTGGGCCTCCAAATCACTTGCTCGCAATAGGGGTGGTTGCATCTGTTGCAAGGTCTGCAAGTATTTTTACCTGTGGACTTATGCGCCTACTTTCCCGTTAAGAAAAGCTGCAACTTTCCCTTTTGAAAATTATCCCAGGAAAATGAAACCGTGGAGATTTGCAGCCCCTCCCCCCTCGGGTGCTTGTCCCCTTGAAAATAACACACGGAGATTTGAAGATGTAGTCTACATGCACCTAAGCACATCCCCGGGCCAGCTTACTTTTGACTCCACTAAAAGTACCCCCGTTATTGATCCCTGCATGCACTTGTAGCCAGGTAAGGGCTGGGCAGTTCTCGGACAGCTATTTTACATGGGTACATAGTAATGTTCTTTCACTTTTATATAGTATTAAACAGTTCATTCATCCGTGCTGGTACCGATGCTGCAGACGTTTTTTCCCCTGCGGAGTTTGCACTGATAATCAAAGCAAGGCTACCCAGATAGTTTTGCTTTGATTATTGTCCCCAGAAAAATGACTTGCTGTGATGTGCACTTGCTTTCTCTGAGGACAGTTTTTTTTTCTGTCTGAAACAATGCATGTAGTAGTATTTATTATTATTTTACAAAACTATATGTGGTGTGTAGTTTGTACTTCATGTGCCCCTTACCCTTTCCCCCCTGGGAATGCATCCTCGGTATCCAGATAAAAGTACCACACGTTCTTTTACACGCGCACAAGGTATGCAGTATTCAAAGACCCCCATTTCCACAAGTAAATTTACCTGTGATTATGCCCTCATATTGCGTATCTCACCCACAAGGCAGAGTTTAAAAAAATAAAAAAGTTACTACAACATATCTTCATTGAAACTGTAGCACTAGTAACAAACCCAAATGTTGTTGAGGTAAGAAGCCGAATAGCCACAATGCAACTGCATTTTGACTCTTAAAAATCTATTTCAAGTGGAATCTGGTACCGAGAGCCATTAAAAAAGTTCTTACCACCACACATAAGCTGGATTCCAGCCTATAATGCATAATTATTGGCATATATTTCAGGGTATCTTTTTATTAGTGGTTTGACTTGAAGCTGCATGGATGGTCATTTCTTCCTAATGGAAACTGCTAGGAGTTTTACGAACATACAGTTTGGATTTATAGTGCTTTTTTAAAATAATGTAGTTGTGGGATGCACCACATCACTTGCCTGGTCAGGGTAGTGGATGGGTAAGGCTGCATGGGGAACTGTGGGATTGTTTAAAATATTTTCTATTTGTTATATTGTTATGTTGGTGTAACATAACGGCAGAAAAGGACCAAATGGTCCATCCAGTCTGCCCAGCAAGCTGCTTCTGATATCTACTGCTCTGTGTAGGTCACACCCAGTTTTCTCTTAAGGGGTAGTCCATGCATTTACCCCCAACCCTTATGATAAGGGTAGTAATATTTACAATCAAAAACCAAGCAACTGTCAAACCCATTAAAAAAAAAAAAATAAATAAAAAATTACTGCCTTCCTGAAAAAAATTCTAGTAATGCTGACTTATTTTGCTTTTGGACTTGGCCGTAGAAGCAGTCCTGTGCTTATTTCCTTATCTCTGCATATCAGTATCCCCAGACCATAAAAGTCAGGGCCTGTGTTGGTTGCCACCTGAATCCAATTCCTCACCCCCCCCCCCCCCCCCCCCCACCACCATCAAAGTAGAGAGTGATGGTGCAGTTGCGTGTTTTATGTTATATTATATCAACCTTCTTGGGTCCCCTTAGGGACTAGAAAGGCAGTATATAAGCCTTAGAATGGATAACCATTAGTGATCCTTGCACATCAGCAGTGTACTTGGTGGAAGTTAACGGTTTTTAGCATGGTAGATACCATCAGCCCTTCATGGGTCTGCAGATGGTCTTATGCTTCTTGTAGTGAAGAGGAGGTAGGGCCTGACGTTTTCTGACACCAGGCCAGATAGAAACAGAGAAATGACGGCAGAAAAAGACCAATCGGTCCATCCAGTCTGTCCAGCAAACTCCCACACTTATTTTCCCATACTTATCTGTTTCATCAACCTCCAAGTTCAGGGCCCTAGTTGGTAACTGTTTGATTCAAATTTCCTGCCATCCCCTGTTATTGATGCAGAGAGTAATGTTGGAGTTGCATCAAAGGTGAGCATAAGGCTTAATGGTTAAGGGTAGTAAACACCGCATCAAGCAAGTTACCCCGATGCTTGTTGGATGTTGTCTGAATGTGAATCCTGTTTTGTTTTGTTTTTATTTAATTTTTTATTTTTATATACCGACATTTGATCTGAGATCACATCTGTTTACATTCAGGTACTGTAGGTATTTCCCTATCCCCAGAGGGCTTTACAATCTAAGTTTGTACCTGAGGCAATGGAGGGTAAAGTGACTTGCCCAAGGTCACAAGGAGCGATAGCGGGACTGGAACCCTTGTCTTCTGGTTCGTAGCCCACTGCTCTAACCACTAGGCTATTCCTCCTCCCTTCCACATTCCCCCCCTCCCCCCCCCCCCCCCTGCATAGGATAGGGTAGGAGCAGGTTCTTCATGAACTGCTTCCAAACAAAGGCTTGTGCATCACTGCATGAGACCATGGAATTCCTTGGGGTTTTGTATGTCGGAAATCTAAAACTTTTTCATGCTTTTTAGTGATTACCCAGTGCTCCACAGTGCATGAAAGGAGGTCTCCTGAGGAGAATGGCCACATTTATAAGACATGCTGTTTACTGCTACTGTCTAACTTAGCTGGCGACTGGACAAGGCTCATAGTTCAGTGCTACTTACCTTCATGAAAAAGTGTTAGGCATCATGAAATATGACAGTCGAACGCTGAAATGACAGAATTGCAAGGCCCGCGGAAACATTAGATGGGGTAGGTGGTGGCCTAGGGCACCGGGAGTGGGTGGGGTGGCAGGGTAGCCAGTAAGGGCGGCAGTTTTGAAAGGATGGACGAAATGGTAAGTGGCACAGGTGAGGCATGGAGCTGGAGGGCGTTTTCTATTTTGGGGTATGTATTTCTTTGAGGAGCTGGGGTCATTTGTCATGTGCAATTTGAGAAAGAGAGAGAGGTATCCATCATGTAATGTCATCACGGCTTAGGGTGGCTGGACACCCTTCCACCGGCACTGCAGAGCTGCAGCACTTTCCAAGCAATGTGTGACCTGCTTGACCAGAAAAGGTGAACCAGTTCACACATGCAGTGCAATACATAATTGTATCATTACATCAGCAAAAGTTCTGTACTGAAAATGAGCATGTCTTACGCTGTATGTCTCATACCCATTACAAAAGACACTTTAAAAAAAAATATCCTACTTTGAAACTTTATTATAGGTTTGATTCATTAACTGCTCCACATTGCTTACTTGGTAATATTAGAGGATAAGCAAGCGGCTAATATTATGGTCAGTCATATTATTGATAGAAAGCTTTGTCTAGTGCTTTTAGGGCATTTGACACAGGCAATCAACTGGGGTGAAATAGAACCATGAAAGGTATTAGGGAGCCTTTAATTGGGTTCAAACGTCTGTTGGTGAGTATTGGGGAAGTATCTCGCTTCACTTTACTGTTAATGTAACCCCTACCTGCTTTGGAAGAGCGTGTTATGGAATTGGTAGCTAAGTTAATCTTGGCATACCCATTTTTTATCCTTTTAGTTGGTTTTAACATCCATTTTGATGTTGACCAGCACTCGGCTACCTCTAGCTTATTTATTTATTTATTTATTAAAGGCTTTTATAATCCAACTTCTTGATACAAATCAAATCAACTCGGTTTACATCGAACTAGGCAGTAACTATAACCAACCAATCAACAAGAGACAATTTGAAGGAGTAAAAAGTTACATTATAACAAGGATGCCTTAACTGGGAGTAGGAAATAAGAAAGGGAGAACGAAGATAAAATACAATATACAAGAGAGTATGTGAGAGGGGCAAGGAGCCGTCCTCATAATAACTTGTAACATGATTTAGCGTTTATTTATTTACATAATTACTGGAACGTTATTATTATTATTACCTACACTTGCTGCAGATGTCAAATAAGAGTCTAACCATTCCTTTGCTTTTCACCTGTGCAGATAGCTCAACAGGAAATGACCTAATTTTAATTTTAGAAAATTGTTATGGGCAAGGGGAAACTCTCACCCATAATTTGTGTTTGATTTCAATTCCATTTCCAGGAATCAAAACCCATCCACTTTGCTGCTCTGAATTTCTCAACTTAATTTTTCTCCACACATATAGCTGGCCATACTGTTTATCTAATGGCAGCGTCTCAGTCATTTTTTGATAATATTGTGCAAAAATTAGATACTATCAACTGGATTTAGTCAGACCATTCCATGATGCCCCTTTCTTTAGTACAAAAGTTTAAAAGGATTAATCCTACATATATGGTCTCAGGCCAACACAGAGGCAAGATTGACCTGGAGAAATTCCAAGAGATACTTTCCCTCTGGCTGTGAAAGTTTAAAATTAGATTTTCTTGATAATGTAGTGAAGAATTTCCAAGTTTTATGCAAATATACATTGGATGTAGTTGCCAGTTCAGGGGCAAGAAAGACTTTCAGATTTATAAGGGATAAATAATTCTCTAGGCCAGTGCTCTCAATCCAGTTCTTGGGGCACACCTAGCCAGTCTGGTTTTCAAGATATCCACAGTGAATATTCATACGAGAGATCTGAATGCACTGCTTTCATTGTATACAGGTCTATCTAATGCATATTCATTGTGGATATCCTGAAAGCCTGACTGTTTAAGTGTGCCCTGAGGATTGGATTAAGAAGCATTGCTCTAGCCAGCTGAAGAGAAGATAGCAGCATTTGAAAACACATTTGTTAAAAACAAAGAGCTTAGATGTTTGTCAAGTGGATGGCTCAATTTAGAAAGCATAAACCCATATTTTCTGCTAAAAAGAGATTTTTACAAATAAGATGCTCAAGTCTAATTGCTCTTCAGAAGAGGTTTTTGATTGATCGTGATGCATTTGCATCATCTGAGTTAATTCTGCAATCTTCTAAGCCAGGATTGATGTTTTGGCTAAAGGCTATGAGGGTAAGATAAAAATATAATTCTTGAGGAACTTATCGATAGTCCCCCTGTTATACTGTACCTTTAATCTGCAAGCAATTGGTTTGACACAATCTACTAGACAGGATATAGGTCTAGAGAGGTCTGATGAGGAAACAGGTTTAAACTCTTGTTTTCAGGCAGTAGAAACAATGGAGTTACACCTTTGCTTATTTGATCTATATTCCACTTTTCAGCACTTCAAAATGGACTACAGTCAAGTACTGTAAGTATTTCTCTGTCCTCACAGGGTATATCATCTAAATTTGTTCCTGAGGCCCCGGAGGATAAAGTGACTTGTCACAAGGAGTGGTAGTGGGATTTGAACCCTGGTTTGTAGCCCACTATTCCTCCACTCTAACACTGTACAACAGAATTGACAGGTTGGCCAAAGGGGGATGTTCATGAGACCACTGCCCAGGTAGGTTATGTAAAGTCCTGCCAGATCAAGTGGCTAAGGGTATTGGCCAGTATCGTAAATCAATTATTTGAACAAGAATATTATCCAAGGCTGTTTAAAAGAGCTGCTATTAAAAACCTTTTATTGAAGGAGGCTTATTTGAATCCGGCTGATTGTAGAGGCTATTGGCTAGTTTCAAATTTGGCTATTGTCAAATTGCTAGAGTCCATTGTAACATCTTAGCTAAGATATATATATATATTTTTTTTAATGTCAGGAGGTCTGGAACTTGCGCTATCTGTTTTGTCAGTTTTTGCATGGAAACAATTTTGGTCTCCTTGGTAGATGATCTATGGCTGCTTTTGGATCAGAGGAATTGGGTATCCTGATCTTCCTTAATCTGTCAACAGCTTTTTATAGTTAAGCACCGTATCAGTCGCTGATGATTATCAGAGTATGGTCTTGAAATTGCTAGAGGTCTTTTTTGCAATATAGATCACAAAATGTGGCAATTAGGGTGCAACTGCCTAAATCTTGGCCCTTACTTTCAGGAACTCCTCGGGGATTTCCCTTATCTCCAATTGTGTTTAATATAAACCTTCACCCACTGGAATAGTATTAGGAACTGGGGGTGAGAGTATACATTTATGCGGATAATATTCAAATTGTGTCTCTTGGCAAGAGTCTTTTGGGATGATAAATATATTGTTTTAGACAATAGCAAAGTGGATGGGTTTTGATTCCTGGAAATGGAATTGAAATCAAACACAAATTATGGGTGAGAGTTTCCCCGTGCCCATAACAATTTTCTAAAATTAAAATTAGGTCGTTTCCTGTTGAGCTATCTGCACAGGTGAAAAGCAAAGGAATGGTTAGACTCTTGTTTGACATCTGCAGCAAGTGTAGGTCATCCTTTAAAAAGGCTTTTGTCTCATTGCTTTGTCCATTTTTGTAGGACTGAGACCCGAGAACTGTTATGCAGGCAATAGTCCTTTCCCATGTGGACTACGTCAATTCCATTTGTTGGGCTGCCAAAGAGACTGATGCCTATAAGTCCTATAGAATATGATTGTCAGGATAATCCATTCATGGTCCATGTTGGGAGAGAGCGTTCCCTTTGTTGATTTCATGACATTGGTTGCCTTTGAATTTATTTTAAATTTGTTAACATTGGTTTTTCATGCCCTCGCTGTGATTGATCTGTTTTATTTATCAGCCAAAATTAGGCGACATTTCTGGTTGGAGATCTAAAAAAATATTTCACCAAGGCCAGAATTATGGCACATTGTTTTTCAGGTTTGGCTCCCCTTTTGTGAAACACATTGCCTCCATTGCTCAGGAATTTATCAGATTATTTGATGACTTGAAAAATGCTGAAAAATCTGATTTTTCAATCAATTGAATTCTTAAGTAAACAGAGTAAAGACTACCTGTTTGGGTTCCATCTAATGATTTTTAGTTGCCGACTAGATGGATTGAGGTATAAAGGAAGGGCTTGATATAGGATTTATGCTGTAGGGGAGACCAAGTACATTATTCAGTCCGTCTTTATAGAAGTATAGTCTTGGATCTAAAATATACAAGCTGAAACAGAATCCAAATTATACACTCATCGCCTCAAGTTCTGTAAACAGTACCTTGTGTTCACGAAAAATCCCCTAACCAAAGGGTGCAGAATAGAGCCCAGGACATTTATTTATTTTATTTATTTAACAGCTTTTCTATACCGACATTAGTAGACACATCATATCGGTTTACATCAAACAGTAGAAAGAAAAATACAATGAACAGGGAGGGGGGCGGGGGACAAAATAACGATAGATATTGCAGCGAAGGGCTGCAGCAGAGGGCGGCTATACTGGTAAGCCTGATAAGAGAACTGGAGAGGAAACAAATTAACTTAGGAAGGCATATTAACGTACTAACTTATAGATGGCATGGGGTTGACGGTGAGGAGAGGAAAGGTGAGGTGGGCTATGGTGGTACATAGATCTAGTCTGGATATGCCTGGTGGAATAGCTAGGTCTTTAGCATTTTCTTGAACTTAAAGGGGCAGGGCTCAAGGCGGAGGTTTGTGGGAAGAGCATTCCAACGAGAGGGGCCAGCAATAGATAGGACATGATCCCTTGTTGAAGTGAGGCGAGCATTCTTGAGGGAAGGGATAAGAAGGGTACCTTTGAGGTTTGCTCTGGTTGGGCGGGAGGAGTGTGTAGGTCGGAAAGGTTCATTGAGCCATGTGGAGTTGTTTTTGTGTATGGCTTTGTTCATTATGGTGAGGATCTTAAATAGGATGCGAGATGGTATGGGAGCCAGTGGAGGTCTTTGAGGAGGGGGGTTATGTGGTCAAATTTGCATGCATTCATGATGGTTCTGGCGGTGGCGTTCTGTAGCATTTGGAGAGGTTTGATGGTGGAGTAGGGAAGGCCTAGATACAGAGAATTGCAATAGTCCAGTTTGGATGAAAGGGTTGCTTGTATGACTATTTGGAGGTCGTAAGTGTGGAATATTGGTTTCAGTTTTTTATGACGTTGAGCTTATAAAAACCTTCTTTTAAGATGGAGGTAATGTGTTTTTTTCGGTTTAGGTGTTGATCAATTAGAACACCCAGGTTTCGTACTGGAGGCTGTGATGTGAAGGTGCTGAGAAGCTGGGTCATTGGCAGGGGCGAACTTGCGTATTTTGTGGCTGTGGATAAGGAGGAGTTCGGTCTTTGAGGAGTTGAGGGCAAGGTGGAGGTTAGTAAGAAGGGAGTTAATGGACGTGAGGCATTTCTCCCAGAATTTTAGCGTTGTGGATATGGATTCTTGAATTGGAATAATGATTTGTACATCATCTGCGTAGATGTAGAATTTGAGGCTGAGTTCGGTTAGAAGATGGCATAGAGGCAGGAGGTAAATATTGAATAGGGTGGAGGAGAGGAGAAGCCTTGGGGGACTCCTTGGGAGAGGGAGAAATGCGTGGATTCTGAGTTGCCTAGTTTTACTGAGAATTGTCTGTTGGCTAGGTAGGATTTGAATCAGAGGAGGGCTGCGCCAGAGAGGCCAATGTCAGTTAGATGGGACAGCAGGAGATTGTGGCTTATCGTGTCAAAGGCAGAGGAGATGTCTAGGAAGGCAATGATGAAGCTATGACCTCTGTCTAGGCCAGTGAGGAGGGCATCAGAGAGGGAGAGCAAGAGTGTTTCGGAGCTCAAATTTTTACGAAAGCCAAATTGTGAGGGGTGGAGGATACTGTTGTCTTCAAGGTAGTCCATGAGTTAAGAGTTTACTACCTTTTCCATGATTTTAGCGATGAAGGGAAGGTTTGAGATGGGACGGTAATTGGCAGGATCTTTGGGGTCAAGGGTGGGTTTTTTGAGCAGGGGTTTAACAGCTGCATGCTTTAGGGAATCCAGGACTGTGCCGGTGGAGAGGGAGCAATTAATGATATCTGCTAGGGGTTTGGCGATTGTGTTGGGAATGGTTAGGAGGATTTTGGTGGGAATAGTATCGGAGGGATGGGAGGCAGGTTTGATCTTTTTGAGTATGGACTCAATTTCCTTGGATGATGTGAGGTCGATGGAGTCCAAAGACGCATTGAGAACAGTGTGTTGGTGGGGGGACATAGAAGGGGAAGTGTCAGGGAAGCGGGTAAGGATGTTTGTTATTTTGTTGTGAAAGAAGAGGGCGAGCTCCTCATTTCACTTTAATACTCGACATACAAAAATAATAATCACATTTTGATGTTGCCACAGTAAATCAACCCTTGGCTACCTGGAACATTGTGAAATAATACAAAACTCTGCAAAAAATATAGTCAGAACCTCTAAAGCCTACCATACTATAACACAATGCCTGCCAGATACAAACAATAACTCTGTCCTTGAAAAGGCAGCACTGCAAGTATTACAACAGGCCCTAGAGCAATTCATCTCATACTGGAAAAATAAAACAAGCTAGACTGTTCTAGATTCCTACACAGACCCTATGTTACATTTGCCAACTCATGAGGCTGGCTGTGAGCCAGATCATTCACCCCAATGCCGGCCTCCCTGAAGTGCAACAGGCCGCTGTCACCACTCCTGCAGCCTTCTGATGCACCCCTAGGTGAGTGTACATGCGCTGAACTCTAACACATTTAAAGGGTCTGCTGTGGGAAAAGACCCGCGTCATCCTCTGACACTGCATGCCTAGCCCTATAAGGGTGCTCTCTGCTTCTTCCTCACTGCCTCAGCATTGAGTTAACTAACTACCAGTAGTGTGAGTTGATGCTTTGCTGCCTTGCCTTGCTTCTTCACCTTCGTCTTCAGCCTCGTCCAGCTTTGCCTTGCCTCTTCGTCTTCAGCCTCGTCCAGCCTTGCCTCGCCTCGCCTTGCCTCGCCTCACCTCCCTTGGACTAACCCATGGTATTGACCATGGCCTGTGACCCGACCATCCTTGTACGCTGCCTGCCTTGACCACAGCCTGACTACAATAAATCTTCACCCTTCCAGAGACATTCACCTAAGACCTGTGGGCCCCAGAGCCCAAAGGCTCAACCCGCTGGGAACGGGACTGGTATATGGGAAGCTGCAGTCAAGTCTCTGCATCATCTTCCACACGGCAGTGAGGACCTACTGGGCCTTCTCAGTAGATGGCGTCACTCACTCCAACATAAGGGTCCACAAATCTGATACCTACTAGCAGAATACCTCATCTGTTTCACACAGACCTTCACCAAATACAGAATAAGGAAATTGGTTTTCTATGGGTACAGTACTACTTTACCCATAGAAATCCCTTTGAAATGGCCCTTTAGAAGATTGCTAAAATTACATGCATGCACCTACTTTTACATCCTATAGAGGAGAGGCCTTTAAGGGGGTTGGATGAGGTTGAAACTTATGCATATGTTTTCTCTAGGAAAATCTATGTGCACCAAATAGATGGAGTTATGTGCATGTAGTTTCGCTAGATAATTTTCAAAGCAACTATAAGTGTATAGGTCTGCTTTGAAATTGAACTTGAAACCCAAGAAGCCAGACACTGCACACAGTTTAACATCAGTGAAGAAAGAAAAACAGAAAAACAATTTCCTCCTGTACTGAGCAAAATACATAGATATCAGAGATGCACATCTCAAATCCAACACATTTCAATCACTAAACTGAAAATAAAATGTTTTTCTACCTTTGCTGTCTTAATATTTTATTTTTTTAATCATGTTGGTCCCAATCTCTCTTCTTCTCTATCTTCTCAACTCCATTTCCAGAGTCTTCTGTCCGTTTGCCATCTCCTCTCTCTTTTGGGAGGAGCTTTTGACAGATCTTGAAAATGTCTGTTGGAAGGAAGAAAGACTTGAGCCACCAGAGAGAAGAGAAGGGCAGTGACTACCATTGTAGCTCCCTGCTTTGAGCTCTTTCCATGACGACAGGAGCGCTATGCTGAAACTGGGGCAGGATTAGCCTACCTGGCTCCACCTCATGTGCCCCCCACTGATATCAGCTTGGCCCATTTGAAAATGAGGGAGTTGACCCTGGAGGTGCTGTTTTTAGTCTCATCAAAAGAGACAATCCAAAGTGAATCACCCTTGGTGAGCTCCTCAGGGAGTGACAGAAAGGGTTTGTTATTTAATTGGGGTTGGGAGACTTGACCTACCCAATCCCTCATTGAGAGAGGGAGATTAGTTTGGGACATTGAGGATAATTATAACTATTATATTGTATTATTGTATGTTCTATGCTGATTTTGTATTTATATGACTTTTTTGGAGTTAGTTTTCAAAAGGATTTACACGCCTAAATAGTGTTTCGAAAATTGCTACTTTTACACTCGCAGTTCCTTTGAAAATTCACTTCACAGGGCTGAATTTTCAAAAGTTTTACTCGCATAAATGCATTTTTGAAAATGGATGATGCTACTTATATATGCTTATAACTCCTTTGGAAATTCACTCCTATGCTTTTTGTTGTTTATAGCATTTTGAAATTTTTTTTCATTGTAAGCTACTTTGGGCAGCTTTGCTAAAACAAAAGGGATATTAAGAGTAAATATAAATTTTAGTCTTAATTGCATTTTGTGTGATTTGTTTTATTCAGGGTTCTATTTTATGTAATGTATTGCAATTTGCTTCTAGTGTTTTTATGCTGTTTATGAAGATGATGTGATCTGCTGTGATGTTTCTTTGGGGGTTATACAAAACAAAATATAAATGTGTACATTAAGTATGAGGGAGGGGAAAGACAAAGCAATGGAAAGCTATGAACTAAAGATAAGCTATAAATTATGAGACAAAATAGGAGCAAAAGAAGAACTGATGGGCCAAAAAGATTGATTACTTCATTTATTGAAGGACAGAGAAAAATTTTTTTTTTTTGTTTTCTGACTCTCTTCAAAGTGTGTGCTGTGACATTCCTGCTGCTGATTTGTTTGTTTTTGTTTTTTTTTACAACCAGGCCGATACAGTATACTGTTAACCTGCATTTGGACGCGCGTTTTCGACGCACTAGCTTTACCCCTTATTCAGTAAGGGGTAATAGCGCATCAAAAATGCACGTCCAACCCACCCGAGACTAATAGGGCCCGCAACATGCAAATGCATGTTGATGGCCCTATTAGTCATTCCCGCGTGATACAGTAAGTAAAATGTGCAGCCAAGCCACACATTTTACTTTATGAAATTAGCTCCTACCCAAAGGTAGGCGTTAATTTCTGCTGGCGCCGGGGAAGTGCACAGAAAAGTAGTAAAAACTGCTTTTCTGTGCACTTAATATCGCCATGATATTAAGTTGGAGGCCCCAAAAGTAAAAAAAAAAAAAAAAAATTAAAATGGGCCTGCGGCTCACGGGTTGAAAACCGGACGCTCAAGTTTGCTGGCGTCCGATTTCTGAACCCGTGGCTGTCAGCGGGTTTGAGAACAGACGGCTGTCAAACTCGCTGACGGCTGCCGCTCCTGTCCAAAAAGGGCCACTAGGGACGCGCTAGTGTCCCTAGTGCCTCTTTTTACCGCAGGCCCTAATTTAAATAAATTAATTTACTGAATCGCGCGCACAGGAGAGCGGGTGCTCTCCCGCGATTTTTACTGTATTGGCCCGGTTGTAGTCTCGCAGAACTAGGAGCTGTTCCAGAAGAATACATGAAAAATCCATTGCTGAAAACCTGCTTCTTGGTACCTTCTCCTGGATCAATGCCACGTTTTGGTTTTGTTTGAGAATGGGGGTAGTGGGTTTATCTCCAGATTTTAAAAGCAACTATAAATGATTTCTGGAAAATTTTGGCAGATATCAAGAGTTAATTTTTGGCTCTTTTAAAATAAATCTTATTCTGTTTCTTGAGGTCTTTTTAGGTTTTTTTTTTCTTTTTTCTTTTTTACTGCCAAGCCATTTTTCCTCTGTTTTCTTCATTGTAGCATTAAGTCTGAAACGTTGAAGAAACTCTAGGAGTACATAGCTTGTGATGGATGTAGAGAAAGATTGAGCATTCTCATCCATGAATACCCATATCAAGTGATGTGACTGGTTCTGTTAGTAAGAAGATATTTTTGATCACTTTAAACTGTCCACGATGGATGAAAAGAAATCGCACAACAATTGCAATAATTGTCTCACATCAGCACGCATGAAAGCAGTTTTTATGTATAAGGACCTGCATTTAAAAACTGCTTTGCACTTCACACTGTTACACCCGTCTGTCGCAGACGGCTGCGACCACTAATGCTCACCTCTTTTTATGCAGCCCTGACATCATTGGGGAAAGTGGCGACCTCCGCCAGCTACCACCAACCTCCCTGGCGTTCCCGGGACAGCGTGGGTGCTGCTGACCGCCATCTTGCTCATGGGATCACTTAGGCCCGCGCGCGGGCCAGTATTAAGTACGTCATGGCGGGAACCTCGGGGGCATCCCGTCTGGATGACGTCTACACTCTGCTGTACTTAAGCTGCCTGGCCCTGCCTATAGATGAATTAGCAAGGAGTTCCCTCATTGCTGAATCCGCTTCCTGCACTTCGGCGTGAGATGCTCTGGGTACCCGCTCCTCAGGGGCCCTTCCTCGTCTCTGGCTAACCTGGTGGTCCAGCGGGGGTCCGAGAGCGATCTCCTGCACTTGGGCCATCGGTTGCTAGTAATCAAAATGGCGCCGATGGTCCTTTGCCCTTAGTATGTCACAGGGGCTGACCAATGGCACCGGTAGACCCTGTGATGTAGTAAGGACAAAGGGCCGTCGGCAGCCCACGTGCAGGAGATCGCTCCCGGACCCCCGCTGGACCACCAGAGACTTTTGGCAGGTCTTGGGGGGTGTCAGGAAGGTGGGGGGTTGTAGTTAATTAAATTTAAAGGGTTGGGATGGGGGGTTCAGAAAGAGAACGATAAAAGTTTTCTGATCTGGGGAGTGGACCGAAATGGCCCTCCCCAGACCCGAAAATGAAATGGGGACAAAAAACAATTTTATGCACGCCTCTAATTTGCTCCATAAGACGCACAGACGCCTGGGAACAGAGCCGGTTTAGCACACCATTTAAAAAAATTTTTTGTTTTGTTTTCCCTCTCTGAATCCTAGGTGCGTCTTATGGAGCGAAAAATACGGTAATATTTATAGCATACATTTTTATTGAGATTTATTTTTTATCAAAAAATTGTATCCCTTTGAAACCTAAAAGAATACCATTCAGTTCTGGAAAATATGGTTAATTTAAAAAAAAAAAAAAAATCGTTTGATTCTGAAGATTTGGAATGATTTTCCTTTGTCTATCAGGGAAGAAACATGCTTACTATGCTTTCGCCGTAAACTGACGACCTGGCTGATGACTTCCAAGCTCTGAATTCAGGTTGTTTGCTTTAAGTTTTTAATCATGACTCCTCATTGATTACAGTATTTTATTTGCATATTTTATTTTAATATTATGATTTATTTTATTTTTGGTTGTACATTGCCTTGGAAGAACTTATTGTAAGTCCTGGAAAGTGATTCATAAATTTTTAGATATAGATTGGGGTTGATTCACTGCACCCTACCATCTGTCATAAAAGGGATAGTTGGCTGATATGCACTGTTTTCAAACTCGAAAAATTAGTTGGAAGGGCCTGATAAAGGAGATTTGGAGAAAGCAGATCTGTCTCTGTGCTACTTCCTTATTATATATACTCCAACATAGAGCAGGTATAAATGCAGCCACTCTTCTTTTTTTCTTGTGGCATTTTCATTATTTGTCTTGTGTTAAAATTTTATTTTTCTGTGCGTGGAAAATCATATCAGCCAGATGTGCCACACTTTCCTTTTACTCCATTGGAATGGAATCAGTTTCAAGAAAAAGTTGCAAAAATAGGTCCTGTTTGGATTTTTCTCCCTGCTCTTAAAGAGGTGGAGTGCTGTAGAAAAATGGCATTGATAGATCCTACCTATTGCATAAGTATCTCAACTCACTATTCACACATGTTCCCCTGGCCCTTCCCTTCCCTTCCCTCCCCTCCCTCCAGTCACACCTTATTCTCACAAAACTAGCTATCAGGACAGCTCCTGTACACAGGCATTCACACAGCATGAAGCACAGGATACACCCCAAAGGATTCCACATGTCAAATGAACAGAAGATGATGTATTTACTACAAATAAGCCCCAAAATATTTACATTCACTCCCCATTCTGAAAGGGTGGGCGGAACGGGAGGGAGCACTTTCTCCTGCTCCTGGAGACATGGTATGTACAGATGAAGCCAAAAGAGAAAAAAGGACAGTCTGTTAGTTGCAAAGCAGGAAAGAAGATAGTATGTCTCTATCTGTATCTATATATAATATCCTTCCACCTTCAATAAAGGGGGGGTATCTCTTGACCTGCAAGGAAAACCCTAAGGCATGCATGCTTTGTCTTCAGTGCAGCAGCCCTTTTGAAGAGGTTGTTACATACTCTAGGTAATCGAAGGAAAAGAGGAACTGGGAAGAAACTCAAGATAAGAGTTACAGTTATGTTAAGAAGCATAAATAAAGAATGCAAAGGTAGCATGCGTGAAAGGGTGAAGACACAGAGTAAATATTCATTAGGGTGCCTAACTGAAAAGTTAATTTGTACTTTTAAGCCCTTGCAAAATAACTCTATTTTCAAGCAGAAGGCAGTTGCATAAACTGTGTTTAAGTATGAGGTTGTTATGCAGCTAAATATGCTCCTAACTTTACCCGTTTGAAAAAGATGACATAAAGTTAGATGTGTTATCAACACGCCGATTACGCATGTACTCTGAAAATGTAAGTTGCATGTTCAGATTAATACCGCCACCCCTGGAAAACTGCTTTTGTGTGTCCAAATTTATGCATGTTATGAACTTGCGCATGTGATTTGAGTTGACCAAAAATACACGTGATCAACGTTCAGCTAATCTGCATGCAGTGCTTGATTAAGATTTTGATAATTTACCCCAGAGAGTTGTAACATGGCACACATTACTAGGAGGAACACACAAGGGTTCCTGTCCATTGCATGCATGCAAGAGAGAATAACATCTACAGCATACAGACGTGCACAACAGAGAGGGACAGAAGACGGCTGCAGGCACTGTGTTAAAGCTGGATCAATCGTACTCAAGACAGGAGAACACAGTGACAGGCCAAACAGAGATGGATACCATATGAAAAGTCATTTGCAGAAATAAAATGCCAGGCTTTATAATGGACAGATGATGTAGTGGGAATTTACAGAGTGGATCATCTCCATCAGCTGCAGCTGGTTCTGCATCGACCAGTGGGGCATCCAACTTCCTGGTATGCAGGAGCAGGTGCCTTGTGGGGTCTGGGTTGGTCTGGAAAACGTTCCAAAAAAAGTAGACTTTCATTAATGACTTGAGTCCAACAAGTGTAAAGCAAAATTTTAGTCTAGAGAAAAGATTTGCTTTCACTCTTAACAGCATGCATATTAGACCCATCAACAGTGTAGGCAGATCCTCCCTTTCTTAGACTGAAAAATAGAGGTTAAGACTTGGAGGCCTTCCTAGAGCTGGGAGGAGAACACATTAAGAATAGTCTTCCTTGTCACCGAGGACTAGTTGTAGGACTGAGCACAAGTGGAGATAAGGGCTCCCGGAAGAAGTGCTGGCCCTGACTGCCATCTTATCTCTGTCAAACAGCAAATTTGAGCATATGATGACTGCATATTTACACTGCATCCAGCTAGGGTGCCATTTTTTTACTAGCATTTGAAGGGCCCAGGTCTGTTTGTTCTGCTTGGGCACAGCTGAGAGGCATCCTGTATTCTTCAGTAATGCCAAGTAAAAGACTTCAGAGAGAGCACAAGAGTGCACGCCCTAGTGTCGCACAAGGAATGGTAGATGTGTGCTAGTGATCAGAGCACTGACTGACAAATCGGGGAAAACCTGGAATGTTTGCTCGTATCCTTTCTAGCATGTGATCTCTGTCACCAGAGAAGTCGTCTTCTCTTCCTATGCCTATATTGACCTGTCTGCAGTCAAACAAATTTCTGGAAATTTGTGTATTTGATGCACTGGTAATGAATCACTTGCTCCAGAGGTAACCTGTGTATTTTTAAATTGTTATGTACACTGAGACTCTGTTTGGATGAAAGAAGGTATTTTAGTCTCAGTTACTACTATTTACATTTTATTAATTGCAGAGTATAGAAAAATATCGAAAGCTGTCAAAAACAGAAAACTGTATTTTTAAAATTTTCATGCTTCCATTTAGAAACTCTTGCAGAAATAGGAGGGCCTGAAACATATCCAACTGCGTGACATGCTCATTGCAATCAGAAATACCAAGGTATGCATGCCCAATGGCGCAGACTCACCAGACCTGTGTGCACTCTCTCTCAATCTTGCAGGAAAGGATCTGTCTTCTCGCAGTGAAACAGACTTGGCTTGCATTTTCGGGAAACGGCAAAAGAAAAGCAAGAAAACATTTGAGGTAAGCTTATGAACATGAAAACCCTTAATATAATAAATACTTCTCCACCCCAATGATTGCAACTGTTGTGACTTATCAGAGTAATGCTGGATATTACCATCAGTATTTGGGCTGCTTCCTGATTCTGTGTCATAAGGAACAATTTGGTCTAGTCCTGATTTTATCCTATGGCATGCACGGATCTGTAGTCTTAGAAAAAGCAGGCACTACAGGTTCATGCATGCACTAAGTTAAAAGAAGGCATGATTAAGGTGGGGACACGGGGCATGAGCCCTCCCCTTAGTCCCTGTGGATACAATTACATGTGTTTAAATAAACTATGTGTAGGTCTAAACTCTAATACATAGCCTAATAGAACTGTTGATTCATTACTTAACTCCAATGAGCACATTAGTGCTTGGCGAAATTTGGGAAGAGGATCTATAAGCACATGGCAAAAAACCAACTTATTGTTCAACAAGAACCTGGCATGTTTCCTTTGAAGGGGTCTGACAAGTTGGCAACCCTGCTGCAGTAACCGAGGACCATGTGCTCGCTGATGCTATTGAGCAACTAAGGGCTTGAGGCTGCTGAGATACAATTAGAGCTAGGTTCATTTCCTGGAAAACAATACCTATGGTTTATTGCTTTTAACTTTTATGCGAGTATATAATGGTATGTAATTTAATATTATAAAAGTGCTACTTTTCAGCCTGGGAGGTGTAGCAGTAAAACTAGAAGAGACCTGCCTGGAATTATGTGACCGTCTAAGTGACACCATATTAGAAGGTGGAAAATGGTGAATTGCGAGAAAATGGAATCTCCTTTATATGGGAACCATTCCTTACATAAATTAGAATTTATACTAATACTTTAAAATAAATTGCCTAACTGTGTGTATGTTTAACTTTGGTATTCTTTTAGCTTTGTTTTTGTCAACTCTTATTTCAAAGTATGCATCAAAACACAAAAGTTTGTAATCCGTGATACTTGGCTACACAGTTAAAGATACTAGGAAAATGGGGATTGTTGTGTGTTGTCATCTTCCAACACTATTACAAAATTAAACATTAGGATATCTAACTTATTTCTCAAGTTGGAGGGTTTATATTGTATTTTGAAATTCTCTGGGGCCTATTTACCAATGTGTGTTAAAAATGCATATTGACACGTTTTAGTTTCTGGTGGCAACTCAGCATTTATTACAGATAACTGTAAGCATTGTATGTGCCCGCCATGTGGGCAAGACCACAAAGGTGCCCCCTGTTTTTAAGGCTCCCCCCAAAGTCTTAATTCAGCACTGAGTTCAGATCAGGGCTGGAGGGGGGAAATCACGTGATGTGCTGAAGGAGGTTGATGTGCACTGCTGATGCTTCCAAGTCTCTGGCATAATAACCTTCTTAATCTTCAGCACTCAGAGGATAATTGGATAGAGAGATGTCTTACAATATCCCCTCAAAATTGTTAAGAACATGCCATACTGGGTCAGACCAAGGGTCCATCAAGCCCAGCATCCTGTTTCCAACAGTGGCCAATCCAGGCCATAAGAACCTGGCAAGTACCGAAAAACTAAGTCTATTCCATGTTACCGTTGCTAGTAATAGCAGTGGCTATTTTCTAAGTCAACTTAATTAATAGCAGGTAATGGACTTCTCCTCCAAGAACTTATCCAATCCTTTTTTAAACACAGCTATACTAACTGCACTAACCATATCCTCTGGCAACAAATTCCAGAGTTTAATTGTGCGTTGCTGGCGATGTGGGCTGAGAAGCCCAGTAACCAATGAAAGCAGTAATAAAGCAGCAGCGGGCTGCAGAGAGCAGGCCGAAGAGCAGATTTCTGAGTGGGCCTCTGGTGACGAGTGGCCTGCTCTGAGAACACCAGCAGAAAGTTTGAGGCAGCTCAAGGCACTTTTCAAATAGTTTTCCACCAAACGTACTGCCACGATAAATAAAGAGCTGGTGGTGGTGGTGGTGGTGGTGGAGAAATTGGCAGAATTTGTGGCCTCCATGCAGGACATTGGCACGGATTGATGCAATGGAGACGAGAATGGAAAATGTGAAAATGGCACTGAGTAGCTTCAAGCATGGGGATGGACTTATTCCTGCTATGGAAGCAGTGGGGTATTTTTTATGAAAGACTACTCTTGTTTGGGATAGCAATGTGGAGCAAGCTGCATAACTGTGAGAAACTTTTGATTAAGAGGAATGTTACCGCTTCTAACTTTGATTGCAGTGGGTAGTACAAGGTGGATGGAGGGGTGGGAGGAGGGGTTGGGGATTTGCGGATGGATTGGAGGAGGGGATGGGCTGCATATGTTTGGTTGAAGGTGGTACAGCTTCGGCCCCAAGGAGACTCCTGCCGAAGGATGAGGTCAGCAGAAGGAGGGGAAGGAGGGAGGGGCAAGAGAGGGTGGGGAAGAGCTAGATGGTTAAGGGTTGGTTGTATGGGAAGAAGGTCTGGTTCTTTCATAGGTGGGGGAGGGGTCGGGAGGGGGGAGTTTTGGGGGAATTGTTCAAAGTTGGTTTGAAAAAAACAAAAATAGCAGACACTACATTTTTTTAGTTACAGCTCAATATTCCAGATACATATATACTGGATATTGAGAGGTCCATATTCAAAAGCATTTAGCTGGCTAACTGAGAAGTTAAACTAACTCCACCACTGAACAGTGATCTATAACTATAATCAATCACAATAGAACTATGATGTCCTGTCACTGTAATGTTATATCAGATTTTAATCACAATTTATATAAACTGTTCGTTTTTTTTATTATTTGAACAAACACCCACTGTGTTCTAACCGTTATTTATCTTTAAATTTAAAACATTCTTTAGATAAATTACTAAGAAAATATTTTTTAGAGGTAAGTTGAAAGTTTCATATGTTTAAAATAGTGCCCCTGCACCATAGTATTAATATAATCAACAACTTCCAACCACCTCCTTATATATTTTTTTAAAATTTTTTTTAATGTGCTAAAGTCCCAAAGAAATGTTTTAAATGGAATCCATTTTTTTTCTTCTTATTTTTACTAGAATCTTTAAAATATAAACCCTGCTAATAATCCTGGATAGATGTGAAAAATCACAACATGTACATGTTTCAAACAAACCGTCCTTCTTCAGGGGATGTTTACTCTGTAAACGCTGCGAAAACGGGTTCTTGCCATACTCCAATGTTATTTAAAGTGTCCTTTCTTGTTTTTCCTTCAGTCTTCAAATAGACGCCATGAATATCAGTTGATCCTAAGCGTAAAGTGTCTTTTATGCGTCACTCGAGCTGTTCAATTGAGCCAATCCAGAGTCACCTAGTAACTTCGAGCCAATCGTGAACTTACCATAAGCAAGCCTTCTTTAAACACACCTCCCATCCTACAATAACATTGCTAGATTAAGTTCCTCATTCATGCCATATGGGAGGGAGGTCTTTAAAGCCCCTGACTCTTATACCAGCTTTCACATCCTAATTTCAGTTTTAAATGTTCCTCTGTACATAGGTTTTGCCTCCTTTCCCCCTTCCGTTAATTTACTTGACTACCCTGTCAGTTTTCTGGAAGTTCTAATCTTGTTAATTTCACCATGTTCGATGTATTTTCTGACCTTGAGTTATATGTAAACCGGTGCGATATGTCTTTTCATGAGCGTCGGTATAGAAAAGTATTTAAATAAATAAAGTATATATCCAGAAGCCTTTATTGAGCTAGTTTCAATAAAGGCTTCTTTTACACCGATCATCCTTTGTCTGTTCGCTTACCAGCATATTGGATCGGCTTCCGCTTTGTTTTTTAAATATTGGAGTTACATTGGTCACCCTCCAGTCTTCAGGTACAATGGCTGATTTTAATGATAGGTTACAAATTTTAACTAATAGATCAGAAATTTCATTTTTTAGTTCCTTCAGTAGCCTAGGATGCATACCATCTGGTCCAGGTGATTTCCTACTCTTTTAGTTTGTCAATCTGGCCTACTGCATCTTCCCAGTTCACAGTGATTTGGTTCAGTTCGTCTGACTCATCTCCCTTGAAAACCATCTCCGGAACTGGTATCTCTCTAACATCCTCATTAGTAAACACGGAAGCAAAGAATTAATTTAGTCTTTCTGCAATGGCTTTATCTTCCCTAAGAGCCCCTTTAACCCCTTGGTCAGGTTTCTTGCTTCGGATATATTTAAAAAAGGTTTTATTATGAGTTTTTGCCTCTATGGCCAACTTCATTTCAAATTCAGAGTTAGCCAGATACGTTTATCCAACTAACTTTGATAGCCAGACTGTACCTGAATATGGACCTCTGGACGTGTTCCCGTTCTTCTTATAGCTGGTTCCAAAATCAGTTTGGTATCCTGGAACATCAGGGCCATTATATCCCAGATAAAAAGGAAACTGATTTTCAGTTCTTAAAGAAACGCTCAGTAAAGATTGTGATGCTGCAGGAGACTCACCTGACTGATATGGAACATGAGAAACTTCAGAGAGATTGGCTAGGACAGGTTTTACGCTTTTTTTTCATTCTAAAAGTAGGGGGATGTGCATACTTATACATAAAGACTGTAACCAATACGGGTGCACATGTACACATGTATGCCAGCTCGTGCCAAAGGATGTGACCATTTTATAACATACACGCGTATATGTGCACGTGGTATACGAACATACGTGTGCACACAATTTTATATAGACGCGTGCATGTGCGTGCAAATCCGCCTCTCCACGTAAGTGGGTGGATTTTAGTAGACGCACACCAATGCAATTACCAGTTTCTCCAATTCGTTCCCAGTTCGCCCAGGTAAGAGAGAGGATTTCCTAACTCCACTAGTTAAATAGCCTCCCTTTTACCCTCTTAGTACCAACCCTTAAAACCCTGCTGACTAGCCTAGATTTCTTTATTTTATTACTTACACGCCATCCATAGCAGTAATAAAGTTAAGCAGCAGAGGGATTCCGGCATGTGCTTGTGCGCGTAAAGTCCCGTAATGCCCGTGCCCCATCCAGATCACATCCACGCCTGCCCCTTTTTTTTTTTTTTTGCAACTTCGTATTTGTGCCCGTATTGGGAGATATGTGCGTGCATGGGCATCTGCTTAGCATACGCCAGCCGAACATACTCTCTTATCTCCCGGTTTTGGTACACGCCAGCCTTTTAAAATTCACCCCAAAGGCTTGCCCATCAAGATTCATAAAGTGCAAAAAGACCCCGGATTTAGATTTTTTGATTGAGGGGGTCCTGCGTGAGCAGCCAGCGGTGCTGGTGAGCACCTATGGGCCTAACAAAAATGAGAATGCACTTTTGTCACAGATGAAAGATGCGATGGTGGAATTTTTATCATATCCTCTTTAAGCTGCAGGGGTTTGGAATGTTTGAACTCGAGTGTGGACCAGACGCACCATGGGGGAACGGAGCAGGATAAAGGAATTAAGGTGTAGATTAAGAGGGCAGACTAGTGGCAGAGATGGCTGTGCACGACACAGTCATTTTACATGATTCCCTCTGCTTGCGGAGTCTGATGGGTCGAATAGTGGGGACTGACATTGTACGATGTTACTTGTGAGATCACCACCCTATAGAGCGCTCGCTTGATGTATCTCAGGCTCTGAGAAGGGAACGCTCATGATGGTTAAATATGTCCATCCTAGGGTAGGAGGACCTCATGGGTATGGTAATGAAGGATATTAAAGCCTTTAAAGAAATTCACTCTACAGAAGAATATAATCTGGTGGCTGTATGGGAAACACTTAAAGTGCTTTTGTGAAGTAAAATAATAGGGTATATGTGTTGTCAAAGGCAAGTCCGAGAAACAAAAGAAAAATCACTGGAAAGAGAAATCGTAAAAGTGGAGGCGCTGCATAAAAGAGGTGGCATTAAACAAGTTTGGAAGCAATTATTGGCGCAGAGACATGAACTGGAGTTGTTACATACTGATAAAATAGACTGATGTGTTTCAAGTGACAGAAATTTTACAAACATGCTAACAAGGCTGGAAAGCTGCTTGCGAATGTGTTTAAGGAAAGAACTAGCAATATAGTAATCACAAACATAGAGAGCAGTGGGGTGGCTGTCGGGCAATGCTAAGATTAATGATACCTTTCGAGTTTATTATGCAGATTTATATGCTGGGAGGAAGACCTGCTCTTTAGATGCAAATATGGAATATTTAAAAAAGGTACAATTACCTAAGATCACTGAAGAGCAGAATGAACGATTGAGGGAACCTCTTATGTTAGGGGAGTTGGAGAAGGCGGTGAAATTGCTTCCATGTGGCAAAAGCCCAGGGCTAGATGGCTTTCCGCTTGATTTCTACAAGATATTTTTCTTGGACCTTGCTCTGCCACTGGCTAATATATTTGATCATTTAAAGGAAAATCCCCAATGCCAGCATAGTTTAACAGATGGCACCATGGTGTTGGTTTACAAGAAGGGCAGAGAGGAAGAGGACGTGCGGGTCTTATAGGTCCAGGTCACTGCTGAATGCAGACATTAAAGTGTTGGCAAAGGTGCTGCAATTAAGATTAGAAAGTATATTGCCCCAATTAGTGAAGAACAATCAAACAGGGTTTGTTAAGGGAAATTATCCACCATCAATACAAGAGGGCCTTTCAAATGATCTTGCTTGCCCATTCCAGACCTGGTAGCGGCATTGGATGCTGAAAAAGCCTTTGATAGCCTGCACTGGCCTTTTCTTTTTGCAGTGCTCTGCACTTTTCATCTAGATATGGAGTTTGTGAACTTGATTTGGGCTTTATACGCGCATCCAATGGCGTGTGTTTTGACAAATGGGTCTTTATCTTAGGAGTGTTCCCAATTAGGCAGGACACTAGACAGGGGTGCCCGCTGTTACCACTATTGTTTGACTTATCCATAGAATTATTGGCACAGGTAATTTGAGAGGACAAGGAAATTGGGGGTACCATTTTTTTGGCAGGGATCACAAAATATCCTTATATGCAAACATGCTGTTGTATCTCACAGATGTTGCCAAATCAGTGCCTAAGGTTATTAGGGTTCTGGAGGATTATGTAGTGGTTTCGGGGTACAAGATCAATTATCAAAAGTCTGAGTTATTTTTGGCAGGTGGAATAATTGAATGAATGATACTGGAGAGCCAGCGGCACTTCAGGGTGGCAAAGGCTGGTTTCAAATATCTAGGTATTTATATTCCACAAAATGATCATATTTATATCGGTCAAGCTATGCATCAATTTTTAATAAGATATAAAAGGATCTGCATCAGTGATCAGGTCTCCTGACTACATGGGAGGGCCAAATAGGGATACTTAAAATGAAACATATCTGTTTCAACATGTCACTGTTGATCTGCCTAGAAAATTCTTTGATAACCGTAATGGGCAGCTATAACAGTTTATATGGCAAGGTAAGGCCCCCAAGAGAAAATGTGCATGCTATGGGAAACAACAAATGGGGGAAGGATGGTACTGCTTTACTTTTTAGTGATTATTGAGCTTCAAGACTTGTAAATTTAAGAACGTGGCTCAACAGGGATTATTCCTAACCTTGGCATTTGCTAGAGGCAAAAATAGCAGAGTGTAGGTATCGTGTTATTGTCTTGTATGTCCGCTGCCTCGGCATAGGTGCGGAAAATCAGACACTCTTGTCCAATGATGGAGCACGTGCTTAGGGTATGGTGGGCAGTGGTGATGGGGTTGGCTGTGTTTGTTCATGCATCAATGGCTGAATTGTGGAAGAACCCTTTCCTCTTAATTACCACCTTTCATGCAGTCTTTCAAAGTTGGTGGAGTGCGAGCTTAAGATATTTAGGGCAGGTGTGGGATGAAGAGGGGGGTGGTGTTCATTCGAGGATTTACCGCTAGAATATGATTTGGGAGAGGAGACCAGAGGATGCTGTGATTGGATAAAGACCCAGATGCTTAAAACAGAGGATTAGATGCTTATCGTCCCGAGTGGAACAGGTGTTACTGTCCACAGGGGCGAGTAAGAGGGGCATTGCTACTTTTATATTGTGCAATTATTTTTAAGTACAAGAAGAAGGAAACAAATGCAACAGAATGAGAAGGCATTTGGAAAACAGTGGATAACATTTCAATATGCAGTCTCAGAATGAAGTTGATGTATATATTGGTGAGATGAACTTATAGATATCCATTATATTTTGCTAAGTTTTCCCTGGAGGTGTCCCATCTTTGCTGAAGGGGCTCTGGGGAGGAAGGGCCTCATTTTCATGTATGGTGGACATGTCCTGCAGTACAGAACTTCTGGAAAGGGCTGGAAGTAAAAAATAATTGCAATTATGGGATATCTGGTGACTCTCACTCTAGTATTGTGTGTTTGGGCTATTGGCTGATATGGCGTTAGCTAGCTCTTTGGGTAAATTGGGGAATCATCTTATCCACACTGCTAGGTTCATGATTGCCACATATTGGAAGCTGCAACCTTTGATTTCTCATTGGTATAAGCAAGTACCAGGATATTGCCATTATTGAAAAAATTGACATTTGCTCTTCACAATAAGTCATTTCTGTACGTTAAGGTTTGGACGCCTTACTGGCAGAATTTGAGAGATGGGGGAGGAGGTTCCGCAATAAAGGGGGGGCTTCTGATGTACCTAATGGTGGACAGGGACACTCATTGATTGAATGGAGTTAGGATTGCATAGTTTACTGTACTCAGTGACTATGTCTAGAGATGTTACTTCAAGCTGTCTTGCTAGATGTTTATTGTTGAAATGTCTGCTGGTAGCTTAAATAGTAAAAATAAATAAATAAAATTAAAACAACCCATCAGGGCTGGATTATCCTGTTTCTTTTGACATGGAACTAGGTGTTCGCCCTAGTTCGCATCGACCATTTTTCATCTTTGGAGGACATGATTTAGATCCAAGCAAAATGTTTCCGTGCAAGCCCCTGCAAATCCGGACCATGATGGGAAGACGTGGGAATTCCTTGTAGCTATAGTCATGTCATTGTAGCCTTTTATTTTAATCCCAGTTGATTTTGTCAAGTGACATTTTATGTTTATGAGCAATGTCACCTCACGCATGCGTAGAGTTTAAGGACTATGAACTTGAAGTCATGCAGTTGTGACCCTCTGAGAATGCCAGAGGTGACCTAATGCTGCACCTGAAAAAATTGATTTAATGTGGAAAAATAAAATACAAAATAGGAAATGTTTTTTATTTTGTTGCCAGGAAAGAGGGGGAGGAGAAAGAGGAATGGTATTTAGTTAATGTAATCATGGAAGCATTTTGCACAGGCATAGGGTGGGGGGGAGGAGAGATGGTATTTCTATACCTGACCTGCTGAGACTTGAGATGTTGCATCTTGTGTTTATGGTACCCTCGTGATTGAATGTTCGTTTCTGTTGCCAGCATGCAGTCTCCCTAATTTCATTTTGTGCTTATTTATGTCTGCACAGAGGTCTTGCTAAATAATTATCCATAGCTTATAACATTTTTTTTTATACTGTAAGGTGCATTGTCCTTTAGATTTTGGGTCACTGACCCAGCCAAGTTTAAGCCATAGTGCCTAAAATGTGGATGCCTTGGTACTCGCCCTTGAAGATGGTATGTATTCTCCATACTGGTGACGTTAAAACATTACAGAGCTTTCAGATTGCAAAATGGATTTTTCTCAAGACTGAGCCTGCTATTTATTTATTTTTTTAGATAGGTCAAAATAATGAAAGCTAACTTTTCTAGAGGTGCTTCTGATGTGATATCTTAACCAATGAGAGGATAGACTTTTTTTTTTCTTTTTAGTATTTTTTGCCTTAGAATAAAGCATACATGATGCATTGTAGAGTTTACTTAGCATTAGAGCTAAAATGTGTCCCTATGTGAAAGTGTTGCAGGTACAGTAATATTACACATTTTCTGGTTTGAGATTAAAAGATTTGTTTGAGCATGTTCAGGTAAGCAGAACACCAAGTGGGTACACACATGAATTGTGACCATTCTAGCAATTGTTTTGCACACCACTTATTATGGAGTGGAGGAGTTAGAGCAGTGGGCTATGAACCAGGAGACCAGGGTTTGAGTCCTGCTGTTGCTCCTTGTGACCTTGGGTAAGTCACTTTACCCTCCATTGCCTCAGGTACAAACTTAGGGGTACATTTTAAAAAACAGCGCGCGCGTGTACTTTATAAGATACGCACGTAGCCGCGCGTATCTTATAAAATCTGGGGTCGGCACGCGCAAGGGGGTGCACATTTGTGCAACTTGCGCGCACCGAGCCCTGCGTGTGCTGCCCGTTCCACCCCCCCCCCCCCCCCCCCCCCCCCCCCGGCCCTATCTAAACCCCCCCTACCTTTATCGCACAAGTTACGCCTGCTCGAAGCAAGCGTAACTCGCATGCGCCGATGGCCCGCTGCTGCACCATCACCCGACCCGGGGGCTGGTCCGGAGGCCTCGGGAATGCCCCCGGGCCAGCACCAGGCACCCCGGAACGCCTGCCGGAACGCCCCGAACGTCGCGCCGCCCCGACATGCCCCCCGACACGGCCCCCTAGCAAAGCCCCGGGACTTATGCGTGTCCTGGGGCTTGCGCGTGCTGCCGAGCCTATGCAAAATAGGCTCGGCGTGCGCAGGGTTTGTTTTTTTTTAAGGGTTACGCGCTTAACTTAACTTTTAAAATCCGGCCCTTAGATTGTAAGCCCTCTAGGGATAGGGAAATACCTACAGTACCTGAATGTAATCCACTTTGAAGCGCTGAAAAAAGTGCGAAAAGCGGAATATAAAACAAAAAAAATTAAGCTTCTACAGATTACCCCCTATAAGTGTACTGTCAAGTACCTAGATATGTCACTAATATTTTTTTTTAATTTTGGCTGCAAGAAAAAAATTGTGATTGTTCTCTGCAACAGTCCAGCACTGGTGTTTAAAAAACAAACAAAAAATAAATATTGGGGGGAGGGGGAGAACTTGTTGACAACCCCCAAGTGTTAATTCATAAACCCTTTTGTCCGTACTGGAGAGGAAGACTTTCATGATATCTTGGATTTCAGAAGCACTTGCTAATGTGGCTACAGTTGTGTCCCTGTGCCATGCAGCTGTGCTGGATCAGGAAGCGCCTGCTGTAGCCTGGGAAATGGGGTGTTCTGGTCTGCTCCTGCAGGGAAGTTCAGGATGGAAACCCTAGGTCACAGAAAGACCCTTTCCTGCTCCTTGTTTTCAATTTTGAAAACATGAGGACTATTTGCCTGCCTTGTACATTTTACAAGTTAGATGTTTGCAGTATTCTCTCTCTGGCTTGCCTTTTTTTTTTTGTTTGTTTCTATAAATGCTTTTCACCCTTTCTTTAGAAAGTTGGTGTGTAGTCTGTGCCTGTCTGAAAAAGACATCTTTCATTGTAACCAAACTTTCTAAGGTAATTTTGTTTTGTTACCTTTTCTTTTCTTTTCTTTTTTTGTATTTCTGTTCTACCAACTTTATTCTAATCTTGTCCACGGGAAACACCTCACATCAATTGCACATGCCAGCCAGCCAATCCTCTATCCGCAAACTGTCCAGCAAGGTGGTGTCCAACAGTGCTCTTGTACCTGATAGTTCAAACACTGCTATAAGCCAAAGAAAACAATAGTGTAAGTAGAGTAGTGATTAGAAGATGCTTGAACTTTGGTTTGTTTGATAAAATATTTGAGAATAGCAGCTGGAGACTTCAAAAACTTCCTGCTTTGGCTGTAGAAGTTGCAAATATTAAACTTTCCGATGACAAGTCATTTCCTGGCACGGCCCTTAAGTTGGAATCCCCGGGAAGCTGGAGACACTCACCTCCAGGCTTGCTTAATAGAGAAAAATGTGAATTCCTGCACGAGTTGGAGGAGGAGTTATTCTCCGAGAAAAAGCAGGAGGCAGTCCTCAACCTGGGTTGATATCATCCGATGGAGCCCAGCCCACAATAACTATGTCAAAGTTTCTAGAACCTTTACTGCACCTCACTGGGCATGCCATTATGCCACATGTCAATGAAGGGTCCCTTTAGTCTCTTCTTTTCCATGGAGCCCTCTAGTTGCAGTATTGCCTCATATTTCCTATTCTGGTTTGATTTTTTTTAAGTTTTTTGAAATTTTCTCTTCTCAGCCAAAGGGGGGGGGGGGGGATTCTGCAGTCTTGTTTTTCCTCATTGTCACTAGGTAAGGTTTTTCAGCATTTCACCAAGTTTCTTTTCATGTTATTTCCCTCTGGGGTGGTGGGACCCTTTGGTGCCTGCCGGCCATCAACTCATAGCTCCCATCAAGTTCAATTTTTGTGTCCCTTTTGTTTGGTCCAACATATCTAATATGTTCCAGCGATGTCCCCGATGCAGAAGGACCATTTATGCCACAGACCCATGTGATAGATGTGTCCTTTGCTTGGGGGCATTGCATAATGTCCAAAGGTGTCACAAGTATGTGACCCATAACCTAGAAAGGACACCGATTCCAACTAGAACTTATGGAGAAACTGTTCAGGCTCTGGAAGACTAATGCATTGGAGGCATCAATATCAAGGGTCCTAGGAATTAAATCGATGGAAGGAGTCATCTGCATTGGGGGACATCAGTTCCCTCAGCGCAGTCAGCCATTAGGAAACCCAGAGACAGACCATCATCTAACTCTTCCCAATCGAAGAAAATGTCGGGTTCCATCTCTTTGACTCTAGTATCAAGGGGAGATAAAGAAGCATTAGCATTGATCTCCATTGATGCGTGATGCCAAGAGTGGGGAAGGTCTGGCGCTTGCTGAGAAACCCCTCCTAAGCAGTCCCACGGCGAGGAGAGCTCATCCTCAAGACAATCCAAGGACTTGTGACAGTCTCCATTGGTCCTGATGTTCACCATCGATCCATGTCTCAGTTCTGAAGGGTATGTGGTCTCGCCTTCTGCCTCCCATTAGTGTTGGCATTGGTGATCTCTGAGAAGGAATTGGGTAAGAGGATCCAGCAGGCCTTGGAGAAGCCACTGCAGGGCTTCAGTGTCAGGTCATCAATGACTCAGAGGCAGGTACTATCGCTCAATTCTCTCCTGGGCACTGGTTCCCACATGCTCAGGAGGGGCATTGAGGTCAATGGCTGCCATAAACCCTCCTCGGCTCCTCGGGAGAGGAAGCTTCCCCGAGACATCAAATTTCCTCGAAGTCCAGGCCAAAACAATCAATTGCCACGGTCTAAGACCTGTTAACTAAGGACAGAGCACCAAGAGAATCCTCACTGACAGACCAGGATGAGTCCGACTCTCAATATTCATAGGGGTACGGTTATGACTCTGTGGACACCTCTGAAGAAGTGTTTTCAAGTCGTCGTCCCCCTCTTTGACCTCTCTACTCTACCAGAAAGAAGAAAGTCCCTACTGAGGACCTCTCCTTTGCAGGTTTTGGAGGAAAATGGTGGAAGCCATTCCTTTTACATTATAGGTAGAAGAAGAATCCAGGACCAAGATGCTGAGCATCCTCCAGCTCATGGAGCCTCCTAAGGAGGTTGTAGCCATCCCAGTTCATGAGATCATTCAGAAGGTGTAGATGAGGATGTGAGAGGAAACACCCCCACCACCATCACCCACCCCATCTGTGGCTTCCCTCGATAGGCAGACTGACACAGTTTATTTTGTTCGGAAGACTCCTGAATTTAAAGATATCCGGTCAAATATTATTAATTTATTTTATTTATTTATTTTTTGTGCGTATATATTCTTGGTAGCTTCACACCAGTTTACATCAAATATAAAATCAATATCAGATTAAATAAACATTAAAACAATGGTAAGAAGACAACATTAATTATTAAATAAACAACAATACTAATCTAAAAATACTATTACTGTCTTTAAGGATATCCAGTTAAGTAGCATGTTATCTGGCCACACAAGGCTGGATAACTTTAAACCTGCTTGGAAGCCTAGCCAGATATACCCGATATTCAGCTAGATAGGCCGGATAACTCAGTCTCTCCCTGGAACACACCTGAATTTTTCCTTTTTTATCTTGCTAAATTAATGCCTGATAATGTTGGGATTTGCTAGGAAGTTATCAATCCGTTACGCTCTCCTTCTCCAAAGGGGAGGAACTAGCAATCTATTACGCTCGCCTCCTCCAGAGGGGAGGGGTTAGTAATCTGCTGTCACTCACTTCGCCAGGAAGGGGGAGTTGGCAAGCTGTTCTGCCATTCTCCTGAAAGGGGAAGGAGTAGCGATATGATATGACCTGCTCCTCCAAAGGGGAGGAGTTAGCTATCTGTAGATCTGTTAGCAAACTGTTGTAGATACTCCTGTAAGGAAGGAAATAGCAAGCTGTTACCAATCTGCTAAGGAGTAGCAATCTGTTAAGGATCAACTCTCCAAGGGAGAGGAGTTGGCAATAGGTATATAGTACTTCGCTACTGAGATAGCAATCCATCATGCCTCCCGCTACGGAGTAACAATCTGTGTCTATGTGTGTATATAGATAGATAGATAGATAGATATAGATATAGAAGTTGCTGGCAAGTTTCAGAGAAAGAGGAGTAGCTGTCTGTATAATACTTCTGTGAGCAGAGTTAGTGGTCTGTAGTGGTTGGCTCCCACAAGGTGACAATAGTGAAAGGAATGACCACTTAGAGGAAATGGTGAATCCCTGGGTCGATGGCAGATGACAGCACCCCCAGGAGGAGATCCTGAGAGGAACCACAGACTAGGCTAGAATATGAGATAAACACAATAGTTCTTTATTAGACTGGAAGCTGGACCACCAGGGGTGGCAGTAGGGAGGAGTCGTGTCCGGCAAGGCTGAAGTCCTTCTGATACTAGAATATAATCTCTGGGTTGCTGAGCTGTAGAGAGAGACTAGAAGTAGTGAATAGACAAGGTATACTGGATACAAGATGGTACACTCACAATAGTCGATGTCTGCAATGGATGTATGCCACAGAGAGTCTTCAGTACATACAGGAACAGGAGCCGTAGGCGAACACTGGTTCCCACAAACAGTCTGTAATAAGAACTCACAATTGTTGTATAAGATTCTAGGAACATGGGCCCTCGTGGAGCGAGTACCGGTTCCTATGTAATAGAACTCACTGTGTTCACGTCCGCGATCACCTCCAGGAGATGAGGAGTCTTCAGAGTGTACTGGCAATCTGAAATTAAGAAGAGAGAGTGGAGCCCCCGTGGAGTGGGTACTCCCGGCTGACTCGGATCGTTGGTTCAAGTAGCGTGGACTGCCGAAGCAAGTCCCATTGGAGTTCCTTGCTAACTCGTTAGAGATTAGCAAACAAAGGGGGTCATTTATCAAAATGCGCTAAGGTTTTTTCGCATGCGATAGGCCCTTACCGCATGCAAAAACGTGTTTAACGCATGCAATAGCACCATATCGTATGGTGCGATGCAAATTCGGAAAATTGGAGGAGTTAGGGGCTGAGAGTGGGCAGGGTTAGCCTGCCTGCGAAGAGCTATCGCACAGACTTAACGCCGATTTTAACTACACCTTTTTGGATGGCGTTAAGCTGTGCGATAGCTGCCGTGACCGGGCGGTAAGGTTTTATCGCCTTTCACGATTTCTCCCGCACAGCCTTTTTTAGGTGACTTGAAGCTCCCAGAGCCTCGGGGGAGAGAGAGAGCAAGATAGAGAGAGAGGTATTTGTATCCCTATGGGAGGCCCAACCAGTCACCCGAGGTGAGGTTTAGGTTTTAGTGTAGGGGGTTAGGGGCCACTTTGACATTCAAAGTGAGACGTACGAACAGAACAGTGGTCTCTTGTGAAGATTTGATGACCTTCGGAGTGAGGAAACTCACTCCAAGATGAGATATGGGCAATGTTCTCACCACCTAGCTTGATGTTACCCAGGTAGAGAGTCCATCAAGCTAGGTTGAGAGAACATTGCCCAAATCTCATCTTGGAGTGCGTTTCCTCACTCCGAAGGTCATCAAATCTTCACAAGAGACCACTGTTTTTTCGTACGTCTCACTTTGAATATCAAGGTGGCCCCTAACCCCCTACACTTAATACCTAAACCTCACCTCGGGTGACTTGTTGGGCCTCCCATAGGGATACAAATACCTATCTAGGGAGATGACATTATGGCCGTCTCTCTCTCTCTCTCTCTCTCTCTCTCTCTCTCTCTCTCTCTCTCTCTCTTTCAGGAATTATAACAGGTCTGGCACCTATCGCAAAGTCTGATAATGTTATCGCAGTTTGCACTAACTTAGCTCTTTGCATAGGCAATTAGCGCAAAGTGCGATAAACTGAATATTTGCATAAACCATGCCCCTTTTGCTATCGCATGCGATACTTACCGCATTTTGATAAATCTAGGTCAAAGACCTTTTAAAGTACAAATGGATGATGTCACTACGGGGGGATGCCCCCGAGGTTCGCGCGCTTGCTGGTACAAAGTCTGGAGCACGCGCGCGCCCTTACGTCATCGGGAACATGGCGGATCCGTAGCGTCAGGCCAGCCCGGGGGAACCGGGACCAAGAGGCGGAGAGAAGCCGCGGCTGCGCTCCGTCAGAGCCGAAGGGAGAGAAGGTGGAGCGAGGGGCGAGAAGAGGCACGAACGCAACAGATAAGTACTTATCTGGCTATAATTTAGCTAGATAAGTGGCTGAATATGCCATATTTTCCATTTAGACGGATAACTTTTCTAGCAAATGGAATGTTGGAAAGAATTCTGTAAAAGAGATAAATGTCTGTCTGTAGACATAACTACTTTCCCAAAAAGGGATGGAAATTCACCAAATTTGGCAAGCAGGAAGAAAATGTGAATATCTGAGTTCAAAAACGAGAAGCATTGAGTAAGTATTTTTAGAGAACCAAGCCTCCAAATAAATCCTCATTGTTTTCTGTGGGGAAGGATCCTATACAATAGTTACCTCTGCTTCACTGTAAAAGCACTCCTCTCACACTTCTGGCATTTTGGCACAGAGAACATAGGCAGAAAGAATTGGAAAACAATTGAAGCAGGCAACGAAGGGTGGCACCAAAAGATGCATGCAAAGCCACTTCCCCTACACTTCCAGTGTCACACAGTCACAGGCCCCCACACACAACTTCCCCGTCCCTCCACAGACACACATCGCACTTACACCTACCTCCCTCTCCACACACAGGAGAAATAACTGATGCATCTAATGAAGGAAGGTGCTAAAAGGTACCTTGCGAGCTACTTCCCCAAACACTTTTCAGTTTGCACACCCACTCACTCATCTGCCTCAACCATACTCCTACCTGCTCACACATCCATACCCCCAAAACAACATTCACACAAACCTGCCACATGCTCTCCCATTCTCCCATGGAATCCCTACCTGCTCAAACACATGCACACTCAGGGCCCACATTCATTCCCTCCCACACTCCCCTACAATTACACAAGCACATAGCTCTTAATATCCTCTACTCATACACACATTTATACTAAATCCCTTTCCTACACACAGCTGCCACCCCACAATCCCTTACACGTTTAACCCCTCCCCACATAACCCACACTCATATAGCTCCCCACACCCTATACCTTCACACATGCCCATTCCCACCCCACCCACAAACACTCTTCCCACAAGTCTGTGTTGGAGTGTGCTCCCAAAGTTATGCCTCTCCCTCTTTTCCCTACTTGTTTTCCCTGGGAAACCTGGGAGCTACCAGACTCCAGAAGATTTTGTAAAGAAAGTTAAAAGATCAAATAAATTAAAATATTCTGCAGGACTGGCAATTTCAGAATATAGGAAACACAAGAACTTAAGAAATTGCCATGCTGGGTCAGATCAAGGGTCTATCAAGCCCAGCATCCTGTTTCCAACAGAGGCCAAACCAGGCCACAAGAACCTGGCAATTTCCTAAACACTAAGAAACAGTTTGCCTGGATCTCACATTTTCAGGCTAGCTGTAGATACCCCTCAAAACCTTGCTTATTATGCAGCCAACAAATTGCCTGTTCCACCACCGGCTCTACTCCTTATCTGCAGGGAAGCCAGAACCGATTTCCATCGCAGATTCTACTCTTGCCTGCTTGAGTACCAGAAAAAAGGTGGCCTAAGGCCATTCTAGGTTGTTCTGCTAGAACTTAAGCCCTGGGCAACAGACACAAAAATAGGTTGAACTAGCACAAATTTGAAACTTGTGAACTGCAGTGCTAATCATCAAAGACAGGGTTGAAGCCTTAACGACTGCTACTGCTGCTAAGTTTCAAACTTTTTTGCTAATCTAAACTCTTTGTACCTATTCTTTACCCTGCAGTGTCTGCTTCAGTATTGCCTCTTTCCCTCCTGTTCCCCTATAGATCAGGAGGGGAAGGGGCTAGTTTAGAGAGCAGAGTGGTTCTCTGCTCTGTCTAGTCCAGACTGTCTGCAGGGGGATAGATGGAGCAGAACGCCCCTGCAACTGTGCCTCTTAAGCCTGAAAAGAAGTGGCAGAATTATATACTAACTGTTCCCCCACAAATTAAGCTCTGGAAAGGACCATAGAGACAAGAACATCATGTGACTCTCCCTGCCCGAAGAAGGCAAGGGGTAAGGCCTTTTCAGCTCTGGAATACAAGAGTTCTGATGCCAGGCATTGAGCAAAGGTGAAAAAGGTTCAGCATCTGTCTCCATTAGTGCACATTCTGGCCGCGGTCGTGAATCCCCCACAGCGTTCCTGCAGAGAGGAGCTCTCGTCCTTGATGCATTGCTGGGAACTGCAATTCTCCAGGGGTCCAGGTATCTGCCATCAGTGCAACTCTAGCTTCCCAGGAAGATGGGATCTATTTAATGTTTGGGTACTTGCCAGTACTTGTGACTTGGATTGGCCACTGTTGGAAACAGGATACTGGGTTTGATGCACCCTTGGTCTGACCCAGTATGGCATATCTTGTGTTCTTATGTAGCCTCTCCCAACTAGTGTTAGCATCATTAATCTTTGAGAATGAGCTGCATAAGAGAATCTAGCAGGCCTTGTATAAGGAGATGCAGAGAATCAGTGTTCCAGCATCAAGTTACACTGGTGCTGATGCAAGCCAGTTTCCAACCGCTGCTAGAGTCCTTGCAGCTGCTCGGTACAGGCATCGGTATCAATGTTGCTTCCTGGAGGGGAATCGCTATTGATGTTGGCTATGCCAATGGTGATCTTCAGCGCGTTAGAAGAGGAAGCTTCACTGATGCACAGGAGTTCCTCAGGTTCCAAGCCTCAACTGACAGGAAAGGCAGCATCTGGATCATCTACCCTGGCATACCAGTTGGCTTCAGACTCTGAGTATTTCTGGGGGTACAGCTACAGATATGGAGATGTCTTTGAAGCAAAGGTATCGATAGGTTTCCCCTCTGACCCCTTTCCTTCAAGCTAAAATTTGAACACAGCCAAAGATGGAGCAAAATGCTAGAATAGTAGCCCAGGTTGGGAATTCACCTATATTGTGAGTGTCTGCAGTTTTCTGAGCAAGAAAATGAAAACATCAAAACAATACTTTTGGAAATGGCATCATTATCCTGCATAGGCCTGGGGTGGGGACCTGCTGCAGCCAGTCATTGCCAGGAATCTTATTTCTTCACTTGCCCCAGAATACTAGGAGATGGCACAGACAGAAAACCAAATTCCTCTAGTTCCTATCTGGTTGAACTTCCTGTAATGCTCCCTGTACTCTTTGGATTTCCTGCCTCCGTCCAGCTGTGTTTCCTGACATGGCCTTATCACTGGAGAAAATATTCTTGGGTTGGAGTGAGGAAAGATACATGAGTTATATACCGTCCAAAACTTCTTAACTGAGTGGTGTGCTGCTGGCACCAGTTGTAGAAAAAGAAAGAAAGAGAGTGAGCCCCGCTAGTGGTTGGCATTATGGGGTTGGAGCATTTCTGCATTATTAATGGGGTTTGCAAATGCAAATTGTCACAAAATTGATCTGTCATGTCAAGAAATGAGGGTGAAAGCCCTATATTATATATGCAGTCGTTTGCTATTAGTTCTGCAGTATCGTAAGGCCTAATAAATGCAATAAAGCAATATTTTAAAATCCACAGTCATACTTCCCCTATAAGGGAATTGGTGTTAAGGCATGTGCAAGTTTTGTCATTCTTAATTAATCTTCTTGAATTCTTAGATTTCCTATCAATTTTATTTTATATCTTTATTTTCCAAATAGCATCATAGGATGCCTGCTTATTAAGAAGCAACAAATCTTTTCCATTATAGCAATTTCTGCCGGGTTTGTTTTCCCAACGGTCTATCAGAGGGGTAGACTTCCAATAGTAAGCTATGGTTATATGGGCAGCATGTCACAAGTAGTTTAACATATTTATTCAAAGAAATATCATCCCAACTACCCAATAGGCAAAGGGATGCAGTGAATGGTATTGAATAGCCCAGTATGGACTGCACCAAGTGCTGCAATTGCTGCCAAAAGTTATGAATAATAGGACAGTCCCACCACATATGAAAATAAGATGCAGATTCTCCACAGTTCCTCCAACACAAGGGGTTGGATGTACTAAATTTTAAGAAAAACATAGGGTATCAGTATGCTGTGTAACAGACAGAACATAAGTTCCTAAGCTTTATTACATCTAGATAGCTTAAGAGTAGAGCTCCAAAACTCTTTTCAATCATCTTCATCTAGGTTCAGGTATAAATCTTCATTCCATTTGTCTATTGTTGTGGGACTTGTCTACAGGGCAAGTCCTCTGAAATGTAATGAGGGTTAAGTATTGGGGAGAAGTAAAATATTGGGGTATATTATTTAGTGTGTTTGTGTATTTGTGCTTTTAATAGTCAGTAAGGCAGCTAATAAACAAAAGTTAGTGGGTTTGTATTTTCCCACCCCTAGCTCATCCTTTAATTTATAGGCAGATGCCATTTTCACTCTAAGAAAAAAAAAAATCAAATCAGCCTTTTAACTTCACTTCACGAATTCCTCACATCTTATTGAGAGTTTGATCATTCCCCTGTAGGCCACTACCAGACATATAGTGAAGTCACTAATCCATTTAAAGGATGCTAATTAGACACATTCCTACTCCCATAGCAACCTAAAACTTAACTAGGAACTGAACAAATTTGAGATGAAGGCAGCAGTCCAGCATCAAGAGGGGAGGCCTCCCAGTCTTTTGCATCGAGTGTCACATGTATGTTTTTTTTACCCACCAGTGAGAAGTTGTACATGTGCATCCGATGCAAAGAGCTCCTGTCCCTCAGAGAACAAGTCCAATCTCTGGAGGGTAGAGTGGCAGACCTGGAGGAGCTGAGGCAGTCAGAGAGGTATATAGATGAGACCTTCAGGGACATAGTAGCCAAGTCCCAATTTCAGACTGGCAGCCCTAGTGCTGCCTTGGAAGAAGAAGGTCTCATGATTGGAGAGCATCAAGCTAGTGCAGCAAGAAAGGATCCTGTAGCAAGGACCTGCTCTCCAGGTGGTGCATTGTCCTTTCGCACCAAGGATGTGTTTCCAAGGCCTACTGCCCAGGAGGATAGGGTTAGGTTGGCCGTCATAGTTGATGATTCAATTATTAGGAATGTAGACAGCTGGGTGGCTGGTGGGCGTGAGGATCGCCTGGTAACAAACCTACCTGGTGCGAAGGTGGTGGACCTCACGCGTCACCTAGACAGGATTTTAGGCAGTGCTGGGGAGGAGCCAGCTGTCATGGTACATGTGGGCACCAACGACATAGGAAAATGTGGGAGGGAGGTTCTGGAAGCCAAATTTAGACTCTTAGGTAGAAAGCTTAAATCCAGAACATCCAGGGTAGCATTCTCTGAAATGCTTCCTGTTCCACGTTCAGGTCCCCAGAGGCAGGCAGAGCTCCGGAGTCTCAATGCGTGGATGAGACGATGGTGCAAGGAAGAGGGATTCAGTTTTGTAAGGAACTGGGGAACCTTTTGGGGAAGGGGGAGTCTGATCCGAAGGGATGGGTTCCACCTTAACCAGGGTGGAACCAGACTGCTGGCGCTAACCTTTAAAAAGGAGATAGAGCAGCTTTTAAACTAGAACAAAGGGGAAAGCCGACAGTCGCTCAGTAGTGCATGGTTCGGAGGGAGGTATCTTCAAAGGATACTAATGATGCATCAGAATTAGGGCATCCCGACAGTGAGGTTCTAATAATAAGAAAAGTAGTCCAAGTGCCTGTAACTAAAAACTCACCTGAGCTAAAAAAATTCCAACTTATCCCTATCAATTAAAAAGCAGAATGAAAATACAAACAAAAAACAAACTTTGAAATGTTTGTATGCTAATGCCAGAAGTCTAAGAAGTAAATGGGAGAATTAGAATGTATAGCAGTGAATGATGACATAGACTTAATTGGCATCTCAGAGACATGGTGGATGGAGGATAGCCAATGGGACAGTGCTATACCGGGGTACAAATTATATCGCAATGACAGAGAGGATCACCTGGGAGGCAGTGTGGTGCTTTGTCCGGGATGGCATAGAGTCCAACAGGATAAACATCCTGCATGAGACTAAATGCACAATCGAATCTTTATGGGTAGAAATCCCTTGTGTGTTGGGGAAGACTATAGTGATAGGAGTATACTACCGTCCACCTGGTCAAGATAGTGAGACAGACAGTGAAATGCTAAGAGAAATTAGGGAAGCTAACCAAATTGGTAGTGCAGTAATAATGGGAGATTTCAATTACCCCAATATTGACTGGGTAAATGTATCATCGGGACATGCTAGAGAGATAACGTTCCTGGATGGAATAAATGACAGCTTTATGGAGCAATTGGTTCAGGAACCTACAAGAGAGGGAGCAATTTTAGATCTAGTTCTCAGTGGAGCACAGGATTTGGTGAGAAAGGTAATGGTGATGGGGCCGCTTGGCATTAGTGATCATAATATGATCAAATTTGAATTAATGACTGGAAGGGGGACAGTAAGCAAATCCATGGCTCTTGTGCTGAACTTTCAAAAGGGAAACTTTGATAAAATGAGAAAAATAGTTAGAAAAAAACTGAAAGGAGCAGCTGCAAAGGTAAAAATTGTGCAAGAGGCGTGGTCATTGTTAAAAAAAAAATAAATAAAAATACCATCCTACAAGCACAGTCCAGATTTATTCCACACCTTAAGAAAGGTAGAAAGAAGGCAAAACGATTACCGGCATGGTTAAAAGGGGAGGTGAAAGAAGCTATTTTAGCCAAAAGATCTTCATTCAAAAATTGGAAGAAGGATCCAACAGGAGAAAATAGGATAATGTATAAACATTGGCAAGTTAAATGTAAGACATTGATAAGACAGGCTAAGAGAGAATTTGAAAAGAAGTTGGACGAAGAGGCAAAAACTCACAGTAAAAACTTTTTAAAATATATCCGAAGCAGAAAGCCTGTGAAGGAGTCAGTTCGAGGGGTTAAAGGGGCAATTAGAGAAGATAAGGCCATTGTGGAAAGATTAAATGATTTCTTTGCTTCGGTGTTTACTGAAGAGGATCTTGAGGAGATACCCGTATCAGAGAAGGTTTTCATGGGTAACGGTTCAGATGGACTGAACCAAATCACGGTGAACCTAGACGATGTGGTAGACCTGATTGACAAACTGAAGAGTAGTAAATCACCTGGACCAGATGGTATACACCCCAGGGTTCTGAAGGAACTAAAAAATGAGATTTCAGACCTATTAGTAAAAATTTGTAACCTATCATTAAAATCATCCATTGTACCGGAAGACTTGGAGGGTGGCTAATGTAACCCCAATATTTAAAAAGGGCTCCAGGGGTGATCCAGGAAACTACAGACCAGTTAGCCTGACTTCAGTGCCAGGAATAATAGTAGAAATTGTTCTAAATATAAAAATCACAGAACATATAGAAAGACATGGTTTATGGAACAAAGTCAGCATGGCTTTACCCAAGGCAAGTCTTGCCTCACAAATCTGCTTCACTTTTTTGAAGGAGTTAATAAACATGTAGATAAAGGTGAACCAGTAGATGCAGTATATTTGGATTTTCAGAAGGCGTTTGACAAACTTTCTCATGAGAGGCTTCTAGGAAAAGTAAAAAGTCATGGGATAGGTGGTGATGTCCTTTCGTGGATTACAAACTGGCTAAAAGACAGGAAAACAGAGTGTAGGATTAAAGGACAATTTTCTCAGTGGAAGGGAGTGGGCAGTGGAGTGCCTCAGGGATCTGTATTGGGACCTGTACTTTTCAATATATTTATAAATGATCTGGAAAGAAATACGACAAGTGAGGTAATCAAATTTGCAGATGATACAAAATTGTTCAGAGTAGTTAAATCACAAGCAGATTGTGATAAATTGCAGGAAGTCCTTGTGAGACTGGAAAATTGGGTATCCAAATGGCAGATGACATTTAATGTGGATAAATGCAAGATAATGCATATAGGGAAAAATAACCCATGCTATAGTTACACTGTTAGGTTCCATATTAGGTGCTACCACCCAAGAAAGAGATTTAGGCGTCATAGTGGATAACACATTGAAATCATAGGTTCAGTGTGCTGCGGCAGTCAAAGGCAAAAAGAATGTTAGGGAATATTAGGAAGGGAATGGTGAATAAAACGGAAAATGTCATAATGCCTCTGTATCGCTCCATGATGAGACCAAACCTTGAATACTGTGTACAATTCTGGTTGCTACATTTCAAAAAGGATATAGTTGCAATGGTGGAGAAGGTACGGGGAAGGGCGACCAAAATGATAAAGGGAATGGAACAGCTCCCCTATGAGGAAAGACTAAAGAGGTTAGGACTTTTCAGCTTGGAGAAGAGATGGCTGAGGGGGGATATGATAAAGGTGTTTAAAATCTTGAGAGGTCTAGAACGGGTAAATGTGAATCGGTTATTTACTCTTTCAGATAACAGAAGGACTAGGGGGCACTCCATGAAGTTAGCATGTGACACAATTAAAACTAATTGGAGAAAGTTCTTTTTCACTCAATGCACAATTAAACTCTGGAATTTGTTTTTGTAATTTATATTTTATTTGCTTTTTCATAACTTTACATATTTAACAACAGTTACATAACCAAAATATGAAATCACGATAGGGTTGAAAGTCCTTCCCTATCTTCATTATAGAAAAATTATACATATCATATTGGAAAATTGTACTTTTGTCAACCTTTTGTAGAGGCTATATTAAACACATGGGAGAATTCCATACACAAAATTTTTTTTTTAAACCAAGAAAACACAACCTGTTCCCTAAATTAACATTGCTCTTCTCTGGATAGTGGGGAAGAGGTGGTTACTTTCCTCTGATCTACAAATAATTTTAATTGGTCTGGCGAGAAAAAAATAAAGACATCTTGATCTTTCCTTACCACACATTTGCAAGGAAATCTCAGATTATATGAGTACCCTAAATCTATTACATCCTGTCGATGAATCAAGAATTGTTTTCTTCTTAGCTGAGTAGTGAATGAGAGATCCGGAAATATCTTAACAGGATTATCATGAAATAAGACAGGGTATTTTGAGAAATATTTTTTCATGACCTTATTCAGGTCTGAAAAATTAATAAAAGATACTAAAAGGATACCCCTGTCTATTATAGGATTGTTAGAGTCCTCCAAGAAATCTGTTAAGTTTCCCTGAAAAGGTAGCTCCATAGCATTCAAATTTGAGTTTTTCTTGGGTAAGAAATAGCAATAGCTTATATTTGGAAATTCTTGTTCGGTAAATAATAATACTTCCAAGAAAAATCTCTTTAAAGTTTCTATAACAATTTCCCCTGCTACCCTAGGGAAATTAAGTAGACGTAAATTTAAACGTTTGGAGTTATTCTCAAATAACTCCATACGTCTAGATAAGCTCTCTCTATCTTTCACTAAAGCTGCTTGTAATTCAATATTCCTCTTACCAAGATCTTCTAATATCTCGATTCTATCTTCAGACTTTTTTATCTGACTTTGAATTTGTACTATATCTTGCTGATTTTTCCCTGAAACAACATCTATCTTTTTCTCTAGACCTTTAATATCTTTTGACATTGATACCATCAAGCCCCACACTAAGTCCAAAGTTACCACAGCAGGGCGTGTCGTTATCTCCATGGACCCAGCGGTGGCTTCTGTTCTCTCCCTTACACTCACAGACCCAGAGGTGCCACCTCCCTCATGCTCTAAATTCTGGTCTGTGTTAACTCCCATCCCATTAAGGGAGTCTATTTGGGCTGATGTTTTCCCCTGGTGATATCTCAATCACCCTTTGCATTGGTGGTATATCCGGATTTGGGCTCAGCGATGCCTCCTCCATATATGCATGTCTCTCTCCCACTAGACATGAATCCGCAGGATCCTTGGCCGCCGGAGTTTTGGGTACAGAAGCTGTCATAAACTTGACTATTTCCTGTTGGATAGGAGAGGCAAAGGAGGTCGAAGGATAAACCCTGACCTTACCCTTCCTTTTTGACGGCATAGTCATTAGTAGTTCAATAAACAGGAGGCCACTTATGTCAGCAAGTTGTGTAATTTCTCACCTCTGTGGCGGACTGTTGTGAGTCGCTTAGAGTCTTCCGTCCTCCCGGCCTTCTCCGGACTAAGCCGGAACAAGCCGGCGCGCCCCTTAGGGCGCGCGGCTTGGCGGCGCACCGGCGGCTGCGGTGCGCCGCTCCAGGGCCAATTTTATGGGCGCGTGGGACTTCCGCTCACGTCAGAGGCATCGGGGGGCGGAGTTCAGATCACATCTCGGGTTTGCAGGCAAAGAGGTCTCAGGTCAGGCCCAGCTGCTCCGACTCTGGCACGATGACTCCTCTGTATCCCAGGTAAAGCTCTCACCACTCACGCAGCCGCAGCGAAGTCTCTCCAAGGCCGGTTTTATGGGCGCGTGGGACTTCCGCTCACGTCAGAGGCGTCGGGGGGCGGAGTTCAGATCACGTCTCGGGTTTGCAGGCAAAGAGGTCTCAGGTCAGGCCCAGCTGCTCCGACTCTGGCACGATGACTCCTCTGTATCCCAGGTAAAGCTCTCACCACTCACGCAGCCGCCTAAACTCTGGAATTTGTTGCCAGGGGATGTGGTTAGTGCACTTAGTGTGGCTGGGTTTAAAAAAGGTTTGGATAAGTTCTTGGAGGAGTAGTCCATTACCTGCTATTAAGTTGACTTAGAAAATAGCCATTGCTATTATTAGCAACAGTAGCAAGGGATAGACTTAGTTTTTGGGTACTTGAAGGTTCTTATGGCCTGGATTGGCCATTGTTGGAAACAGGATGCTGGGTTTGATGGACCTTTGGCCTGACCCAGTATGGCATGTTCATATGTTCTTAACAAAACATCTAGTCCTGTGTAGGGGCATACCACCACAATTTATTCACCCCTTCTCACTGGGGGCCAGGCTTGTATAGCAGGTTCTCGACCCTAAGACTTTCATCATGAGGACTCGCCTTCTAAATTAAGGAGACACAATTAGAGCTGGAGACTCCCATCTGGATCTCCATCCATATGGGACCAAGACATATGTATGGGTATTGTAGAATGAGCTGAAAACTCAAATAGGACTGTTTTTCTGTGTTTGAGGTGTCACCTCCAGTAAGATTCCCATTAGGCCGCTGGGAGTTTTTGTGCACTTAAATATCACCAATGGGAAGTTCTGCCCAGACACCTGAAGTGAAGGACACCTACCCAGAAGAGAAACCCATATCTGAACCAAATTCAGCTGTAACTTCATACTTATGGATAAAATGGACTTTGATTTGACTTTTAACAGATCAGTAAACTTTTATAATTTAATACCTAGTGCCTTGCCCTGCCTGATTTGTCCCAGCATCTCTCCCCTTGGGATACTGCAGCTATCAACACACACGGGTAGATTTTAAAAACATGCACGTCTGTGTGCGTGTGCTACCCGGCGCGCGTACATGGACCTGCAATTTTATAACATGTGCGCGCTGGCTCACATATGTTATAAAATCCCAGGCGGTGCGTGCAAGGAGGGGTAGAATTTTGCAAGTTTCGCGTGGCAACGCATCACAGCCTTCCCCAGTTCCCTCCCAGTCCACTCCAGTTAAGGAGTGCACTTCCCGGCACAGTGGCAACACCTCACCTCAAGCTATTAGATGGCCCTCCTATAGAGATATAAATAGTTGACTACTATTAAGACCTTATAGTCGGTCTCAATTTCTCTCTCTCGGAATTATCGTGGGGCTACCGATGCAAAGCACTGTTACTGCGTGGTGCGGTAATTCTAAATTTTCCATAAACATGCCCCTTTTTCTTACCGCGGGCATTATCCATGCATTATTATAGCATTTTGATGAATTTAGGGGTAAGTTTGCTGAGGCAGCAGAGGGTAAAGTGACTTTCCTAAGTCACAAGGAGTGGCAGTGGGGTTTGAACCCTGGCTTCCGTTATTCACAGCCCATTGCCTAACCACTAGGCTGCTGCTTCACTCCTTGCCTCTCAGAAGTGGAGCTCAAATCTTTTAATATGAGCCACCTAGTGTTTTAGTGCATTTAAAGGCAAACTCTCAGACCAAAAAAAAATTTCTTTTGAGTTTGATCTGAAATTTAAATTTTGCCACTTCGGTGGCTCAGTGGCAGCATTATCCATTGCCATGCGGAGGGACCTAGGTTTGATTTCCACATCAAGTCTTCCATTACCCTGGTGGGGAATTCTGTGGGAGAAGGGAGACCCAGTCACTGTTGAATTATGATAGTTTGGAGTGATCTTAGAGGCTGTGGTTACAAGGTCTTGGAAGAAGCCCTGGTATGTGACCATTTCCCCCCCCCCAGTCACTGTGATGACTGGGCTAAGTGAGTTGAGAGGGCAATATAAACTAGGAAGAAACTCTGGGTGGTTGTGAATGAGGATTCATGGAGACCAGTTCCATGTGAGCTGGAGAAAACTGCCGCTCCCTCGCCGACCTCCCCAAGGAAAAGTAACTTTTCAATCCTCTATTTACTATTTCTTGAACTGACTGGAACTAGAACATACCGTGACATCATCAATTGAGGTTAAAACTGCCCTGCCATTGGTTGGTGTCTGAAATGTTTGTATGAAAAGATTTTGAGCTTCCTCGTGCCATTGCCATTCCCTTTCCCTTGTATTTCTTTCCTCAGTTTGCTGTCTTTTTCCACTGTACTCCTTATCTTCATGTCCAGGGGTGGTTCTATAATGAAGGCAGGGTGAGGCGGCCGCTTCAGGTGGCAAACTTTGGAAGCTGCAAAAACTGCCCCCCCCCCAAACTCCTCACCCTGCCACCAAAGCAAAGAACCGGTGCAAACTTACACCCCCCCAGCCCCCCCCCCCCCCCCCACGCGCACAGCCAGGGTCTCCTCCATCTTTGCCATATTCTGTGCAGAAAATGGCAGCAATGGAGAAGACCCCCATTTGCGGCGAAGATCTCTGCCCCGGTGTGCCGCACAGTGACGATCTCGGCCCTGGCGTGCCGTGCGGTGAAGATCAAGCCCCGGTGCGAGCGAGTGTGTGTAGAGGGGGGTGTGTGTGTGTGTGTGTGTGTGTGTGAGAGATTGTGAGCCTGGCGGTGTGATAGAATGTGTGAGGGTGCTTGGGGGGAGTGAGAGAGAGGGAGCCTGAGGGGGAGGGGGAGCCATCTCATCCCTCACCTCAGGTGGCAGATTGCCTTGAGCCGCCTCTGTTCATGTCCATCTGCCTCTTAATCTTTTGAATTTCATATAATTTCTGCTATCATGATGACAGCAAAAAGTGCCTGCTTATGGCTGCCAAGGCCCACAAGTTTGGGTTTTCTGACTTTTGCAAACCCGACCTCCCCAGATAACTACTGAGGCAACATCACTCCTTTGCTGGCTGAGGGCTAGAAGGGAAGTTGCTTCTGGAAATACTGTCTCTCCTCTCTAAAGGCTGCCCAATATGCCATCATATCAGATGGGTTGCATCCTGTGCTGCTCAAATTCACCTCTGTCGTAAAAAGGGCACTGCCTAGTACTTTGGGATCCCAGGTGTGCAGGAGATGGTACGGTCGCACTCTTTAGCCAGTGTTCCTAGTTACAATATTCAGGTTTTATTTTTTAATATTCCAGGTTTTGAAGGGACATTATGGAAAAAAGTTTTGGAATTAATTTTTTTCTATTGAAATCTTGTTTTTGCTCTCATATTAACAAGGTCTAGCGTAGTTGTTTAGAATTTTGTCATGGGTTTTTTTTTCTCCACATTGATCGTGGTATAAAATTGTAGGAGTTGGAAGGCTTGGGAGCAGGTTTAAGCTTCACAGAAAAAAAGAGCAAAAAAACCCTCAAATAAAAAGCTACAACTTAGCCTGCTTGCACAATTTTGAAATTACACATCTTTTGGCCAAGGATTTTATTTCCTGCAACTTCTGTAAGTGGAAAAATTCGATACCATTAAAAACTCGAGCAACATGCACTGTGGGTCGCTTTCCTCCAAAAGTTATATATTTAAGAATCAGTCATTTCCAAATTGTGCACGCGAACTAAAGAGCAGGCTTTCTGCACTTTTATTTCATTTTGCATATCTTGATGCCATACCACAGATGAAAAGAAGGATTGGCCATGCCGATTCTACATATCCCTTAAACATCTTTTTGCAGTTACTATGGCTTCCATAGTAACTGCATTGGGGGGGGGGGAGGAAAAAGGGAACCCAACAAGCGTCCAGTTTCACAGAAATTTGTGCTTTAGATGACTTGTCTGCCAGGGGTCACCGGAGGCTATTTTTCATGTGCAGATGTAGATCCTCAGCGCTTGGAATCCCTTCTTCTTTTTAGCTCTCTGTTGATGAGCAGGATTAAATCAGTGGGTGACGTCGTCTGACAGCGCTGTCATGGACCCAGCTCCCGAAGCTCGGCAGTCTTTCCAGGCGTTTGCAGGAGTTTCCATGTGAGGCAGCCGCTGCCTCATGGGATGGATTCCCACTCACTCTCTAAACTTGTCTAATTATAGTTTAGGCTTCTTAGACTGTTCAAGTTAGTTAAAGGTACTTTTCCTGGCATTTTCTCAGTCACATGACCAGCGGGTATGAATATATGTGACATTGTAAAATTCGGTTCAGTGCGCCATGAGGGTCAAGCAAACTTGAAAGTGGGCCCTGATATAAAGGAGTTTGAGAAGCTCTGTTCTAAAGAACCTCCAGATGAGGATGTGGATTTCTCCAGTGTCTTGCCTGCCTGTGACTCGTAAGATTGACTTAAAGTACGGAGTGCAGGCCTCGCTTGGATTTGAAGTAGTTCAGCTGCCACACTATTCTGTGGTGGTAGAATTGGCCTTGAAACGAGCAAAACGCTCAACAGGGCATTCTAAAACAGCTCCTGGGAAAGACAAGGGCTTATAGGGAATAAAGCCATCCCCAATGATGTACTTATTACACAGAAAGTCACATAACGAGCATACTCTTAACTGTATGCAAACTTCTGTACTAATGAAAGAAAATAAACTTTATGGTAATGTTCACACATCTTCTGGTTTTAATGGATTCAGGCCTGCTGGAAGCTGCAGACTCCCAAAGTAATGCCAGTTGGTGTTTTTATGCACTTTCCAGCTAGAGAGGCCAGATTTTTTTTTCCAAAATTCTTTTGGACAAGGTATGTGTTCATGTATGCAAGCTGCAGTTTAATTAGGTTTTACTGCTGGTTAATCTGCATTAGCTGCTGTTTCAGCTTTTCCAGCAGAAGTAATAGCCCTTTATGCCAATGCGTTTTAGTGATTCTCATGCGTCATGTCAGGGTGCTGCCGTTTCCAAACCCATTCCAGAGAGAGAGAGCATGAAAATGAATGATCTGTTATATCGGTACTTCTCTGAACAGACTATATATAAAGACATACTATCGGAATAATAGGTAATGATGCTGATGCAACATTGTGGGTATACACCAGGCTGCAGAAAACAAATTCGTAGTGCTTATGCAGTCGCTCTCCCAAGAAAGCCTGCCATCTGAATGTGAGCAGAAGAACTTTGAATGACAAAGCATCAGGGTGTAAATGCACCAGGGCTCATGTGACTGCAAGTGCCACCTGACACTTTTTTTTCTCGTTAGCTGCTAAATTTATTTTTTGATTTGCATTTGCATGCATTCATAGAGCATGGGTGCTAGTGTCAGATAGGTACTGCAGCCATGTACTCAGCGGTGGCAGGCAGCGCTCTGCAGTGCAGCTGAAACTACACCACCAAGTGTAAGAGAAACTCCCTAGCAGTTTCTTTCTGTCTTATGAGCCCTGAGTACTGCTCTTCATGGAATAAAGAACAAAATATTGACTTTTTTTTGGTTGCCTTTTCTGTAAGCACCCAGTTAATCAGCAGAGGATAAATTATGGGTCGTCAGAAATGAATCAGAAAGCGACCTCCTCTTAATCTGACGGAGCCGGAGTTGTTCCTTTGCTCATGCTGGTGCAGAGCCTTTGCCTCTAGCCGCTTGCTCCTTGGGGTTTTGTTAGGGACCAGAGTGAAACTGAGGGGAGTGCTTTTGATTTATCTTCCAGCCTTTCCTTTTGGTCACTTCAGCGGACTAAAAGAGCCGAGTTGGCTTTAATGCGCCGCCATTGGAGACCAGATATTAGCTGAAATAAACCATCGTGCCTCATGGTGAAAAATGTCCCCTGATTGGCTAATTAATCAGTCATGGGGGAATGACATGGCTCTCGGCTTGAGGGACTCTGCTGCAGAGGTAAACAGGGCCGTTGATAAATGGCTTCCCAGCCAATTCATATATCAAAAAACTTGGTCATTTTTTTTTTTTTTTTTTTAACTACTCTGTGTGAAAGCTAGATTGCATTTTTGGATTTCAACTTTGTGTTTTTGCTGCTTTTGCCTTTTAACTTTTTTTTTCAGTGGTAGGATACACATTTGTACCTTTATTTATATCCTGTTTTTATGAGCATTTAACAGTGCATTATTAACATCTGAGGTCCTGAGTTAATATAACTTTTTAATTTTTGATTTTTTTTCTAGTCAGAATTCCAGAATAGATTTTAAATAACAGTGCTACCAGATCCTTCTCTATCAAACCCTGTGCATTTGTGCTGTTAGGTCAAGATGCTTTAAGCTTTCCAACTTGATAACATTCACAGTAAACTCCTGACCTAGGGTTCAGGATGCACAGAGAAACCATGACATTTTTTTCTCTTTCAGTGGAGTTGGTGCATTCACAGAGTTCACAGCCTTCGCATACCTTCAGGTTCTATGCTGCAAAACAAACAAAGGGTCTCGTATATGAAAAGCCTGACCCATGGGTGCAAAGTGAGCATAAAAACTTTTCTTGTGCTTGCATGTTTCAGCAAACACATCACCTGAGCTTCCAGCACAGGCTCATGCAGACAGGTTCCAATGTCCACAAACCAAAGGGTTTGGAGAGGAAAAGTCTCTAAACACATCGGTTTGTGGCACGAGCACACACTGTCAGCCTGTGACAAATGGATGCTGGCAAGGGTGAGGGGGTTGTTGACAAAAACCTGGACAGAAAAGATTGTGTAAAGAAGTTGTTGAATTGTAGACCTTTAAAGGTAATAACTCGATTTTTCTCCGCTCCTCCAAGTTGCCTAACCATTATTCTCTGAGGAATCAGCATGTACGGTGTGATGACGGCATCCCTGGTGCCACTGGGGTTCTGACTATGGCCATCCCTGGTGGTGAGCGGCTTTTCTCCCATGGCACCTGATAAAACTCCAAGAGGCTGATCGCAGCCCTTGAATTGGAGTCTTGAATGACTCAATGCCCTTTCCGTCACATAACGGCAGAAGGGAAACCCATGGTAACTGACTGTGCCCATGGTGCTCCATGGTTGTGCCCTGTGGCATCCTACTGCATCCACCGGTGCCCAGTGGCAATGGCATCCCCAATGCCAATAGCGTCCTTGCTCACAAGCGAGGGATCGCATCTATGGCACTAATAATGCTGCACCCAGATATCTGATAGCATTTAACCGTGCCACAAGTACCCGGCCTGCAGCACCCTCAATGGTGCCCCTGGCACCTGGAGCCTCTGTATAGCGCCAAAAGATGCTTGGATAATGGGGCTTCCCTGTAAGTGCCCGGATCAGTCCAGACCATGGGTTAAGCCCCCGTTCCAGCAGGTGGAGACAGACCAGAGTTCTGAGGCTAGCCCCATATAAGGACGGAAGCCACCCAGGAACCCTCAGTATTCGTCTGTCTCCAGCAGGTGGAGACAGACCAGAGTTCTGAGGCTGCCCATATAAGGACGGAAGCCACCCAGGAACCCTCAGTATTCGTCTGTCTCCAGCAGGTGGAACAGCTCACCCTTTGGTTCCCTGTTAGCTTGCCCTCTGTGTTTTCTTTTTTCTTCTGGGGCAAGCTCACGCAAGTACTTTTAGTTTTGCTTCTTAAATATTAAAAAAAAAAAAAAAAATTATACAACGAAACAGAGATGTTTTCTCTGACTGACTATGTTAGGGCAGACAGTTTTGTCTCCCTCGCTCTTGGGGTTCCTAGGGGGGCTTTGCCCCTTGATTCTTATCAGCCTAGGTTCCCTTCCCAGTGACCTGTGTGGGTGATACTGATGGTGCCAGGCCCTCTCCCCACTTTTTTCTCTGCTGCCGTGCCCATTCCTCGGCTGTGCCTTTCAGGGAGGTAGAACATTCCCCTGATTCTGTGGATAGAATAAAATATTTTCTGGATTAAGGTACACAGAGTTTTTCATGGTAACTTTTTATTTATAAAGTTATTTGCTTTCTGTGCTTCAAAAAAAAAAAAAAAGGCAGCAGTTTTATTTTGTGAGGAGGGAGTGGGGTTCAATCTCCTGCCCAACTCCTCTGGGGCTCCCAGCTCAGCTGTTTTAGTATCGCGGCTGTTTCCTCATGCCGCGGCCACTTTGTTGTATTGCCTGTGGAGAGTCGGCCTCCCGACTCTCCCGTGAAGGGTTATGTTCTAGGTGTCTTTCGGGGGGTGAAGGCTCCTCTCTCGAACCGCCATCTAATAAACCTCGGGGAAGGACTCCCCGACGGGGAACAGCGGCCGTTTTAGGTTTTTCTGACAAAACTCTTCCTGCTTCTCCGGGGGCAGGGGACTCTATTTCTCCACTTTTCCCCCCCGATTTGAGCCTGGTTCACTCTCGGGAGGGTGGCTCGGACCCCCTCGGACAGATGCCAGCCTCTCAGGTTGCGGGGCTGTCTGCCAATCTCATATGACCCAAGGTTTCTGGTCCCTGCCCCAGTCTCGGTGGCACATCAATCGTCTAGAAGCCCGAGCAGTTCTCCTGGCCCTCAGGTTTTTTCTTCCTCTGATTCGCCACAAAGCGATCCAAGTGCTATCAGACAATTCCACCATGGTGGCTTACATAAATCGACAGGGGGGGACTCGAAGTCGTCTAATGGCGCTAGAAGCCAGCAAGCTTTTTCTCTGGACAGAGAGGCACTTGGATCACCTGGCGGCTTCCCACATAGCGGGCAAGGAAAATGTTCAAGCCGACTTCCTCAGTTGACAACATCTCGATCCCGGCGAGTGGGAATTGTCAGACGTAGCGATGGATCTAATCGTGCGCAGGTGGGGTTCCCCTCACCTAGACCTCATGGCGATGCTAGCCAATGCCAAGGCTCCCCTGTTCTTCAGCCGGTGGAGGGAGCATTGTTCAGAGGGGGTGGACGTGCTGGTTCTTCCCTGGCCCTCCGACATTCTTCTCTACGTGTTCCCACCATGGCCCTAAGTCAGGAAGGTTCTACGGAGAATAGAGCTCCATCGCAGACCGGTCGTTCTCGTGGCCCCCGAATTGCCCTGACAGCCATGGTTCCCAGACCTGGTGAATCTCACTTCGGATGGACCTCTTCGTCTCGTCATCTTTCCCATCTTCTACGGCAGGGTCCCGTATTTTTCGACCAGGCGGATAGCTTCTGTCTAGTGGCTTGGCTTTTGAACGGAGACATTTGAGACGCAGAGGATATAAGGAGGAAGTCATTGCCACCCTCCTCAGGGCTCGCAAACAGTCAACTTCGCTTACCTATGTCCGCGTCTGAAAAGGTCTGTGAGGAGTTGGGCGTTTCGGCTCATTCGCTTTCTGTTGCGGTGATACTCCCTTTTCTTCAGCGTGGTCTCTCCAAGGGTCTTTCAGTCAGCTTCTTGCGTGTTCAGGTTTCAGCTCTTGGTTCCTTCCTGGGCACCATTGAAGGTCGGGCGGTCGCCTCTCATCTGGATGTTGTTCGTTTTCTCAGAGGCGCTAAGCATCTAAAGCCACCTGTCCGGTCTATTTGTCCTTCCTGGAGTTTAAATTTGGTACTTCGAGCTCTTTGTACGGCTCCGTTCGAGCCTCTTCGTCATGCCACTCTCAAAGACTTGACTCTCAAGACTGTTTTCCTGGTTGCTATTTGTTCAGCCAGGAGAGTGTCTGAGCTTCAAGCTCTATCTTGTAGAGATCCTTTTTTGCGTTTTTCGGACTCTGGTGTCTCTCTCAAGACCATACCTTCTTTCTTACCCAAGGTTGTTTCGTCTTTTCATGTTAAACAGTCAGTTGAACTTCCCACTTTTTCACCAGAGGATATCGCTGCCTCTGGTGGTGGTGATCTTCGTCATCTCGATCTCAAACGAGTCTTATTGCGTTATCTTGAGGTCACGAATGATTTCCGGGTCTCTGATCATCTTTTTGTCCTGTGGAGTGGACCCAACAGGGGGAAGCAAGCTTCTAAGGCTACGATTGCTCGCTGGTTGAAGGATACGATTTCCTCTGCCTACATTTGCAAGGGCCGATCAGTTCCTGAAGGCCTAAAAGCTCATTCTTTACGTTCTCAAGCGACTTCTTGGGCGGAGTCTCAATCTGTATCACCGCAAGAAATATGTAGGGCGGCTACATGGAAATCTCTTCATACATTTGCTCGTCACTATCGCATCGACGTTCAGGCTCCAGTCTTTGGTTCCTTTGGTCGGCAGGTGCTTCAAGCGGGACTGTCTGGGTCCCACCCTTTGTAGGGAAGCTTTGGGACATCCCATGATCTGGACTGATCCAGGTACGTACAGGGAAAGGAAAATTAGTTCTTACCTGATAACTTTTGTTCCTGTAGTACCACGGATCAGTCCAGACACCTGCCCGTCTTCTTCTGTCCGCTCTAATTCTTTTTCCTTTTTATAGGATTTTCTTTTTCTATCTCTGCATCGTCTTCCTGGAATTTATGATAGGCACCGGAGGCATCGTTACGATGATCAGGGGTAGATATACAAGAGCATTTAGTTACACAGTTCATTCAATTGTTCTGTAATTTTGTTGGTTTAAATTAAATTACTAGTTATACTGTTACTTGCTTGATCTTATTCCTGTCTGCTTTGACAATGATTATACTGAGGGTTCCTGGGTGGGTTCCATCCTTATATGGGCTAGCCTCAGAACTCTGGTCTGTCTCCACCTGCTGGAACGGGGGCTTAACCCATGGTCTGGACTGATCTGTGGTACTACAGGAACGAAAATTATCAGGTAAGAACTAATTTTCCTATCAGAGGGCCCTGCAGGGCTTCAAGCACTTTCGGTGCTGCTGAGCACCAGAGTTGCTGTTAAGGCTAGCATCGGCCACAGGTAATGTCATGGATGTCATCAAGTCTGCAGCATTGACGCCCTCAGGTGCATAACTGAGCTGAAGGGAACTGTTGAAGATGCCAGCCATCAGTGGTTCCTTTGGGCATCGATGCAGCGTGTTGGTGCTGCAAAGCACCCGAGGGTGCATTGGTACCCCAGAGCCTCCATCTTCAGCTACTGCAGGTGAATTGGTACCACCGGACCATCGACGCCTTCGAGCACCGATCTCCATTGGTGCCGCTGATCTTCGTGAGTCATCAGTGACTTTGGGCGCCATGTACACCAAGGGTGCCTTGCTGGTCCATGGGTTACTATGGTAGCCTACTCCATTTGACTAGGCAGCCACCTCTAGCCAATTTGGTCACTTGTGAACTCTGTGATCAGCAACAGTAGCCCACTCTGTCTGGGAGAGTAGGAAGGTTTTTCGGAATCAGGAGGCCCCAATTACCATTGCTTTCATGTCCCTTCGGAACGCGGAGATACGACTGGGTTTCCAGAGGCAAGCCTTATGGGATACCCCTTGGCTGCCGAGTTGTCCACACCTACAAGGGGTGGCCCTTGTTTTCAGTTTCCTGAAAAAGGAGTTTCATTACCTCTGACTGCCGGTTGCTCTCTGTTCCATGTGGGATCCGAGAGCAAGTCAGGTGTTAGTGCTCATCCCTAAGGCCCAGCAGCTCTGTTCGCGATGCAGTTATTCTGGATTCAGTCTCCCTGTTGTACCCAGGATCTTTCCTTTTGGGCAGCTCCCCAGCAAAGATTAGGGGTTTCTTCCATGCAGGAGTCACCCTTTTCACATCTGGTGAACACAATTAGGCCGATACAGTAAAGTTGCACGGAAAACGGGCGCTCAGTGTTGAGCACCCGTTTTCTATTGCCGCCCAGCCACCTCTACTGGCCACACAATACAATATTTAAATGAGGGGTCACGCTAAAAGAAGACGCTAGGGACAATTGCGTGCCCCTAATGCCTCCTTGGTAGCCCAGGAGATGTGGCTGTCAGTGGGTTAGGAAGATGGACGCTCAGTATTTTCTGCTTTTCTGTATACTTTTTTGGGCTGCTCAGAAATTAATTCCTGCTCTGAGCTGGCATTAATTTCTGAGCATACAAATGTGCGGATTGGGCGCACTTTTTTTTGTTTTTTGTATTTGGGGCGAATAGCTAATAGCCTCATCAACATGCATTTGCATGTGATGAGCGCTATTAGTTCTGGGCCGGGGGGGGGGGGGGGGGGGGGGGGGGGAGGGTTGGATGCGCATTTTGGATACACTAAACCCCTTATGGTATAAGGGTTGTGGACACGCGACAAACAGTGCGCTCAGCTGAGTGAGCTTTACTGAATCCGCCTGAATGTGCAGTGTTCACAGATGACCACTCTTGCCAGTCATTCTCGCATGCGGAACCCTACCTCAGTGAGGAGCGTTCTGGTCTATTTGCATCCCAGTTGGCAAGTGTTATGTTATCTATATTTAAATATGTTATCTATGTTATCTATGTTATTTAAATATGTTATCTATATTTAAACCCCTGCTTCTTTTCTCTGATCCAAGTTATATTTACTCCCTTGTTTTATTGTAACTGCATTCCTTAGCTTTTTACTACTATTACTATTATTATTATTATTATTACTTAGATCAATGTTATTCTCTGCCTTTTGTTCCCTATCTACTTGTTAATTGTAAACCGACATGATGCGATATTTATCGCGAATGCCCGTATAGAAAAACTTAAAATAAATAAATAAAGTAGTGGGCCTTTCAACCTCTCGCCATGTCTATGGCTGCATGATTTGGGGGATGAGAGGCCACGCGACACAGGTGCTATGTTTTTGTTGCAGTGACTTGCAAACCATACTGGTTTAGGCAACCATTTTTCTATTTACTGGACTGCATGATTCCTTGGGGAAAATATATGTAATCCTGGCCTTGGGTACTGATACCTAGGTCAGGTTGTTGGGTTGTCTGTTCTGAGATCACGCCAACCCTGCCCTGGTACCCTTTGGGTTCCCAGATCAGTAAAGGAATCCTTTTTCTACAGGGGTTTGCACTTGCAGCATCCCTGCTTTCTTCCCCAGGAGGTTCGCTCTCAGTTTCGGCTGTTCCAATCATGCTGAGAGGTCTACCTCTGAGGGGTAACTTGCTACTGAAATCAGCAGTAAGTTTGGTTGGGATTAATAAATGCTGCCTAGCATCTTTTTCTTATCCCTGCAGCCCCGGGGTCGGCCTCATTGTGTTCTTCGCTCCTTCCGACTTCTGGTTGGAATGTCAGTGAGGAGGGGAGAAAAGCTAGGCTCTTTGTGATATATCTTAGTGTATACCTGCAGGGATCGGTACACTACCTTTTCCCTTTTTTTTTACGTCAAGTTCTGACTAGTACTGCCTTCAGCTTTTCATACTTCATTGGGTTGACCAAAGTGCCTTCCTGCTCACCCGAGCTATCCTGTGGACAGGATGGATAGGCCTACCCTTGACAGGGTGAGTGGGGATGAGCTTCAGGCCTATTAATTACCTACTCGGGAGGTTTTTGAGTGAGCGATCCCGTTTCAGGAATTGCTTTTCATCCCCTGACACTCTTGGTTTGTCCTGGGTGGTCAGATCTGTCTAGTACTATGGTAGGTAAGATTGGCCACAGGCTTGGCCACTGTTGCCACTTCTTTCAAGTGTTGCTTGGGTTTTTCTGCCCATTGGCTGATAGGCACATTCAATGGACATGCTTCAGTAAAGGCAGTCTGTCCTTCAGATGCTAGTGGCCTGCAGTTTCTTTCTATTGGTTTTTCGGTTGTCTTGTAACACAGGAGGAAACTGTGCGCTTCTCACTGGACTTTGCATCATGCCCCTGCCTTAGGTGCCTCTAATACGCATTGGGGGTATTTCAATCTCAGTCTGTTTTATGGTTTTCTTTTGGAGAATCCAGCTCTTTTCCCGCCTAGACCTATTTTTGGGTTGGCTGCCTCACAGGCAGATGGGAGAAAGGTAGTGCTTTCAGCACTGTGGGGCTCCCTGCTTTGTCCTGCATGGGCAGCCTATAGCTTAGGACTCACCCATGTGTGAGGACTACTATCCTGCTTGTCCTCTGAGAAAGCAGAGTGTTGCTTACCTGTAACAGGTTTTCTCAGAGGACAGAAGGATGTCTGTCCTCATGAAACCCACCAACTTACCCAGGAGTTGGTTTCTTCATGTATTAGCTATATTGTGGTTTGAGGGACTCTGCCTAGGGGGCAGGGTAATAACTACCGTATAGCTGCACCGCTCAGTAGGGCATGTTTGAAAGCTCTAAAATCTTTGAGATCAAAGTTTCAGTCGGGACTTCATCCGATGGTTTCATCCATGTATGAGGACTGACATCCTGCTGTCCTCTGAGAGCACTTGTTAGGGGTAAGCAACTCTGCTTGCTCATCCTTAGAGCTTCAGTTACTAAGCAGAGGGAAAACTGGGGTAATCGGCACTGCCCACATAACTAACACACACAGTGGTGGCCTGGCAGCTGGCCAGCTAGTGCTATTTTGGAATTGGCTACTGCCAAGTCTGGAGCCTAGGGGTTTCTCCGGACCCTCACTAGACCACGAAGGCTTATTTGGTAAGCGGGTGGGGGGAGGGGGTCTGGAGAGTGGGCGAGGGTGGGTGTGGGGTTTTTTGTTTGTTTTTTTAAAATTAAATTTAATTAATTTAATTGTGGGCTATCAAAATTCAGTAATATTAATAACTTCTGAAATGCAGATTTCTGCCACAGATAGAAGGGCACCTAGTGATATTCCTGCCCCCCAGCTCACATTTTCATGTTCCCATGACACATCGACGCTTAGAATCCCTTCTTTTTATTTCCTATAGGGAAATAGTCCAGTTCATCTCAGCTAAAATCTGAGAGGTCAGAGCATATTGTAATCTCGCTGAGCATTTTCAAAAGCTGCCTTGTCATTGGCTAATAGTCCTAACCATATGCAAATTTGGGGGCCAAAGTGGTAAACTGGGCATCATGAAATGTTTGCATATCTCCTGGTTTCTTTCTTCTGATTTGGTTAAGGTATTCCTAGAAATAGAAATTTTGGAAAAGTCTAAGATTTTTTTTTTTTTTTTAAATAGAATTTAATCTGCATTCATTGTCTGCTGGAAAAAGGAATTCCCAGCCCCTTGCTCACTGAATTATCTTTTTCTTGTGCTCAGTGCAGACTCCCATCTCCTCTAAAGAGGAGAGTAAATCCAGGGTAAATATTAATGGAGAAACATTTATATGGGGCTAAAGGTGGAGCTCCTTGCTCAGAATTTGTGGTGTTTTATTACTTGCTAAGTGAAAGGACCTCCTGGGATCATTGAGTCTGGACAAGCAGCAACAGAGCAATAATGGCAGCAAGGCTTCCTAATGGTGAGAAATAGAAATAGGCCTTGTTGACATTACTGCTTTGTTGCTGCTAGCCTAGGAGCAAGAAAGTGATCTCTCTGAGGTGAACTAGCTCACAGCTTGGGTCTAAATGAAAATAGACCAGGAGGCTATTTTAACCTGACTACACATTTGGTCACCTTGAATTCTGAACATTGGAGTTCTATAAATCTGAAGAAAATTTAGTATTGATCTGATAAAGGGGAGCATAGGCCTTGATAGACAGTCACAAACAAGTAAGTTAATCAGTCCAGTAAAGGTATCGCCTAAAACTTGTTGCTGACCTTTATTTACAGGCATCCAGCATGGCAGCCACAATACTTTGTTCATAGGCACAGCAGTTTTCAAAAGCTGTGTAAATGGCTATTTGGAAACGTATTCTTTCTGTAATCAAGTAAAAACACGCTTATTGTTCCACATCACGCATACTTTTACTCACGTTTTCATGGAGCCTCTCCCGAGGCGGGATTAGGCCCAGGGAGGCAATAACTTGCTTAGTTTGCACCGGAAAACATATCCACGGAAAAAACCCCAGGTGCATTTGTCCTTGGGTAGTTTTCGAAGGGAAAGCACACTCATACTTTCCCTTTGAGAACCGGTGCAAAATACATGGTCTTTGCTGCTGCCTGCTCAGTTTTGAAAATTGCAGGTAGAAAGTTGAGTCTGAATCATTTTTGTTCCCATTGAGCCAAAGCACAGTCCTCCAATAAGTAACTTGTCAGACAGCACAGCGGGCATGTGATGATGTTGCCCGGGATGGAGAATGCGCAACCTGCCCGGGCCCGCCCACTTGATGCTGTGCTGTCTTCACCCGGGGTTTGAAAAACTGGTTTCTCCATCTCAGCTGGCATTTAGATTACTTGTCTGACTGTCCGATTTGTCAGGCAGGGGTGCAGTGTGTAAAAAAAAAAAACCAGGAAAAATGAGTAGCTCTTTTGAAATGGGGAGGGTTCCTTGCTGCATGTTACATTTTGTAAGTGCTCGTCTGCAGGGTGTTGCAAAGCAGTTTCAGAGAGTTTTGTTTTGTGCCTCACTTGGTCTCCGTTCAGTGATTTACACTGCAGCCAGGTTGTAACAGGAGCACTTAAAAACCACTGGAGAGGACGTTTGAGTGTAAAACTCAAACTTTCAGAGTGGTGCTATTCTGAGAAGTTAGGATTGCCATTGACTAGTCTATTTGTAAGAATGACCTTTGATATCCATGCTTATTTGCAAAATTCCTCCATCATAAAAAAATAATGGCCAAGTTACAAATCTCAAAGATTGGTAGCAAGTGTTTACCTCAAGGGAGTAAGGACTGTCTGTTATGTCCCTGTACAGTGCTGTGTACATCTGGAATGCACACCACAAATCAAGATGATATATAAGAGTAGGATGGATAAAACCTAATGTTGCACCGTGGACTGCTGTTGTCCCTTGGCCCTAGTGCCACTCAGTATGTTGAAACGAAGGGACGGGACTCTTGTGAAGTGCCACGGTGAACCGGGCTAGTCAGATCCTCTGACTGACATGTGGACGCCAAGGTTTCTGTTCCCACTGGAGAAAATGGATGACTTGTTGCATCAGTTCTACCCATAAGCAGAATTGCTTTCCCGTCCCATTTTAACATTTAAAAGACCAGAACATTCTAAGCTACTTATGAATTGAAGATCCAAGGTAGATAGTTGTAGGGTAAACTTTTTTCAATAAAGTGCTTAACAACAAAAGTATGCACATACTTTTCTGCCTGCACAAACCAACCTGATAGCCAAACACAAAATACCTGTATCATTTGTCTTTGAGGATTGGGTTGTTATGCACATACAGAAGGTACTTGCATATTGTTAAATTATTTCAAATGAAAGCGTAAAGCATGCATGTTGACTCCGCACTTAAATTTTTTATACTTTGAGGTACATACATAATTTTCAGAACACCTCTTGACTGCAGCTAAAAGTACACACCTACTTTTTGGCAGCTGAAAATCCACCTAGTCTTCTTCACCCATTCTGTCCAGGTAGCCCCTGCTATTACCAACCTAGATGCTGACTAAGCCTTTGAAAATTTGCCTTAATATGTCTTACCGCTTTCAGTAAGCTGCAGTACCATTTAGCATGAAGAACCTGTGGTGTTAGTGAACAGGTCCCATTGACGAAAATGGGACCAGCAGGAAATAATGCATAATGTTTGCATAAAAACTGTACTGCAGCTTTGTAAGTCAGCCCTCCTATGTACTACCTCATGCAGGTATGAGGTAAGAGGGCCATCTCTGTCTCAGGGTGCACTTCACAGAACTTATGTGATGTAACACACTTATGTACAGAGGTACTGTAAGAGGTGTCTTGCACAGGGCGTGTTAGCTCACCAAATTCATATTTGCATAACTGGCCTAAAGTGCCCTGATGGGACATAAAATTAAAGAATTCTTTTCCTGATTTACCACAAATCTGTAGGAGGGTGTGGTGTCTGTGTAGCACTGCTAGAACAGGGAGCATTACGACCTGATGCTAACAGAGAGGCAGAGCCTGCTAATTAAGGAGGCTTGCTCCACGGGCCTTGCTATATGAGAGGAAGTGAAGAAAGCCTTCATCATCCCGCTGTCAGGCTCGTGTCGGTCAGCATTACAGCACCTCACTGCATTCCCCAGACTCCGGTCTCCGGTGAGGCCTGGCTCGAGCTGAGGGGTTTCTCCCTAGCTCTTCCCTGTCAGTAGCAGTGTCTCCTACCGATGGCAGAAAATCACATGGGCTGCAGTTTAGAGGATGAACTTTGCTCTAGTAAGAGTGAGAAAGCTAGTGGTAGTGGTGGGGGTGGTTGAGTGGGCAGTTGGGAAAAAATTTTTTTTTTAAACATTATCCCCATTTCTTAAACAGGATTTATCTGTCATGATTAGTGGAAAGAAAATGATCACCACCTTTCTATTTTTTTTTTTCAAGCTGTGGCCATCTGTTGGCTTCTTTTAGTGACCCTAAATTGTTAGCTTCAGGTGTAATAAAAAGAGGCAGGTGAAGCTGAGGCCACTGACCTGATTTTTTTTTTCTCTTCTTGTCTCTGAGTTAATTCCACACGGAGCACATCCCTTTTTTTTCCCACTTAAATTCAGGCAAGAAACAACAAAAGGCGATGCTATAGGCAGTGTAGTTGTCACCAGTAGCCTTCCTGGTGGCAAAAGTAGGAAAGAGAAACTAAACCTCAGCTGCCAGGAGCAGCCTGTGATGGAAACCACAGACCTTCTGTGCCACCATGGAGAGGTGGAAAAGACCTAAGGACTGATTAGAAATTAGGTTTGCACCCATGTGGTTGTTAGACTGGTGCCTGGCAGTGAATTGCTGATCAGTCATTGAAGCCAGGAGCAGAGCCATGCTGAAAAAAAAACCTGACAGTTATGTAAAACTCTGCTGCATCGGGCATGCCAAATGCATCCCTGCAGACACATTTCCTGAACATTTCAATTCTCTTCCCTTTCTATCCTCTTATGTTCATTTTGGGAGCCTGGCTTAGCCAACTACTGTGCGGTGTTACTGTTGTGCAGCACTGTGTGTTTCCATCTTAGACATAGGCAAGTCATTCATAATAAACCAGATTTCTAAGTATATATTAAAGCAATGGTTCATGGACCTCAGACTTTTGATTTTTCTACCTCAGCCTGCGCTTTTGCATCTATTATATTGTGGACGTGCATGTTCTGAAGAGTCATCCACATGCTTTCGGGAACCTCTCTGCCACTGAGTGTTAAAGTCACAGATTTCTCCGGGCAGGTCAGCATAGTCACATAGGTGGATCACATGACCTTGCTTGGTACCAAATGGATAGATTCTTTTCGAGCTTTCTGGGAAGGTATAAAACTTTCTCACTGCTTGTGCATGGTAGCTGCCGCAACCTTCCAGTGACTCTCCTCAGTTCTTTTTTTTATCTTTTGAGATCATCTGATGTGCTTTTCCTTCTTTGCTTAAACCCCCTCTGTACCATCCTGCTTACAGTTTTTGGCACTAAGATACTTTTGGATTTTCACCTTAATCAGTTGATTTGTTTTTCCAACATTTTTTTTTTCTCTAGGCTGAATTGCTATAAAACTGAGAAGACTCTTCATTGTATGACTTGCAAGAGAGCTGTTGCCTTCTAACTGGAGCAGACTGAAACCCATTGAAAGTCCATTAACCTTTTGTTTCTCTTGGGAGTACTGCGACTGTCCACCGTTTCTAATGGGATAGCAGTTTGCATCTCTTTCTTGTGCCCAGGCAGGCCTGACCTTAAAAGGCATGTCAAGGGCCATAAAGTAAGGGCCACTGTAGCGTTAGTCACCCTCCCAAGGTCTACATCCAGTGAGGAGCTTTGCAAGGCTGCGATGTGACATTCACTCCATAGATTTGCATGTCATTACTGTCTGGATCTAGACACAGCTTCCTGGCATGTTAATTGGTCTGGACTGTCTGTTCTCCATCCTTTCTAGGGCCCGTTTTTATAATTTTGTGATGTCTTCCCTGATGTGTAGAAAAAGGCCTGAGGGCTCAGTGCCAGCGCTGCCATGCCGACGACCTGGGTTTGATTCCTGGGTCAGACAGGACCTGGGGAAGCAGCAGAGTTAGCACCCACTTCGCCTAGAGGCACAAAATTCCAGTTGTCATGCAAAGCGACACTTAATAGCCAGATGCAGGGCCCATGATTGCAGAAGGAACCCCCGATGCACGGCCCCCGTACCAGGACTGTCACGGTGACTGTGCAAAGTGAACTGGGAGAGTTTATAAAGAAGGGGGGTGGGGAACCCTGGGTGGCTGCAAATGAAAGTTCATGTTACAAGATCCCAGCTCTGGTTCTAACCAAGCTGGAACCAAAGAGGAGGGCATTCCAATTTTGGTTACAAAATTGAAAAGATTTTCTGAATAAAAATAATATTTCTCACCCATTGGCAGTGTTTGCGTGTGTGTGTGTGTGACTGTGGTGAAGTGCTTGGCTTAGAGAAAGCAAAGTCGCTTACCTGTAACGAGTATTCTCCGAAGACATAGGTTCACCAGTTGCACAAACTCTCCCTCCTCGCTTTGAAATAGTTCTCCCCTCCCTCCCCCCCAAAGCTGTTATGAGGAACAGCTGGGGGGCTGCGCTTGCACGAGAACTTCTGCATATGAGCAGTGAAAGACTTTACGCCTTTCCAGAAAGCTGTGGAGAAGTCCATCCATTTGGCACCAAGCACCGTTCCATGTTTGTGATTTGGTGAACTGCTGTCTTCGGAGAACACCTGTTACAAGCAAGCAATTTTGCTATTTGGTGAAAGCAGCAGTCCTTTGAAGGTATTCTAAGGACATGGTGGGGGAGGGAGGTGTTTATTATCTTGGCATTTTTATCAGGTGCTGGGCAAGGCAATTCGGTTTTAGTTTATTGGTAGACTTGCATTTGTTTAGTGTGCATCTGTGACGACAGAAGCTGCAGAAAGGCAACACCCTGGGGTTCCTTTCTGTAGAGATTTTGTGATGGAAGCTGATAGTCATGGTGGCTCTTCACGGGCAGCCTAAAGGCCTCATTTTAATTCAGTGAATTTGGTCACCGGGGCGCGCTTTAATAATGAGGGCTGGTATGATTTGTTCTTTGGGTGGCAAAACAGTGTAGCATACAGTGTAGCAAAAATTGTGGTTTCTGCAAGAGGGAGAATTATATGCCCGATTTTACTCTAGTTTTAGGGAATTTCTAGCTTGGTAAATGAGTGCAGGCATCCTGTGAAGAAGGAAGAACCTGTCGGGCAGTTTTGTAATCTCTTGTTCTTGACAGGAAAATATTTATAGCCTGTGGCGGGAACTTAGTAAATTACCTGTTCTGTACATCTTCTGGCGTCATGGGCATTTATAGATTGCATCCTCCCGTATAAGTGGCTGCTGTCTCATTATAGGACAAATTTAGTTTTAAAATAGGACCGGCTATAAGAGGAGGAGGAGACGAACTGTAGAGGGAGAAATAATGTAGAAATGGAAGCAGCTTGTAAGCTCCCTGAAGCAGGGACTCTCTCTTGTGTATATCTGTACAGCACTGCGTATACCTTGCAGTGCTGTATAAACATTTACTAATAGTAGTAGCAGGAGATGGAGAGAGAAGGCGCTGTGAACCCAAGGATCCAAGGTAGCATACATTGGGCCTTGTTTGTCAAGCAGTACTTCTATATTTTGTGTCTGTGGAGAAAAGGTTTTGATAAACTGGATCCACTGTATTTCAAATATCAAAGCAGTATAGCATTGTGCTAGCACCTGCTTACAGCACACCTCCCCTGTCAAAAATGCTGCCATGCAGGAAGGTTCTGTTCATTATTTAGAAGATTGTAAGCTCTATCGAGCAGGGCCTGTCTTTTTGTATGTTTGTACAGCGCTAAGTATGTCGTGTAGCGCAATACAAATGTTAAGTAGCAGTAGTATTAGTAGCTTCTGCATCTTGGACGGGGAATGACTCTCAGCCTTTAAATGATGGTGACTCCTGCTAGCCAGATTCTAGAAGGAGCTGCAGCCAATGGCTCATGGCCAAGGGTTGTCGCTCCGAGTGCTTAAAAGGGATAGGGTTTTTGGGAGGGAGATAAAATGGGGATGGGGGAACAAAAATGGTAGAGGCAGGGTAGAAATCCTGGGTAGTTTAAAAATGGTGTTCTCATGGCACTGTAGCTCTGTTAGATGCTAGTTCTGATTGAGCTGTGAGCCCAAAAGACAGAGAGGAAAATATCCCCCTGCCCTCCCATGTACACTTCTGTTTCTCTCTCTTCCCCCCCCCCCCCTTCCCAAGGTCCTCCACTGAACTAGGGAGGGTGCAGAGAGAATGTAGGAAGAGAGCGGTGAGAGAGAGGAAGCAGGAAAGAAGCTTGCCGCTGCATGTGGTCCCTGTATTCCTGGGTGGAGGTGGACTAGTCTAGCAGAATTCAAGAGAAGAAAATGATCAGCCAAGCATAATTTAACCTGCTAGACCAGTCCATTGCACGTGGCAGAAACAGCAGCCACCTGTTGTGCAGGGCAGGAAGAAGACAAGGGCCTTCCTAAGAACCCCAGCCCCCAAAGGCCACTTAAAGGCGTGCAGGATGGACCAGGTCGCGGCTCTACAGATCTCCCCCAGGGAGACTGATAAGGCTTCAGCCCGGGAGGATGCCGGCGCCATTGTAGAATGCCCCTACAGAGCCACTGGGACATGCTTGTCATTGAGTAATGTTTACTGAAGAGAGAGCCTCCTTGATCCATCTTGCTATGGTGGATTTAGAGACTACTCTTCCTTTTGGGATCCACCAAATAGGACAAACAGTCTCTTTTCCTGAATGGATTGGTCACCCCCAGTACCATCCGCCGGACATCCAATAGGTAAAATTGCCTTTCATTACCTTTTCCTTCTTATCCCCAGAATGGCGGCAGCACCACTTCTTGATTTAGGTGGAAGGCGCGATATTACCAGAGAGCCTGCAACTCCGAAATGCATGTGGCCGAGTACATCGCAATCAAGAGAGCCATTTTCAATGATAAATTCTTAATGGAAACCCCGCCAGAGCATTCAGAACTAAATTGAAGTCTCTTAGTGGGAAAAGATCTGAAGGGCGGTCTGATGTGCTTTGCCCCTTCGGAAAGCGTACCACATCCGGGTGCCTAGCAGTAGGCTTGCCCTGCATCCCCCCCTATCCACCCACCCACCCACAGTGAAGCTACAAGGTCCCAGGATCCCTCCCCATACCGCTGATACCTTATTATTATTATTTTTTTTTTAACTGCCAGAAGTGAGGGACTTTCTGCTCCGCTCCTGGTGCCTCCAGCACTGCTCTGAGAGGCAGCTCTGGAAGTCTAAGCTTATGTTCAAGCATACGTTTCCAGCGCTGCTTCTGTTACAGCATCGTTGGAGGAGCGGGGCAGAAGGTCCCTTGCTCCTGGTAGTTAAAAATAAATAAATAAAATAAGATATGGGGCTGGGGGGGGAGGGGGCACATCATAGCTTCCCTGCGGGTGGGGGGAGGAAGTGGGGGCAAGCCTATCTTTTTATTGTGCAAAGATCGAAACAGGGGCAATGTCGGCATTTCTCTACATTTTCAACAAGTTTGGGAGTTAGCCCACTACGGCCCGACAGGGCATTTATTTTAGGTTTTAGAGGTAGGAAGGGGATTGGACTGCTGGCCCTTTTCTTTTTTTTTTTTTTTTTTTTTTTTTTGTTATGACAGCGATACTAAGCCAAGTAACTTTTAAAGATATAAGAACATAAGTAATTGCCATACTGGGTCAGACCCAAGGGTCCATCAAGCCCAGCATCCTGTGTTCAACAGTGGCCAATCCAGGCTAGAAGTATCTAGCAAGTACCCCAAAACTAAGAATATCCCACGCTATTGATGCTAGTAATAGCAGAGAGTATTTTCTAAGTCAACTTAATTAATAGCAGGTAATGGACTTCTCCTCCAAGAACTTATCCAAAACTTTTTTGAACCCATCTACACTAACTGCACTAACCACATCCTTAGGGAACACATTCCAGAGCTTAATTGTGCATTGAGTGAAAAAGAATTTTCTCAGATTAATATTAAATGTAGTACTTGCTAACTTCATGGAGTGCCCCCTAGTCCTTCTATTATCCGAAAGGGTAAATAACCGATTCACATCTACTTATTCAAGACCTCTCATGATTTTAAACATCTCTATCATATCCCCCCTCAGCTGTCTCTTCTCCAAGCTGAACAGCCCTAACGTCTTCAGCCTTTCCTCATAGGGGAGCTGTTCCATCCCCTTTATCATTTGGTCGCCCTTCTCTGTACCTTCTCCATCGCAACTGTATCTTTTTTGAGATGCGGCGACCAGAATTGTACACAGTATTCAAGGTACGGTCTCACCATGGAGCGATAGAGGCATTATGACATTTTCCATTTTATTAATCATTCCCTTCCTAATAATTCCTAACATTGTTTGCTTTTTTGACTGCTGCAGCACACTAAGCCGACGATTTCAAAGTATTATCCACTATGATGCCTAGATCTTTTTCCTGGGTGGTAGCTCCTAATATGGAACCTAACATCATGTAACTACAGCAAGGGTTATTTTTCCCTATATGCAACACCTTGCACTTGTTCACATTAAATTTCATCTGCCATTTGGATGCCCAATCTTCCAGTCTCGCAAGGTCCTCCTGTAATGTATCACAATCCGCTTGTGATTTAACTACTCTGAATAATTTTGTATCATCCGCAAATTTGATAACCTCACTCGTAATATTCCTTTCCAAATAATTTATAAATATATTGAAAAGCACCCGTCCAAGTACAGATCCCTGAGGCACTCCACTATTTACCCTTTTCCACTGAGAAAATTGACCATTTAATCCTACTCTGTTTCCTGTCTTTTAACCAGTTTGTAATCTACAGAAGGACATCGCCTCCTATCCCATGACTTTTTAGTTTTTTCTTACAAGCTTCTCATGAGGGTTTTTGTCAAATGCCTTCTGAAAATCTAAATATACTACATCTACCGGTTCACCTTTCTCCACATGTTTATTAACCCTTTCAAAAAAAAGTGAAGCAGACTTGTTAGGCAAGACTTCCCTTAGGTAAATCTATGCTGACTGTGTTCCATTAAACCATGTCTTTCTATATGCTCTATGATTTTGATCTTTAGAATAGTTTCCACTATTTTTCCTGGCACTGAAGTCAGGCTTACTGATCTATAGTTTTCCGGATCGCCCCTGGAGCCCTTTTTAAATTGGCCACCCTCCAGTCTTCAGGTACAATGGATGATTTTAATGATAGGTTACAAATTTTAAGTAATAGATCAGAAATTTCATTTTTTAATTCCTTTAGTACCCTAGGATGCATACCATCCAGTCCCGGTGATTTGCTACTCTTGTAGTAGGCCAGATTGACAAACTAATCTTCCAGATTCACAGTGATTTGGTTCAGTTCATCTGACTCATTACCCTTGAAAATCATCTCCAGAACTGGTATCAAAGAATTCATTTAGTCTTTCTGCATTGGCCTTATCTTCCCTAAGAGCCCCTTTAACCCCTCAGTCATCTAATGGGCCAACCGACTCCCGCACAGGTTTCTTGCTTTGGATATATTTTTAAAAGTTTTTATTATGAGTTTTTGCCTCTACGGCCACCTTCATTTCAAATTCTCTCTTCGCCTGTCTTATCAATGTTTTACACTTAACTTGACAATGCTTATGCTTTATCCTATTTTTCTTCAGATGGATCCTTCTTCCAATTTTTGAAGAATTTTTTTTGGCTGAAATAGCCTCTTTTACCTCCCCTTTTAACCATGCTGATCATCATTTTGCCTTCCTTCCACCTTTTTTAATGCATGGAATACATCTGGGCTGCCCCTCTAGGATTGTATTTTTAAACAATGCCCATGTCTGTTGAACACTTTTAACCTTTGCAACTGCACCTTTCAGTTTTTTTCTAACTATTTTCCTCATTTTATCAGTTTCCTTTTGAAAATTTAGTGCTAGAGCTGCACTTCCAGTTATTAGATTAAATTTGATCATGTTATGATCAATATTGCCAAGCGGCCCCACCATCGTTACCTCTCACCAAAACCTGTGTTCCACTACGAATAAAATCTAAAATAGCTTCCTCTCTCGTTGGTTCCTGAACCAATTGCTCAATGAAGCAGTCATTTATGACATCTAGGAACTCTATGCTTCTAGCAAGTCCTGATGTTACATTTACCCAGTTGGGCTAATTGAAATCTGCCATTATTTTTGCACTACCAAATTGGTTAGCTTCTCTGATTTCTCTTAGCGTTTCATCATCTGTCTGACCATTTTGTCCAGGTGGACGGTAGTATACTCTTATCCAACACACATGGGATTTCTACCCATATAGATTCTACTGAGCATTTAGTCTCTTGTATGATCTTTATCCTGTTGGACTCTATACCCTCCCAGATATAAAATGCCAACCCCCCACCAAGTTGTTCCTCCCTATCATTGCAATATAATTTGTACCCTGATATAGCACTGTCCTATTGGTTATCCTCCTTCCACCAGGTCTCTGTGATGCAAATTATGTCAATCTCATCATTTACTACTATGCACTCTAACTCTCCCATCTTACTTCTTAGACTTCTGCCATTGGCATACAGACATTTCAAAGTGTGTTTTTTGTTTGTATTAACAACCTGCTTTTCAGTTGTTAGGGGTAATTTGGAAATCTTTAGCTCAGGTGATTTTTTCATATAGGCACATGGACTACATTTGCTTTTATTGGAACCTCACTGTTGGGATGCCCTAATTCTAATGTGTCATTAGTATCCTTTGAAGATACCTTCCTCCGAACCATGCACTGCTGAGTGAATGTCAGCTTTCTCCCTTGTTCTAGTTTAAAAGCTGCTCTTTCTCCTTTTTAAAAGTAGCTTGGTTCCACTCTGGTTAAGATGGAGCCCATCCTTTCGGGAAAAGTCTCCCTCTTCCCCAAAAGTTTCCCCAGATCCTTTTCCTGGGTGGTAAATCCTAATGTGGAACTTTACATTATGTGGCTATAATTTGGGTTACTCTTCCCTAAGTGCATCGCTTTGCAATTGTCCACATTAAATTTCATTTGTCATTTGCATGCCCAGTCTCTCAATTCTGCAAGGTTCTCTTGCAATTTCTCACAATCCTCTCGTGATTTAACAACTTTAAATAATTTTGTATCATCAGCAAATTTGATCACCTCACTCGTTCTCATTTCCAGGTAGTTTATAAATATATTAAAACGCAGTGGTCCCAGAAGAGATCCGTGGGGCAGTCCACTATTCACCTTTCTCCACTGGAAAAATTTATCATTTAGCCCTACTTTTCTAACTTTTAACCAGTTGGCACACATAATAGAACACTGCCTCTTATCCCATGACTTTTTAATTTCCTAAGAAGCCACTCATGAGTGAATTTGTCAAATGCTTTCTGGAAATCCAGATATATTGTATCAAGAGGCTTATCTTTATGCACATGTTTATGTACACCCTCAAAATAGACACACTTCTTTTTAAAGACTCACTTAGAAACCTACGTTCAACAAATACTGGGCTTCTCTTAACTTCTTCACCAAGAATGATACACCATCAGTTTACAAGAGAGCGTGCTTTTTCCATTGCAGGACCAGCTTTATGGAATACTTTACCCACAGAAATAAGACTTGAAGAAGCTACTAAAACTTTCAAGAAAAAATTAAAAACTTGGCTTTTCAGTGTCTTAAGATCAATAACCCCTCTTTCACTTTCAATTATACCTTCCACTTTACTTCCCTTTTTCCCATCCCCCTTCCTTTTATTTTATCAATCACTACACTCTTTAACCCATCCCTCTCTTGTTTCTCCCTCTTCTCAATCCCCAATCTTTCACTGATCACACTTCTATTTTTAACATATATGATAATTATATATTGTAATACATATCCCATTTTCCCCTCATGTGTTATATTTTATTACATTGTATCCATTTTTTAGTTAAAATTGTTATATGTAAACTGACGTGATGACATTGCTGAATATCGGTATGTAACAGCAAATAAATAAAAATAAAATAAAAATAATGTAGCAGATTGGTTGGCTTTGTCCCATTAAACTATGCCTATCTATATGTTCAGCAATTTTGCTCTTTATGATAGTTTCTACCATTTTGCATGGCACAGACATCAGACTCGTTGGTCTATAGTTTCCTGGATCACCCGTTGATCCCTTTTTAAAAATTAGCATTATATTGGTAACCCTCCAGTCTTCAGGTACCATAGACAATTATTTTACAAATTACTAATAGCAGGTCCGCATCTTCATTTTTCAGTTTTTTTCAACACTCTGGGTTGTATACAATCTGTTCCAGGCAATTTGCTACCCTTTTTAGTATGGAGGGAATAGGCAGCCCCTGACAGTAGCTTGCCTGAGAATGTGTTTGGGACTTGTGAAGCTAAATTATATGAGTAAGCATGGTAAGGCAGGCCCTGGAACATAGCTGGCCTGTTTTGGTTCTTGATAAGATTTCTTCTGAATAGATCCATAGAATTTCTTGTCCTGTGTGTTTGTCTTATTAGATTGTAAGCTCTATTGAGCAGGGACTGTCTTTTTGTTTGTTTATACAGTGCTGCATATGTCATATAGCGCTATAGAAATGTTTTGTAGTAGTGGAAGAATCTTGGTGATATATTTGTAATGAGTTGGAGTTAATCTGATACTCTTTTTGTCTTAGTGCTCAATCCTGTGTTATCTAACCCTCCTATTTTTGGACTGAAGTTTATCGTGTAAATTTTTATTTATTGTTTAATAAATTTCCTGAATATTTTCTGTTCAATTGACCTTTCCTGTACTACAAACTGTGTTTGTTTGTAGTTGTAAAAATTATATAAATAAAAGTTAAAACAAAAAAATAAAAAAGGGACCAAACTGTGTCCTAGGACAAGTCACATTCCTCTTTAAGAATTGGTATTTGTTTGAATATACACCGTGGGAACATGACAATGGTTGTATGCCCTTTGTGCTTTTATTCTATATTCTGAAGATTGTGAGGCACGTCATAACTTTCAAACTTGGAAGGCTGTTGGAATTAATAAAGGCAACACTCCTGCCAAATTTCAGCTAAATCTGTTCAGGGGGAGGGCCCCAATAGATGATCTGTGAGAGCGGGGCCTTCCATTAAATTAACAGGAGTGAGCAGGAACAGGTGCATAAAATATAAGGAGATCAGTATCAAACCTGGCCGGCTAAGTTATGAGGTATATTCAGCGTCATGGCTAAGCCACTGAATATATCCATATATGTGAGTACTTAGCCCTGTAAGTTATATATGGCTAAGTTTAGACCAGCTATTGAGCCAATATAACTTAGCTGCATAACTTATATGGCAAATTCTCAGTATCCGTAGTTAGCCAAATAACTTATAGAGCTAACTCACTCTGCCCTGATCTGCCCACTACACTTCCACAAGTTCAACAGTAGGAAGACCTAAACTTGTTCTGCTACTATCGGGAACTTAAGCAACTAAGTGGCAGTCACTGAACGTCGGCACATATTCAGCGGCCGCTACTTAGCCGCATAAGTCCTGCTTATACGACTAAATCGCGCTGAATGCTTTTTGAATATTGAATTCCCAAAGACTAGTAAATTCACCTTCCTTGTGCTACATTACGAGCGTACATTTCAACTTATTTTGTTGAAAATTGGGTTGTTGCTACAGTTTTAACTTCCAACAACCTAAGACCTCGATTCATCAAAAAGCTATAAATACAGCAAAATAGTGCCCCGATTTATAAAAAAAAAAAAAAAAAAGACTTAGAATAATTTCCCTGCTCCCTCATTGCACAGGCAATTTCCGCAAGCTGCGATTAAAGTTTTCTCACCAGCGCTAATTTTTACATCGCATGCTGATTAATCCACCACAAGCTAGGTAGAGAGTGCATCAAGCTAGGTAGAGAGTACATTGTACAAATCAACTCCTCTTTTACCTTTCATCGTTCCAAATGACAGAAAATCTTCAGTGATGTCAACTTTGCTGTTCATGCCTCTGACTGCATATGTAAAACTGTCCCCCCCCCAACTTACTCCCCCCCCCCCCCCCCCCCCACAAGTTAAAAGTGCCCCCTCTTTCAGTAGAATAAATAGTAAAGTTACATATTGGTCCCCACAGAGGCTTTCCTCTCTCTCTCCCCCCCCCCCTCCCTCCCCATTTGAATGCTTCCAGATTCGTAACAATTAAAAAAAAATGTTCATCTTTCAAAAAAATTGTATGTTACCTGATCATTGTGCAGTTATTTTTACTTGTCTGTAAATTATTTGAGTGGAAGTTAGTTTTCCTTTAAATGTGGAGGCTGTGATTCAGGCTTTTACTCCTCCGAAGTAGATGATAGGGCCCTGGTTCACTGAACACTAGCTTTCCCCTCCTGTGTGTTTTAGTGTAAAAGGAACCTCATTTTGGTTTTTGTTTTATACTCCCTATTATATTATTTCTTGGAAAGTGTTTCCTCTCCCTCCCTTTTCTAAATAAAATTACCTGTCAGGTGACTTGAGGACCCCCCTCCCCCCCCAGAGAGCTGCAGCAGTTCCCGATAGTGGCAGAACAGGTTTAAGCCTTCCTACTAATGAATGCTGCCCTCAATCCTTCTGTGATTTGCCTCTTCCCTTCAGGTAAGTGCCAGCATATAGCTGAGTCCCAGAGCACAGGTGCCTTAAATGTGAAGAACAGCGTGTACGCTTGCACGCTGTAACAGTTCTAGGACTCGGAGTTATATATTTAGCCGTGTGTGATTTTAAAGATGTCTACTGGTTCCAACCTTTGGTAAATTTATTTAACCCTAGTTTTCTTTTGTTTTTTAAGTATAAGGTTTTGCTTAGCAGCTTTAAAGTACCTACTTCCTAAATACCTATCTAGAAGTCTCTGCTGATCTTATGCCTCACTGAACTGAAGGACTGGAAGGCGTTTTCTTTTCCTCTTTCCACGTTCTTGAGTCCCAATTGGTTTTAGAGAGCTCCCCCCCCCAACACACACACACACACACACTTCAAAGTCACGATTTCAGAATCTTTTCCTGTTTTAATCGTTTAATCTTGAAATTCCATTTTTCTAGCTCACTTATACAACCCTTGAGTGGCAATTTCCAGCAAGCCCATCACCCCTACACCACTTCTCTGGTCATCAGCAAAAAAAAAACTGACCCAAAAATTTAGTAACTCTGATGAATGGATAGGTTTTGAAAATTATTTTGTTTAAACTTTATTAAAATAAAATATTCAAACCTTTGGTGTACATTAGCTTCTTTTCTTCCTGCCCCCTCCAGGCCACCCAGGTGAATATATAAAATGTCACCTAATACTCCATATCTTCCCACACCTTCATATATAAAATATATTCTTCAACCAATAGAATGTGACTCCAGAATTTGAAAATTATCTATTCAGTTGCACCCCATAATAATTATGACCATACCTCATGAAAACTTCACAATTTCAGTTTTAGCTCTGGCAGATAGACCTTAAACATAGGTCCCCGCCCTCTCATGTGGAGAATAATTTTTTTCTCAACCCTGAAGTTTCCACTGAAGCCTCATAGTCCAGCTACATTAAATCATGTAGCAAATTCCTCCAGTGCTAATAGAAAGGACTCCCTCCAGGCCAACAAAATGCCCTACTTCCCAATCAAGAGAGCCTTTCAAATGAATAACCTTCAGTTCTTCTCAATGCCCAAGAGGAAAGAGTCATCCAGGCTTAAACTTCTAGGAAATCACCTTTCTCAGAAATGCCTATTTCAATATGCTTGAATCCATGGACAGGACTAGAATTGATGTCCCAGTGTACTTCAAACTAGCTTACACTTTTGGCAAATATCTGGTTGAGACCCTTTAGCTTTCTTTGCACGCAGTTGGAAGATGTACACTTTTTTCAACACCTTATTCTCTTAGAACGATGTTGGATACGAAATCCTTGCAGTTTGAAGTACACTGGGACATCAGTTCTAGTCCTGTCCAGTAAGTTTTAAATCAAGATCTAATTTCCATTTTTTTATAACTACTTGAATTCTCTAACACTATTCCCATATAGCACTCCTATACCTCGCTGCAGGTTACAAACTGAGATAGCCTCAAATTGATCAACTTAAAAAAAACAAACAAAAAAAAAAGCTCTAATTTCAGACTAAGGGGATTATTTTCTAGCTTGCGTTATGGCCTGTTCGCATGCGAAAAACGCCTTAACCCATGCAAAAAGCACCATAACGCATGGTGCGATGCTAATTTTAAAAGGGGAGGAGTTGAGGGCGGGATTTTGGGAAAAGTGGGCTGGCCATATTGCACAGTTTTAACCCAAACATAACTATACCTTTGTCATTGGCGTTTAAACCTTGCAATATGCCCATAAGGCAAATTGCATCAAATTGCTTTTTTGGCATTTTTAGGCTGGGGAAGGATTGAAGGAGGGTCCTGAGATGGGGGGGGGGGGAGGATTGGAGGAGGGTCCTGAGATGGGGAGAGGATTGGAGGAGAGCCCTGAGATGGGGGAGGAGAGAGAGAGAAGAGCGCCTCTGGGGGTGGCACCATAGTAAGCAGCTATTTATGCTACTATAGGAGGCCTACCTAGTAACTCAAGATGAGGTTTAGGTAGTAGTGTAGGGATTAGGGGCCACTTTAACATGCAGAGTGAGACGTACGAACAGAACGGTACACTCTTGTGCAGATTTGAAATCCTTCGGAGTGAGGAAACTCACACAAAGATGAGATTTGTACAGTGTTCTCTCAACCTAGCTTGATGTTACCCAGGTAGAGAGTCCATCATGCTTGGTTGAGAGAACATTGTACAGATCTCATCTTTGTGTGACTTTCCTCACTCCAAATGATGTCAAATCTTCATTGAGGTGTACTGTGCTGTTCGTACGTCTCACTCTGCATGTAAAACTGTCCTGAAAACCCTACACCACCACCAAAACATCACCTAAAGTTACTAGCTGGCCTTCTTATAGCAGTATAAATAGTTGACTATTGTGTGCCACCCCAGAGGCGCTCTCGCTTTCACTCTCTCTTTCAAAAATGCCTGAAACAGCATTACTGCCATTTCGGGTGTATCACACAGCTTAACACCTGCAAAAAAGGTGTAGTTATTTCCGGCATTACAAGCGTGCGATAGTGCCCCTCATTTTCATTAATCCTGCCCAAACCCCTCCCCAGTTCCACCCCTTTGACTAAATTTGCCAAATATGCATTTGCGCTGTGATAAATATCGCATATGTTATTGTGTTATTGCAGGCGTTAACACCATAATGCACTTTGATTAATGACCCCTTAAGTTCTTTGGTTGTTTTCCTTGTTCAGCATGGAGACATGATGCCTTAATTACAAATATGGATAAAAGATTTCTGCTAAATCAAAATTTTTGTGAAGTTTCTGGAAGGAATATAGCACATTCATCGTATATTTATGAGCTACTTCCTGAATCCCCTTTCCAGGCCAGTTTGAAGACTCTTGTCTGAGACCCGGGAGTGAAATCTGCATTACCACGCAAAGGAATAAAGGTGGTATCACTATGGCTGTGATTGAACAAATTGTTTTCCATGCAGATTTCATTGGAGCAATCAATACACTAGTCTTCAAGTGGATCAATAACATTTCATCCTTAGCATGCAAGATATTACATAGGTGAAAAGAAATGACTAAGCTTTATTCATAAGCTAGAGGGGTGAAAACATTGGTGACATGCAGCCAGTCGTTAAGATGACGAAGAATACAGGCCATATACACCCAAGTCAGGTAGACCCAATCCACTCCTCTGCCAATCTCCCTACTATGGGGGTAATTTTCAAAAGGATTTACACTCATAAAACTGGGTTTTACATGTGTAATGTACTTTAACTGTGTAAGTAGGCATTTGAAAATTGCTACAATATGTACCATTGAATTGTCTGTAGGTTATACGTGTATAGGTGCACTTTATGTGTGTAAATGGCTTTTGAAAATTGTTATGATAGTATGTTACATTTACACTTGAAACTCCTTTTAAAATTACCTCCAATAACTTTAAGGGGATTTGTGCTGTATAACCTTCCCAAATACCCTTAAAAGTCATTTGCAAGTCTTTTTTTCAGCAAGTACAAGAGCAGAATTTGAAGGCTATAGAGCCGCTTAAGGAATGATGCTATTTTGAACAAATTGATCTTACCCAATAATGAAAGAGGAAGTTTCCCTCTCTACTGAAGTTTATATAATTGCTTCAAGTTCACTGGCAATTTTATACCTAAATATCTAAAGGAGTCCACCCACTTCAGAGGGAAGCCCCCAGTTTGCTTTCACACCACTCTGAACTGCCAGAGCTTCTGATTTGTTTAGATTCAGTTTTAGGCCAAAAAAAGAGCCATCTTATCGGCAATACTCGCAATTTTAAATTCACATTCTCCCATCCATATCCTTCAATTTTCTTGCTACTTTGGATTTTACTTAATATTGGCTCCAAGGATAATAAGAATAATCACTGGGAAAGGGAGAAATTGTATTACAGTTTGTATAGTAATATGAATTCTTCAGCCTTCATGCCATTTGCCAACTCCACAGCCTTAGTATTAGAATACAAGAATTTCACTATCCCCCAACAATTTCCACTAGTACCAAATTCTTCTAGAACTGAAAACAAGTATCCACACGCCACTAAATTAAATATTTTTTCTGTATCAAAAATAGCAAGTAGAGAGGGGAGTACCTGAAAGGTTACAGAGTTCAATAGAGGTTATATTCTTCATTTTAGTTACTGGATATCTTTCTCACAAAACCTGTCTGATTATCTAAAATGATATTAGGCAACATCAACACCAGTTGGTCTACATAATCTTCACTGGTATCTTGAGGTCAAAATTTAATAAGGAGTTTGGCCTAGAACAATATTATTCACTTCCAGTCTTCGAGGGCCACCAACAGGTCAGGTTTTCAGGATATCCCTAATGAATATGCATGAAATAGATATGCATGTACAATGCTTCAACTGTACACAAATCTATCTCATGCATATTCATTACAAATATCCTGAAAACGTGGTCTGCTGGTGACCCTCGAGGGCTGGATGTGAATACCAATGGCCTATAAGGTTCCAGTAGCAAAGAGTCCTTTCCCCTTTTAGGAATCAATGTGATGATAACCACATTTACATCAAATCTCAACCTACTGTTCTGTATTGCTTGCTTGAACATTGGCCCTAGTAGAGGTCCAATACTATCCTGTTAGATCTTATAAAATTCCATCTTGTAACATCTGGTCCCAGAGCCTTAAAGCACTTTGCTTGCCTAATTGCAGTGTTAATTTCCTGAAGGGTAATAGCATTAAATGAGTTAGACTGGGGTTGGACTTGTCTATACTAACTTGAGGCAAATGAAGGCCCCTTAAGTTCTCCTACCTCAATATAAAGGATTTTGTAGAAATCATGGAAAATGCTGTAGATTTCCTCCCTTGAGTTTACTATTATCCCTTTCTTATCCTTTACTGCAGCTACGAATTTATGATCTTCCCAACACTTAGTAAGCTGCCCAGGCCTAATTCCTATATTTAAATACTTTGAGGTCCATAATCAGTCACTTTCCAGATAGCTGGATAAGTTTATCTGGCTAATTTTGCTAACCTTGGAAGTATATTCAATAGTGCAGCCACACTATTGAATATAGCCAGCAAACTTTATCTGGCTATCTTTAGGATAGTTCTTTGGCCTGACCAGACTTATCCAGTTAATTATGAATATCAGAGTTAGTAGGATAACTTAGCTAGCTAACTCCTCCCCCCCCTCAAACACCATAATGTCCCTAACTTAGCAGGCTAAAATTTAGTCAAATAAGTGCCCAAATCTTCATTTAGCCAGATAATGTCTGAATTATTCATCAAAATGCTTTTGTATATAGACTTCCTTATATTTATTGTAGAACATAGAGCTCTTGGTGTTCTGATGAACAATATATTTAATACTAGATGGGAGGGAAATAGAGGTACCTCCTAGTCTGAACAGAAGGATTGATAGCCAACCACTTCCTATCTCTCTGTACTTGTTTTTCCAATTTAAGTAGTCTGGCATCCAAAATCCTTCTGTTTTATCATAGGCAGTAACCGCCCCCTGAATTACTACCTTAGCTATTTCCCAGAATATTTCTTGGGTAGTAGTATGTATCTTGTTGATGCCAGCATATTCCTCCTTTATCTCTCGTATGTATATTTATTTATTTATTGGTTTTTATATACCGACAATCATCAAAGATATTACATCGGTTTACAGTTTAACAGTAACTTACGCGTAAAATGTGTTTGACTTGGAACAAGAATGGAAAGCATATACATCAAAAACAGCAACTGGGGATGGAGGTGCACTATATGCAGGGATTAAATACGTTGAACTGTAAGATTATATACATAGTTGAACTGAAAATTATTTATATTAAGGTATGCTTATTCAAGTTGTTGTATACATTGCTGGAGGAATATCCTTAGCAGAACAGGAAAGGGAAAGAAGGATTCGGCTGTGTATGCTGTGGACTGTCTGGTTTAATCGGGAAGAGTGTTGAGGAGTAAATGTGTGAGGTGAGCATGAGAGTAGGCTGATTGGTGCTAGGTGTAGGCTTTTGTGAACAGCCACGTCTTAAGTTTTTGTTTGAATGTTTTTTGGCAGTCCTCTTGGCGAAGCTCTACTGGCATTGTATTCCAAAGGGCAGGACCGGCTACCGAGAGCGCACGTGCCCTAGTGGAGGCTAGATTGGTGATTTTGGGTGAGGGTATCTGAATGGTGGCGAGGTATTGGTGTCTAGTGGGTTTAGTAGCCTGGTGGAGGCTGAGAGAGTCATTGAGCCAGTTCATCTCTGGGTTGAATAGTGCTTTGTGTATCAGAGAGAGGGTCTTGAATTGAATGCGGGATGCAATTGGGAGCCAATGTAGTTCCTTCAGGACGGGTGTTATGTGTTCATTTCTGTATGTGTTGATAAGGATCCGGGCAGCTGTGTTTTGTAGAATTTGTAAAGGGTGGATAAAACTTTTAGGTACACCTAGGAGGAGTGAGTTACAGTAATCAAGTTTGGAGAATATAGTCGTTTGAAGTACTGTACGGAAATCTGGGGGGTGGAGTAAGGGTCTAAGTTTTTTGAGTGTATGTAGTTTAAAGAAACAGTCTTTTAGTGTGTTGCTTATGAATTTCTTAAGGTTAATGTGATTATCCAGGATGACCCCTAGGTCTCGAACCTGTTGGGAGAATGGGATTGGTGGGGATTGATGGAGAGGCAGGGGCATGTTGTTGGGGTGGCTTTGGGGTGAGATAAGCATGATTTCAGTTTTCGTGGTGGTCGGGGCAAGGTGGATAGAAGTAAGGAGTTTGTTAATTGAGAGAAGTGTGGATTTCCAGATGTTCATGGCATTCGAGAGTGTATCAGATACGGAGATGAGTATCTGCACATCATCAGCATAGATGTAGTGGGGAAGCAGAGACTGGATAGAAGATGACAGAGGGGTAGGATGTAAATGTTGAAGAGGGTGGAGGATAAGGAGGAGCCTTGTGGGACTCCTTGCTCAAGGGGGATAGCTTTGGATTCATGGTTTCCTAGTTTGATTTTGAAGTTTCGATTGCTGAGATAGGACTTAAACCAGTTGAGGGCGACGCCAGTAATTCCAATTTCAGCGAGCCATTGTAGAAGGATACTGTGGCTGATGGTGTCAAAAGCGGAGCAGATATCTAGAAAGGCGAGAATGTAGGATTGCCCTTTGTCAAGGCTTTTAATAAGTTGGTCGGATAGGGACCAACTTATTAAAAGCCTTGGTAGGTCGGATATATAGCTCCTTTTTTCCCCCTCAGGTCCACTCAGATTTGGGCATGGTTCAAAATTGCCATAGGACCTGTGGTAGCTTCCACTACTTTGTATTTATTTATTTATTTAAGCTTTTTATATACAGACAATCGTTGGGAACATCTTATCGGTTTACAGAGAAAATAATGCAGCAACAGGCTTTACATGGAACGCTTTACATGGAACACGTAATATGGGTATTATTAACAGGAATCAAAAAAAAAAAACAGGAGAGGAACTATAATGTATAATTGAAGATAATATGATGTTTAAATAACATATATACATAAGTGAACAATGCAGTAGAATAATATTTACATATATACATAGTCAAATAATGAGCTAGAAAAATGTTTACTGAGGAAGGTGTGTGGCTTTGGGATGCAGAAGGATAGAAAAGAGAGGTGGGTTGAGCAGGATGGGAAAAACATGTCTTGACACTAAAATGTAATCTATTCTAGATTGAGAGATTGTTATGAATCAGAGATGTGTATAATAATTCCTCTCTTGAGCGTGGAGGACCCTCCATATTGCATCAGATGAATTATTTTGTGCTTGTTGGCTTTTCTTCAGGTGAACACTATGTTTACCCAGTAAAGGATCATGGACAATATTGAAATCCCCATCTGCTAGCACGGAGCACTGAGTAAACTCAGCCAATTTATTGATTATTGGCAACATAATTATTGGGGGCATACACATTGCAGATCAACATATCTTTCCCAAATAGTTTGCCTTTTAAAATAAAAATAAGCTGCATGAGTCCTTGACTTCTTTTAAGGGAAAAAGATATATTTTTACTAAAAAGAATGGTAGCTCCTGCTTTTCTTGTGCCCAAGGAAGCTCATCTAGTGTCACCCACCCACCAATGCTTGAGCTTACTATGCTCCGATTTATTTAAGTATTTATTTATTTAATTCTTTTCTATACCGACCTTCATGGTCATAACCATATCAGATCGGTATGTCTTTTGAAGAAGGGCAATGTCTGTTTAACTTAACACATGCACTATTTTTTGTCTCTTAATCAGTGACCCCTTACTTGCCCCATTCCAGGAAACATTTCATTCCACCCTTATTCACTGAATAGCTCTTACAGTATTTGCAGCTCTCAGACTCCAATATGTATCTAAGGTTAAGATGTCCCCTAAGCCTAGGACTCCTTCCTTCAGCCTAACATCCCAACTTCCAGCTGCACCCACATATCTGTTTGACTTTTATCTTGACAAATCCCATTCTGCCCTCTCCCCCCTCCCTGCATTTTCTAAATCCATCTCGTTCACCTTCATTAAAGGATGAGATACGTAGGTTTAGGATACTTCTCCAAGTCAAGTCATATATCCAAATAGAAAAAAAATCCTTACTCCCTCTTAAGAAACTATGTTTAAATACTCCTTCTCCCTATATAACCCAGAACAGGCTGCAAACAACTACCAAATTTCACATAATCTGAAATTTTTTTATCTAATGCCAGATGCCCAAAAATAGTCCTTCCATTCCCAAGAGCACAACTGGCATTTCTCCGTTTTTTGTTCTACCTTCAAAATGAAACCTCTTGGAAGGCAAACAGGCTCTTAGGATTGCTACCAGCTGAAAAATGATGCACAAATTAGGCAGGAAGAAACATGTGAGGAACTTCTGTTCCAGTTAAATAAGGCAATATTAGAATAGTGTGATCCAGCAGAGAAAACACACTCTGAGCTCTTGTGCCAAATAGATCTACAGCTCTAGCACAAGGTTATTGATAGACTGGTGAGCAACTTACAAATGCTGAGGTCTGTGATGAGCATTCTTTAAAAAGAGTTTGCTACAGAGGTAACAGTTGACTCAAAACAAGCTGTAAAGGGCAAGAAGGAAGAGAAGAAAAGCAGCTTTGTGACAGAAGACAAAAAAGTAGCTGATGGAAAAGGGAAAGAAAAAAAAGGCACAGGAAAAATAGTGGGGAAGGAGAAAGCAGCTGAGAGAGGGGAATGTCCAAGCAGCAAGAAATGCAAGAAAGCAACAAAACTCCAGCACCAGGCCAAGGGACTGGGCTCATCCAGAGAATATAAGCATCTTATTCTTAAGTGAAATTATCATACAGGAAAAGTATCAAGAGAGTCTTGGCACAGACTCTCTTAAAGGCTGCTGGTGGCTCTAATAGAAAACTTTGTTTTCCTTTCTGAAGTACTGAAAAGCAAAATATCCAGAAGCAAGAGGAGGAGTATAACCTTTTTGTCAAAAAAAATCCGACTCCTGGCTCTTACCTTTATAGAAATAAACCCTGATCATTCTTTACATGCATGGCACTTTCTCTGGAGACGAACCTTGAGTGTGATTAATGATATTAGTCATCGTAAAGATTAATGGGTATTGAAACAAGAGAAGGATCCGGCCTCCTTGCTTAATCTAGGAGCCTTCCTGCAAAATTATTTTAGTAACTTTTAGTATAACATTTCAGCATAGGCTAGTAGTTACAACCCTAAACAACTTGCTGGACAGCCTGGGTGGATCATTTGAGTCTTTATCTGCCACCTTCTACTATAAGTTACTAAGAGTTTATATTGCATCTTATCCAGTGTTAAATTAGGATGATGCTCCCATAACCATTGAAAATCAAGAAAGGCCCAACATTAAGTCCGAACGTCTAAATTCTTTTTTGAAACCAGGCCAAACTATAAACAAGAACTAAAAATGTATAATTGTGAGTATTTATAAACCAGCAACTGGTGAATTCACTGCTCACATCATCACCAAAACAGATATTGATTCATAATAAGAGTACTCAGACTTCCCTAACTATATTATAGTCGCTTCTCTTCACTTAACATAACTCACCCTTATTTCTGCAAGTCATCTGTCAACATTAGCCATCTGTGATCCAATAATTCTGTGCAAGTATGGATAGTTTTAGCCGCCAAATAAACAGTTGCAAAACCATTGTGTGAGAGTCTGACTTTAGCTGAGTATTGTAGTGTGAAGCAAATCTTGATCAAACAACTTGGAACAATAGGACAAAAATGCCTGTCTTTTTGCTGTTGCCTTAGATGAATAATCCTGAAACACAAAAATTCTCTTGCCTTCATAAGACACCTGAGCATCTTTCCAAATTACTTGAGTAGAGATCCCTACCAGAAACAGGTGTAGGAGCAAGCCACTTTTGTTCTGGGAGGAAACATAACCATATTATGAGTTTAGAGCCCCCCCCCCCCCAATGTGGATGAGAGTATTTGGTAAGTTCCTCTGGTATATAAAGCTAGACCACCTTCTTAGGGTGTAGATTTTAGATTTTTTTCCAGAGGCAGCATGCCTTGACTGTCCTCTGTTATTTTCTGGTGATCTTTTAACTTTCTCCATGGAGACTATTTTTTATTTTGGATATAGGTGTTTTCTGTCCACCCTCCCTATCACTTTTATATTTTATTGATGATTTATTTGGGTGCTGAGTACCCATTAGCTAGGAACTCACTTAAGTTAATTTTCTTTGCTACTTTAACATCAAAGGGAGAGGTTGCTTCCCTGAGAGAAAAATCTGTGGATCTTCAGTATCCAGAAGAGGGATGACTTACAGCCATCCAGAGGAGGAGGGGAGTAAGGAGTTAGGATGGACCTCCCTATAGAGCCCATGTATATTTACCCAAGATTTGCAAAAGAGGAGTAATAGTGTCATTCTGACACTGGAAGGGAGAAGAGCAATATACTTAGAGCAATTCAGGTACTAAGAGGAAACTAAGGAGTTCAGAGGTGAAAACTACTTGGAGAGGTAGAGATAAATGTCTGTGTAAAATGGATTTCACCTTTAATACTTCACCAACGTTGGAAGGGAAGCACTAACTAGGAAAGTACACATCACTTAAGATTTTCTGTCATTTCAATGGTATGAATGGTACAAGAGGAGTTAATTTGTACAATTATCTGGCTATAATTTAGATGGCTAAGTTACAACTGTTCAGAAAGTTGCCATTTAACTGGATGACTTGAAGTTATCCAGCTAAATGGATTTGCATATTGACCTCATAGATTTTAGGCAAACTTCTAAGACATGGTTGGCCCCAGGATCAGAAGAAGCAAATGTCCTCCTCCTGCTCATCACGTCACATGACTCTGAAAAAGATTTTTTTTAAAAAAACAATATGCCTACTGCGAACTTGAGTGTTGAATGGCTTTTTCGCTTGAAAATTCACGTGTCTTCCTAAAAAAAAAAAAATGAGGGAACCACTGATTGTGCCCAGGTCTGGATTTCCCACTAGGCAAAGTAGTTCACAGCCTAGAAGCACCACTTCCTTTATCCCAGCAGGACATTTTCCGAGACGCCCCTCAGCTTGATCAGCAGTGCCCTGTCAGACCTGTCCCCTTAAAAGAAAGGGGCTCACAGGCCAGCAGCATATTCAAGACGGTGTAATCTAGAATAGCTGCCAACCCAACCCAACCCTGTGCCATTTAAGAGATAGGTTTGATGTGCTGATGCCGCTCAATGCTGCTGGGATGGAGAAGGAAAGTGCCTTTGAACATGACATATGTTCTCATTGTGCCTTATGGAGGGAACTGTGAACCTTGTGCCTTCAGCTGCAACCGTGAAATGCAGTACAGATTTATCTACCTCAGCTCATATTTATCAATAACTCCTTCCTGGCTTTCTGATGTTTTAGAACTTGTGAAAGGCAAATACGCCCTTTTCAGAATTGCAAAAGGCTTCTGGTTGAAATAGACTAGCATTGACGCTGAGATCTGACAGTTTGATTTAAACTTCCTGATTTGAGCTCTCACTGACTGCAAATCTGAACTTTTGAGGCTAAAAACAATCCAGAGTAGCTGTTGGGATGATCTGATTCCAGGTTTCTGGTCTGCAGAACACCTGAGCTGCAGGCAAATGTGTGTTTGAAATCCTGGGTTTCACTTGGGCCCCTTGGTAGCTGTTTGAAGTGGTATTTATTTGCGTGCACTTTACCTTTTGAACTTCGCAGCCTTGCCAGTTGTGTGCCTGTAAACTATGCACTGGGCTCAGGACATGGCAACTTTTTAATTAGACTTTCTAGAAACCCTTGAGGCATGAAGGCCCGAGCAAAGCACCAGCTTCCCTGAAGTACTTCAAATGGTTTGTTTGCTGAAGAATAAAAAAAAAACAAAAAACCTGTTTACTTGAAAACGAGGAGGGAAAAAGTACTCTGGGGCAGAAAATTACCTCTATGTTGGTTTGTTTTCAGCTCTTACTTGTTTTGTGCTTGACAGCAGGCTTGATCAAGTAGCCAGAGGCAAGACTCCTCTGCCTGCAGGGGTGTTGATGTAAGCTGCTGCTACTGCTGCTGTTGCTGGTAAAGTGAAGTAGCTTCCCTCACTTTGACAGTTAGTACTTAATGCATCACTTGGGCCACTGGTTTTCTGACATCCATTCATTAAACCCAGACCTCCTCTGACCGACTTTTGCAGACCGGAATGACTTTTTTTTCCCCTTAGCTTGGTGTTTCTTAGTTACCAAATTTGAAAGGAATGCTGCACTCAGTAATCAGTGTGGATCTTGTCCAACATTGTGAAATCTGCCATTGCCCTTTCTTTTTTTTTTTTCTTTTTCAGTTTAATAAAGGAACTTGGCATTGCCAAATGTTCATCCCTATCCTTAAAGGCGAACTCCCACATTACCATATGGAACACGCGGTCTGACAAATGGCATCATTGCCTTTTTTTTTCATAGATATATTTTTCATGCTTCAATTAAAAGATGGCATAAGCAGGTGACACTGCCTTTTTTGGACCCGTTTTTCCTACTGGGAGCAATTTTGTTGCCTTAATGATTAAAACTAATTTTAAATTACAATTGCAATATGGAGGGGAGGGGTAGCAAGACCATGACTGCACTTACAAAAATAGATGAGAATTTTGAATTGATAAGAACTGTAGGGATCCAATGCAGACAAGCTAGAAGGGGAAAGATATGGAATTAGGATGAGACAAACTGTGGAGTTTGAAGGTCTAGATGTGAGGGTGAAGCCTAAAGTCAGGGAGACCAGCAAGAAGAAAGGTGTTATAATAGTTAAGCCAAAAAAGGAAAAAGCATGAAGAAATGTGTGACTTGGATCTATATTATAGAATCAGTCACTGAAAGAAGAGCATAGTCTTGAGATGTGGGAGGAAAACGAGAGAGAGAGATTGAAAATGACACCCACGTTTGGAGTCAAAAGGGTGATGACACAACAGAATGAAACCCCAGTTGAGGACAAGGAATATTAGCTGAGAAAAAAAGATAAGTTTTGGTGCATTAAGCATGAAAAAATGTGAATGTATCCATGAGATAGTAAAAGAAAGGTAAGCATGCACAGAGCCAAGCGTGCCTATGGCCACAGCCATAGGCGCCGCTACCAAAAGGCGCCAATGAGAGCAGTGCAACCAGCTGCCGGCATTTCCTCGTTCAAAAGAAAAGCAGTGCTGTCCCGTTGAAATAGACGGCGTGATCGGCACAGTCTTAGTAAGTGGAAAAGCAGGGCCGCACTGATTTTCCACTTATTAAGGCAGTGCTTACCACGCCAACAATTTTGGCGGGGCCCTGCTTCTGAGGAGGAGGAAGAGGAGCGCGTAGTACTGCCGGAAGTAGTCCAATGCTCCTTGGCTGGAAGTCGTTCCCTTAGCCACGGGGGCTGAAGAAGGAGATTGCTGCTGCCTTCCACATCAAGGAGGAAGCGAGTGAGAGAGAGATCATTTGTGTGGGGGAGTGAGTATGTGTGCTTGTTTTCCTAATAGGGGGCGTATTACTATTTTAGGTCTGGTGTAATATTTGTAGTATCGGCATTCATAGGTAGGGTTGTTGTTGTTTGAGTGCTGGCAGTTAGTGCTATTATTATGTAGAAATTATTTTTTCTAATGGTCTCTGAGGGTCATGCCCATGCCCAAGATGCATTACAGTAGGTCTATCACCATATAGATTCCAAGCAACTCTTGCTTTTTTGCAGGGTTTTCTGGTTGGCACCTCTGCAGTGCATGTAAATATAATATAATATATGTATTGCAAGTGATATTTTTATCTCAGAAGACTGTGCTTTGAATGTTCTTTTTCATGTAATATCTGTATTATAAATGCATAATTTGTGTGTGAGGAGGGTGTAATGGGGTGGGGGGTGCAAGGCTATAACATTTTCCTAGGGCCTCTAATACCCTTGCACTGGCCATGGACATGGCAGTGCAAACGTTTAACAGAATCTCCCAACTCGTGCTGTCATGTCTAGTGTAAAAGGGGAGGGTGCAGATTTTCACTTGGTCATAGGCACCAAATTGCCCAGCTACAGCTCTGAGCATGCAGATATCGAAGAGGATAAGGAGGAGGAAGTCCACTACCTGGTTGTTATTTGTGAAGCAGCAATAAGAGCAACCCTAGGGAAAAAAAATAAGAGAACCATTGCCACGAAGGTAAATGGTGAAAAAGAGGGAATCAAGAACAAGGCTTTGGAGAGCTCCAACAGTTAATGGTGAAGGGTTGGAGAAAGAATTGTTTACCAACATTATAAAAGACCAGTCAGACAGGAGAAAAGCTGGTTGAAAACCAAACCAGAAATGCCCAGCAATGAGAGTGTCGAGAAGAATAGAATGGTCCCCAGTAGTGAATGTCAGTCAAGTCTATGAGAGCAAAGAGAGGAGGAGCAAGCAAGATGTGAAGATGATTAAGCAGGTACAATAGAACATATTTGTTACAGTAAAATGAACAGACAGAATGAAAAAGAAAGGCAGATATCAGTAAGTCCAATAGCTGATGATGCACGGTTCAGCCACTTAAGGATTTTGGATCGAAGTGACAGCAGTAAGATTAGGCAGTAGTTTGGGGTAGGCAACACTGTTCCAGTGTCGCAAACTGATCGGGTTTTCAGGATGTCCACAATGAATATGCATGAGATATATTTGCATAAACAGCTTCCATTGTACGCATATTCCTCATGCATATTCATTGTGGATATCCTGAAAATCAGACCTGTTTGTAGCACTCGAGGACTGGAGTTGCCTACCCCTGCAGTAGTTAGAGTCCAAGAATGTTGTTTTGTGAATTAGATGAAAAAATAGCAGATTTGAATGTTAAAGGAAAGGTCCCAGAGGAGAGAGATGAGTTGAGCTCAGTAAGAATAGAAGGAAAAAGTAGTGAGAGATAAATAGACAAAAGGTCACCATGGCAAGCAATAGTAGGCTTAAAAGCATGGCTCAAATGGCTTGCCTGGTGGCTCAGTGGCACTGCCTACAGAAGAACCTGGATTCAACATATATCTAAGATCTTCTGCTTTCTGGGTCAGCCGGAGCTGGGGGTGCTGCAGAGGCAGGGTTCACAGCCCCTGTTGAGGGAGGCAGTATTTGTGCAGTAACACCACCAAATGGCTGCAGGGTTTTAGAAGGTGCCCTGGGTGCATGACCCCCGATCAAGGACCATTGCTTTCATTAACTGGATCAAGATCAGTTGAGAAGTTAAATTGTGGGTGTAGGTTTATGTTGCTAGTTCTTAACACTAGTTCTGATTGAGCTAGATGTCCAAAAGAGCAGTAAGAAACTGCTGGGTCATAAAAAAAAGCATGGATCAAGTCTGAGGCATCGCAAAAGCAGGGAAGAGAAGTGAGAGATGAAGTAGGATAGGTGGAGAAAGAAACTGAAGATGATGGAGTGGAGTGAAATAAATGAGCAAGTCTGAACAATCGTGTCCACAAAGAATTTGTGGAAGGAGATTGGAATTGAAAATATTTATTTATTTATTTATTTGATTTTATATACCGGGGTTCATGTATGGGATACAGATCACCTCGGTTTACAGTAAACATTAACTTCGCTCATGGGCTGTACATAGAACAATAGAAAACAAGAACAGAAGAAAACTTCGCTCGTAGGCGGTACCAATACAGAAGATAACAGGAATTGGCACAAACTGGTACAACGGGTACATTAACTTCACTCATGGGCTGTACCTAGAGCAATAGAAAAACAAAACAGTAGAAAACTTCGCTCGCAGGCGGAGCAAATAACAGAAGAAACAAGAATTGACAGAAGCTGGTACAACGGGTACAATTGGTGCAACTGCTAGGGAGGAATACAAGAATTGGTCCAGTTAGTATCTAAAAATGAGAGGAAATATAGCAGGGGGCAGGTATTAGAGTTGGATGTAAAGTACAGAAAACAAATGTGAGACCAGACTGGGGAATCGCAACGAGGAAATGGAGGAGGGCTACAAGAGAAAGGTAACAGAAGACAAATGAAGGTGAGGTAGAAAAGAAAAAAAAATATTCAAAAATATTGAAATGCTGGCAAAGATGCCCACAGGACTGAGAAGAGGATAGAGAAATAGTAGTGGGATTTAGCCAGGAGTTAAACAGGCAGATCCACAGCTAAAAGGTGTGATTAATATTTTTTGAAGCACACAGCACTGGGAGCTTTGTGTGTCAGAGCCAAAAAGCGGACGAGTAGTCAGGCACAATGAGTTACACGAATCAGAGAGGGCAGAATTGGAAGTAGAGGCTGCAATAGAGCAGAGGGAGATGGGAGACTGGACAGAACATCAGTAGAAAATTTTAATTGTGTAAGCCATGGATAGCACTATGTAAGCCAGTGTAAAAGGAGTGAGGAGAGAATGAGGTAGAAGGTATCGGAACAGTAGGGAAAATGATAGTGGCCAGAATACTCGAAGTGGAGAGAGAGAGCAGTTGCTAGTGAAAACAAGATCTATATGGTGCCCAATCAAATTTGGATTTAGATTTTAGATTTAGTGAGCCCAATATTCAAAGCTACTTAGCCGGATAAGTAGCGACTTAACTGCAATGCTCAGCGGTTACTACTTAACCGGATAAGTCAGGGGCGAGCAGGGAGTGCAAAGGGGTGGCTAACTTAGCCAGATAAGTGCCAATATTCAAACTTACCTGGCTAAGTTAACCGTATAAGTTAGACCTGCCATATAGCAGGTCTGACTCTGCTGGGTAAGACTTATCCATGGCAAGCAGTAGTAGGTTTAGAAGCGGGACATAACCGTGCCACTGGATATCCCATGTAGGTTAACCGGATAAGTCTGAATACTCTCTCAATGAGTTGGAGGGGCGAAAAGAAGGGAATAGGAGAACCAGATGGAAAGAGGAGAAGGAATAGTATTTCTCACTATCCAAGTGGCTATTGAAGTCCCACAGGAGAAGATGTAGTGGACAGAGATGAGAAGAAAAGTCCAAGTGATCCCAGTGTGTTGATGATAGATATTTTTTGTATTATTTTGTACCTGATGTATTAAGCAATTTCTCCATCAACATAGTGAGGTAGATATTCAAACGTATCCAAAGTTAGCAGGATAAGACGAATCCGGCTAACTTACATGGGATATTCAGCGGTATGGCAGATAAGTCCACATCTTGGCAGATATGTGGCTTATCTGGCTGAGTGATGACTGCTGAGCATCGCGGTTAAGTCACTACTTATCCAGCTAAGTAGCCTTTAATATCGGGCTCAATGCTTTTAATTTAATAAAACAGTCTACTTTTAAAATGAGCTATCTGTATATGTTACAAATAAGGGTAACTGACACTGTACAGCCATGCATCCTCAGCCTGATGTGCAAGAGAAGCCACCTGGCCAGGCTGTTCCAATTTGGGAACTGCTGAAAAGCGAAGATGATCTTACATACATCATGCAGCTTACCTTGCTCCAGTTGTGACATTTTTGACCACAGTTGTTCTTATAGGTTTACTAATGTAAATACCTTAAACTGCAACTCTGATTTTCTGACGACAGCAACAATCCCCTATGTAACATTAAACATACTGCTCTACGGTTACTCCCTACTCCTCATCCTGCCCTTTGATTTGAATTAGTCGGGCTTCTTCTAAGGAACCACAAGCAGGTTTTAATGATTTTTGGTTGTCAGCTCTCCTGAAAGCTCTACCACTGTGCTTTTAAAATATGCTTGCTTTTAAGAGTAGCGTCTTCTTTCTCGGGGCATCATAAAGCAAGAATGGCAAAATCCATTACTTGAGGCCAAATGCCCATCTGATTTTCATGTATTGTATTTGATTACCATGGCTTTAGCTTATGGTTTATTAACACATTTTTTTTTTTTGACAGCCAGACTCTTGTCATTGCTCGTCCCTGTTAAAAGACCCTAGATCAGAGACATTTAACTATTAGAGAACTGCACAATGAGATTTGATAAACCTGGTACTTCAAATATCAGCAAAATTCCTCAGTAACATATTAGATAAACAAAAATAGGGCACCTACTACATTTACAAAATAAACCAATTTATTATGTTACATATTGACTTTTTTCTGTCTGCCAAAATCCCTGAGAAAAGTCCGAGGTAGGAACCAAAATGTTGGCATGTTGGTAAGTTAATAAATTGCTTTGGTCTATAAATATACTGGGTGATCGATTTTTATTTATTTTTTTCAGCCTAATTTCCTACAGGGAAGCTGACCTTATAAGAGCATCACGTTGGACTGTGTGCCCATCCCACCATCAGCTAAAGCCTCAGTGACTTTTGAACATTCCTCCTGTTTCATTTAAAGTTTTCCCACAGATAACAGAATGCCCAGCAACTCCCCTATCTCCCCCATCCCTGGCCTACACTTTTCATCTGCCGATGATGCCCCCTGACTCTTAGAATCAGTCTTCTCTTTATCTCCTATAGGGAAATGAGCCAGTTCAGTACAGCTGAAGTCGCAGGGCGATGACCGCTGAACACTTTTACAGCTGCTTGGCCATAGATTAGTAGTCATAACCATATGGACATTTTTGAATGAAAAAAAAGAAATCAAGCATCACGAACTGTTCGCACGTCTGCTCATTTTGTCTTCCAGCATATAAAGTACAGTGCTTTAAAAGGTATTTAGAAATCTTGTATACTAGTTTGATAACTTTTTTTACAATTATTTTATTCAAAAAGCTGAGTTGCCTTTTTCTTTTATTTACCCTGGACTCAGTTTGAAACCAAAGAATATTGCCCCAGCATAGTTTTGATCAGTGATATAAAAACTGGTCTCTGGCCATGAGGCGTGACATTTATTTTTTATTTAACAGATTTATATACCGAAGTTCTAGCAACAAAGTTACTAATCAATTCGGTTTACATTGTAACAATAAAATTGACAGAATGTAGAATAATGTCTTACAGAGAACAGGGAAGATTTAACTTGGAAAAATAAAATAACTTAATGAGAACAATAAATAACATAGGGTTAAAACTGCCACCTCATGCAGGTTTCTCCCCCCCCCCCCCCCCCCCCCCCCCCCCCCACCTTTTGTTTAGGGTTGTAACTGCTGCTCTCTGCAGGTTAAGAGAAGCAATGAAAAGCTACAAAAATTAGTACTGAATATTTGTAGACGCATTCTGTCTGTAGTGAGTTAGAACTTCATTCTGAACGGAAACGTTCCCTGTCTGAACTTTTTTAGCCACTTTTTGGAGGACTGGGACACAAGTTTACATATTGACACAGAACGGAACAATTATATTTTATGACAACTGTGACTGATACTAATTGTGTGAATGTGTGTGTGCGCTGGCTGTAAGAAACAAGTGACCTCTGTGTAGGGCTCCTAGTGAATTGGCTGTTAAGGGGACAGTGGCTTGCTACTGAATGTCAGGAATTTCAATTAATTTTTTAGGGAAAAACCCTGAACCTGAAATAAAGGCTAACATCCATGCTCCTCACGTGAGGTAACTTAGATTGGAATTGGACTGTGCAAACCCTTGACCATATGATCCAACTGTAAATTCCTATAGTGCGGTGCTTCCCAAACCTGTCCTGGGGACTCCACAACCAGTCAGGTTTTTAGGATATCCACAGTGAATATCATGAGATAAATGTGCATACTGTGGAGTCTCAGTATATGTAAATTTATTGCATGCATATTCATTGGGGATAACCTAAAAACCCGACTGGGTGTGGGGTCTCCAGGCCAGGTGTGGGAGGCCTGGCTATAGTGCCTTATTACTCATTACACAGTGCCTCAAGCAGACTAAGGAAATCTCTATTGGGTCCTGCCATGTGCTCAGTTATGCATCTTAAGTACATTGCTGATCATCACCTAAATATAAAAATAATCTGTGTTAGTATGGTATAATAGGACTTAAAGTAGGGCAAAGACCACCTCTTCAATTGTGTTTGTGAGCAATTTATATTTGTGATATGTATGTGTTAGTCCGTGAGAGGAAGCAAAATGTTCCAGTAGTTTACATTTCAAGTAAAACATCTTCTATATCTCCATCAGAAGCAAGCTGTTGGGCAGGCCATTTTGGTCATTCCCTCTGTTGTACAATTACTCTATAAAATACCTGAATCATTTCCTCGGGCTTAAGTGTGACTGGGCTTCCTGAAGAATGAGAGTTTGTTGATCAGTCAAATCTGTTTCTCAGATCTTTCTGACTAGGGTAGAAAATGCTTTTGTAGAGGAAGCTAATTTCTTCAAGCTAAGCTTACCATGTTGTACATGTACAATACAACAGCCGGTTTTACTGTTGCAAGCCAGATACTGAAATACTTTTTACATAAAATAAAAAATCAGTTTATCTGTTATTTAGATCATAACTCACAGCTACTAAGATTGCCGGGTTGTCCTATACATTTCCTAATATTGCAGTTCTTTGCTCCCAGATTCTGCCAGAGGAATCGGCCATCTTTGAATGATAATACCTGTTCAGCTTTTGAGTACCTCAAGAAAAGCTCCTTCCTGACTCCTAAGCATAGATCATTTCTCTGTGGTTCAGCCTCCCCTGCTGCTTGGTGGCTGCGTTGGGCAGAGGGGAGCTTGGAGGGTCATCGCCAAGTTACAGACTGGGCTTGGTCTTTCATTTTGCTGTTCAGGGAATTAAATTGCAGAAGATGGTGGAGGCCCAATAACTGCGTTTCCATGCCCAAATGTAGGTGAGTTGGTGAGAAAATAAAATTCCTCATTTTTGTAAAGGAGCAATGAGAAAAAAAAAAACGGAGCTAATAAACCTGTAACATTCGTGCCATTTAAGCAGCTCTTGATTGCATTAATGAATCTAGCAGAGTGCATAGCTGCATTCTCTCTCCCCTTCACCCCCCCCCCCTCTGAAATTCATGTTAATTGGGTCCAGTAGGGACCGTCATTATTTCTCTAGCCTTCCTAATCTATAAAGTATTTCTAAAGCTAAATTTATTTCACTGTCAGAACAATGAGGTTGAAGACTCACATTGAAAAGTTTAATAATTTTAGTGGCAAATTATTGGCAACCAAAGGCGTGGAAGTATTCACAGCAGGAAAGGAGAGGAATGAGCCCTTTTAGAAGTGATGATTAGTTTCTCTAGCTGCTCTGTGCACCCCAGAAACCCGGGTTCATCTCTTCTGTCCTAGGGGGCACGCATATTATGAAAGTGTGGCTCTTCAGCCCTAGGGCAAGGATTTCTGCAGTCTGGTGACCCCCTACCTTGGGATAAGTGGTGCAGAATAGGTAGTCCTGGCTGCCCTTAACTAGCAAGGGGGGACACCGAATACTCCAGGCAATCAGCTTGAGTCAAAGGAGGGGAGAAAATGTGACATAAAGTAACTCCCCCCTCTCTCTGCACATTCCTCAGAACCAGTGAGGTACTTCTTGTTCTGTTTTTGGTAAAGTGTGATGCTTTCTCAGCCAGTCAGAAGGCCTTTTTTTTGCCAACATTCGGGCCGATACAGTAAAAGTCGCGGGAGAGCGCTCCTGTGCGCGCAATTCTGTATTCAAATGAGGGCCCACGGCAAAAAGAGGTGCTAGGGACACTAGCGCGTCCCTAGCGCCTCTTTTTGGACAGGAGCGGCGGCTGTCAGCGGGTTTGACAGTCAAAGCTCAATTTTGCCAGCGTCGGTTCTCAAACCCGCTGACAGCCACGGGTTCGGAAACCGGACGCCGGCAAAATTGAGCATCCGGTTTTCAAGCCGCAGGCCGATTTCAAATTTTTTTTTTAAGTTTTTTTTTTTAACTTTCGGGACCTCCAACTTAATATCGCCATGATATTAAGTCGGAGGGTGCACAGAAAAGCAGTTTTTACTGCTTTGTGCGGCTTGGCTGCACATTTTACTTTCTGAATCACGCGGGAATAACTAATAGGGCCATCAACATGTATTTGCATGTTGCGGGCGCTATTAGGTTCGGGAGGGATGGATGAGTGTTTTCGACGCGCTATTACCCCTAACTGAATAAGGGGTAAAGCTAGCGCGTCAAATGCGCGTCCAATCGCGGGTTAACAGTGTGCTCCACTGGAGCGCACTGTACTGTATCGGCCTATTTGACAAGTACTCTTAAATTTTCTGTGATGGGTCTCTAGTGCTGAGAAATATTTGAAAGTCTTTTTTTTTCAAGCAGACCAGTTAAAAATTGGTTACGGTGGCTTAAAAAACTATTATCGGTCCAGACTCCTAAGCCCCCTTGGCTTGGCATCACAGCTCTTGTTCCTTTCTGTAGTCATAATTATCAGAGTAAGTGAGCTGACATTTGCCCTTGTTGACTCTCTGACTTGGTGGCAGTTCGTACCACAGCAAAAGTGGCCCGAGCCTGACTCTCCTCTTCTGTCAGGCCCGGCAGTGTTTGATGGGGGGGGGGGGGGGGGGGGTGTGGAACAGAAGTGTTGCAATCAAGCACATCTAGAGGCTGACGAACATGTTTTTCCTGGGTCACTCCTGCTAGCCTCAAGGGAGCATTAATAACCATGGAGGAAGCTGCTGTGGCAGTCTGCCGTGTAAATTGAAGTATGGCTTAGGTGGTGATTTTTTTTTTTTTTTTTAAACAGCTGATAGGAGGTGGAAGTTGTGAGGGAATCAGACATGACAGTCTGTCACACAGAGACTTTTCTCACCAGAGGGCACTGTAAAAGATGTCCTTTGAATCACATGGTTGGCTTTTAATGACGCATTACTGATCTGATGCACACAATTTACCCAATAACTGCGCTACTAACAAATTGCCTCTTCTGGGTGGTCAGGTGGAATTTTACTTCCCCTCCCCCATGGGGAAAATTCAAAAAATGTAAAGTTGCTGTGAGATGTAACCACTTCTGTTTGTGCTTTTGATGCTTTTCCTGCATCTGTTTGTAGTTATTGCTTTAGAGGTAGATGACACTAAACTCTTTAGATCTAGTCTGCAGAAGGGGATCGCCCTGGACGTGTTTCCCTGCAGCAAAACCCGTTTGAAAAGAGGGCCATGAGACCTGCGATAACATAGTAACGCTGTATACTGAGTGAAGGAAGGCAGTCTTTGAAATCAGGTTTCTGGGTGATCTGAGCCCTTTTGATGCAGATTACACAACTGTTTGTTGGTTATTTTGGTTTTTTTTTCACTACTGAGAAACAGTGAGACCTTGAATGTATCAGTAATGTTTCCCATTGCACAGAAAGTCTTTGGTAAATCGGGTCTTTGCCAGCCTGATAACCCAGTTAGTGCTTTATGCTGATCGCCAGAAGACCTGCCACCTCTGACACCTGCTCCTCCGGCTCACTGCACTAGGAGGGAAGCTGAAGCAAGATTGGCAACCCTTGGAGGAAGTTTGTGTCTTACACTGTTCCTACAACAGTCACCTGGCAACCAGACCCAGAGTAGCAATGCAAAAGCAGCTCTAGAGAGAATAACACACTGCTGCCCCCGCTGCCATATGTGGCCTTCGTAGGGGAAGGATACAGGGGGGGAAATTGCCAGATGAGACTCGGTAATGGAGTGCTGTGTTTAGACGAAAGAGATCACATGACACGGTATAGTCATCCACAATCTCTGTGTCCAATTGCTTATAAAAGTGCTAGTTAGAGCCTTCCTTCCCCTCCCCAAAACTGACCATTTTATAAGTTCATTAAAACGTCTGGGTGTGGAGGGAATACCTAAGGCTACCATTTTTCCCAAGTTCCAAAAAGAGGACACGTCCAAACAATGAGTTCTCTGATTTTTTAAGTCTAATAACCAACAGCTACAGTAAACTGTATTTATAAATAACAGTACTCAATTAAACTTTACATAAAGAACAAGTGGAGCAGAGTGATGGCTAGATGAAGACCTGGCCCACGGGCTCCTGGCTGCTGGATTTGAGACTCCCCTGGGGGGGACTATCCTATCCTACCCCATCCACATGTGAGTTGGCCTGGGGGATTGTCTCTGTATGTTGGTTAACAAAAACAAATATGCTTGCAAGCTGACAAGCTATACATATTCAGTCAATCATATCCTGGATTGCTCCTTGAGTCCGCATATTTGTTTCAAGAACGCAGATTTTGTAGCAGTGCTTAGTTGTTAGTTGAATACCCATGAAAATCTTTGTAAAAATGGTCTCTAAAGTTATACTGCATAAGCAGAATCCTTTTTAGCGAGTCTATACTAAGGCTATGCCTTTCTTTTGTCCACTGGCTTTGCATCAAAAAATACATATTACGTTCACATTGTGAGAGGGGCCAAGAAAAACTGTGTGATCTTCAGTAGTTCTGAATAATATTCAGTGTATTTTTATTTTGTTTCAAAATACTTGGTCCATGTTTGATGTGACAAGTTTTGGAGCTGTTCATTATCCCTGCAGCATTCATAAATTTCTGTAGGTAACAGCACTGATCAAAGCACTTGATGTCATCAATTCCACGCTGTTCTTCCATGTCAGTCCAATTTGGTGTCTCATTTAGGGAAATCCACTTGAAGCAAGAGAAGTCTTGAAGATGTTTCATCCACATCTCCTTATACTCTATGCACGTGATGTACATATTTTCACACTCTGTCGCAGAATGTCATAAGAACATAAGAAGTTGTCATACTGGGTCAGAACAAGGATCCATCAAGCCCAGTATCCTGTTTCCAACAGTGGCCAATCCAAATCACAAGTACCTGGCAAGTATAAATAAATAAATAAATAAGTACCCAAACATTAAATAAATCTCAAACTACTATTGCTTATTAATTAATAGCAGTTTATGGATTTTTCCTCTAGGAACTTATCCACATTCTGCATCCAGCCCAGCCATATGCTTGTGGGCCAGCATCCACTTGACTTTCAGAGACATGAAGTTCTGAGTCTGGCAGGGGCGGATTTGAAAAGGGGGTACCATAGACAACAGGTACTCTCATCCCTCCGGTGTGGGGGACCCAGACCCACCATATTCAGAGCCTCCCCTCACCTTAGTTGATACCTACCTTACAACAGAGGCAGCACCTTACAGTAAATTTAGTGCAGGGCCTGGGCATTCTGGTGCGCTGACAGGCCCTGGTGCAGCCCCACTATCTCCTCTTGCATGGGTTTTATGTTACTATGGAAACCCATGTGAGGGGCAGGGCACCACTATCAGCACATGAGAGCTCCTAGGCTCCATGCTGGATTTTCTTAAAGGAACTACTGCTCCCGTGGGGCCAGGGCCACTCTGTGGGGCAAGCAGTGCCGCAGTGGGGGCAGACCCAGCTAGCAGCATGGCAGTGGCAGCACTCCGGCACCTTTGAAAATTTGGCACCTGAGGCAGTTGCCTATATTGCTCCTTCCTAAATCTGGCTCTTGGGTCATACAATTATAAAGGACATTGTGCACTGAATTCATTTTCACAATGGAATTATTTTCTTATTCCAATTGTTCAGTGAGAGAGTGCATGTGCCAGAGGTACATCACACCAAGATTGTCTAAATCTTTCTTGAGCAGAGTAGATGGTTTGCCTTGGGACAAGCGGAAAGACTTTTTATATTAGAAACATCTGAAGCAGTCTTGTAATTCCAGGAAACAAGGATAGCCAGTGTATCTTGCTATGAGAGAGCAGTTTTCCATATTCAACATCTATGAACTTGCGGTGTTTATTCAAGAGTTCGGTCTGGATAGTGTAGATATGGAAGTAATTGTACATTTTCTGGAGAATGCTTTCTATGTTCCCTTTAAGTGTGTCTACTTCAATATGGGAACAATTGTTTAAAATGTATGCTGGTAACCCATACCTGGAGCACAAGCAGTGGTCACAGAAAAGACAGTAAGTGAGCAGAGCGTTCCAGAAGGAAACCGAGATTAGATCAGCTATGCAGAGCAAGACCACTGCGTCTGGACTCCAGTGCCTCTGTCTTTTTAGCACCCTTATGTGACCAGACTGATTAATAGGCAGGAGATAATTTCCCTTATTGTGTGCATAAGCATGTTGCTCATTGACACACAAAAAGATTGCATCCCCATGAAAAAGAGAACATTTGCCTAGAAATCAAAAACCTGAAGGACACAATTGAAGAATGAGGAGATGTCATCTTAAGAGGACTGATGGTAGCCCTAGCAAGACAAATGTTACTTTGTGTGCTGGGTTGTGTATAAGGGAAGGCCCTGAAATATCTGCAGCAAAGTTTTGAGATTGAGTTGATTCTGCAGCAAATTTGCATAAATTATCATATGATTTTATATTGTTTAGTTCAGGCAAAATAGCCAGACTTATTGAAAATGTTTCATTTTCTAAAAAATGTACAAAGAACCATGGGAGAGAGAGAAATCAAACAAATTTTTAAATATTTCTTTCTCCGTTGCCAAACAGGATTAAAGTAAATCACCACCAGTGGGTGATGTCATCCTACAGTGCCAACACAGACCCAGCATTGAGAGTTCAAAAGTTTTTTTCTTAACACACATTGTTCCTACACATGGTTGCTGCCTCATGAGCCCCTCTGTCTTTCTTCATCTAAGCTATCTCAAAGGTGGTTTCTCCTAGTATCTCTAAAAATGCAATTACATTTTCATTTTTGCTAAAAATTTGCTTAGCAAATTGTGTTTTTCTTTTTTTATCACTGCCTCGACAACCCCTCAAAAGAACTTTTAAGTTCTCCCAAAAAAAAGTAAAGAAAATGATTGGAGATGGAAAAGCCAAAGGTAGGGAAATCCACAGTCAGCAGGTTCAAGGCCTGAAGGTTAGATGCCATATGTCTATCATGGACAGCTGCACTCTGTGCTACTGCTGCCTAGGCCTTGACCACAGTGCCTCAATTGCGGCTGAATGTCTCTGCAGGCTCTTCAGACCTGTGCCTAGAAGATGGAAGATCAGCAGGGGTCTACCTCAGGTAAGGCCCTGAAGTCTCTTTGCGAGTGTAGGCAGTGCAGCCACTCTCCCTCCCAGAGCAAGTCCTCTTTGGGCTCTCAGTGCCATATGTTTTGTTCATGAAGGGAATCGATCTCTCTTTCAACCCACAAGTTAGCATACAAGGCTCTCCCCTATTGCCACTAGTTTCTGGAGCCATCACAGGTCAGGGCCTGAGCATGATGCGGAAATCTAAGAGGCACCAAGAACACCACCAAGCAGCAGTGCAAGGGATCCCCTCCAAAGCTATCTCCGTGCCAAAGAGGACGGTGCAGAGACAGGCCCCAATTCAGTGTTGAGAAAATCATCTTCATTCTCCTTGATGAGGAAATTTTGCACCACAAGTGGCAGTGGCTTGCCCAACACAGAGGAACTCTGGCACTGGGCAGCTTATTCTTGGATGCTTAGGCACTGAAGCTGTCAAAGGAGTCTTCAGTTTCATTTTCTTGGATGTGGAGCAAGTTAGTGCCAGGAAACATAGAAACATGATGGCAGAAAAAGACCATATGGCCCATCTAGTCTGCCCATCCGTCCAACTAATTTAGCATAATTCTCATCACTTCCTTAGAGATCCCAAGTATTTATCCCATGCTTTCTTCAATTCAGATACTGTTTTTGTCTCCACCACCTCCATTGGGAGGTGGTTCCATGCATCCATCACCTCTGAAAAGAAATATTTCCTAAGATTACTCCTGAATCTAGCCCCTTTCACCCTCATCTCATGACCCCGTCGTTCTAGAACCTCCTGTGCTCAACTCCTGTGCATGAAAACCTTTGAGATATTTGAATGTCTCTATCATATCTTCCCTACCTCACCTTTCCTCTAGGAGTATACATGTTTAGATCTTTAAGTCTATCCCTGTATGCTTTAGAAAAAAAGACTACTGACCAATTTAGTAGCCACCCTCTGGACCTACTCCATCCTGTTTATATCATAGTAACATAGTAATGACAGCAGAAAAAGATCAAACGGTCTATCCAGTCTGTCCAGCAAGCTTCCCATGGTAGTAACTCCCGCTTCATGCGGGTTACCCCCAAGCCTTATGTTAAGTGTAGCAATAATTACAATCCAAACCAAGTAACCATCAAACCCATCACAAAATTGTTAGAAATTTTTATACAGTGTAAGAAGCCTTCACGATAAATCAGATAATGCTGCTTAAATGTGCTTTCCTTTGGACTTGGCTGTAGAAGCAGTCCTGTGTTTTATCTCTTGTCTGCATATCTCAACAGACATCCATCTGCAGTGGAAAGTAGAGCCTTGGCACGCAGGGAACTAATACCAGCACCAATGGTATAGACTGACTTCAGCCAGGTGGAGCACAGTGGTGCAACAGATATGGATTGTGTCGGTGCCAAGGTGTCCCAGGCCTCTAAGTTGCCCAGGGTGTTCACAAAGTGTCTGGTAGTTGTAGCAGCACAGCTACAGAAGTAAGGAGTGCGTTTTCCCTTATCTGAATGAATGATTGGTTAGTGATTGATTTCTCCCCTGTCAGGCATCCTGGAATCACTCTGCTTGATGATTCAGCTACTATGGCCCCTGAGATTTTTTTTTAGAGTCCAACTTGATTCCATTCCAGAGGATCCAATTCCTTGGTGCCTGGATCAATTCCCTTCAGGAGACGACCTTCTTGCCTGTCAAGAGAACTGAAACACTAATAGATTTCACAAAGTCCTTTCTGCAGCATGATCATAAATCAACAAGATCAGTCTTTGTTCTACTAGGCCATGTGATGGCAGTGGTCTGTGGGCCTTCTGATTTGCCTCTGCATGCAGGGTTTCAAGTGGGCCCTCCAGTGTCAGTAGGATCAATTGTTTCAACCATTGTCTCATATCAGTAACTCCCAATATGCGAGCTTCTTTGCAGTGGTGGAATAAACCTGGAGGTTCTGGCGATAGGACTTCCTTTGTGTGTTTCAGTGTATCAAGTGGTGTTGTCTACTAATGCCTCTGAGGGATGCACACCAATCTTTTTTTGGACTCAAGAGGGCTGGTCTCAAGTGGTAAGTTATTTGCAGATCAACCTGCTGGATCTGTGGGCATCTGGTTTCAGTTAAGAACATTTTCCCACCTGCTGTTTGGCAGAAGAATCTTGATCCAAACGGACAATTAGGTGGCCATGTTTTATATAAATAAGCAAGGAGGAATGGGCTCTTACATCCTTTGAGAAGAGATCTTGCAGATCTGGTCGTAGACCTGTTATGACAGCTCGTATTTCCAGGTGACCTATCTTCCAGGCATTCAGAATACACTGGTGGATCGACTCAGCAGAGTCCTGTAACCCCATGAGTGGATGACCTATTTCTACATTGGGGATCCTTGGTGATCAACCTATTCATGTTGGAGGACAATTGGAGGGTTAGTTGGTTCTTTTCCATGAGACCAAATAGCTACAGATCAGTTCCCAATGCTTTTGTACTAAACTGAAACATTGGTCTGCTCTACACACAACCTTCAATCCCTCTCATCACCAGGACTTTCCAGAAAATTCTACATGACAGGGTGAGGGTTATTCTCATAGACTCAGCTTGGCCATGCCAAATGTGGTATCCTTACATCCTCTGACTGTCAGTTCATCCTCCAGTCCGCTTGGAGGTATATCTGATTCTCATCACCCAAGAGGATGGAGAACTCTCTCACTCAAATCTTCCATATTTGGTCATCACAGCATGGATGTTGAGCACACCATAGTATCTTCCTTGCTTCTTCCCAGGGATATAGAGGGCATTCTAATTTCAGCTGGGAAACCTTCCACTAGGAAATTCTATAGTTTCAAGTTGAAGAAGTTCTCTGCATGGTGTGAATGCAGTCATCTAGATCCTTTCTCATATTGTATAAAAGAACTTCTTTGGTATCTCTTATTTCTCTCATCACCAGCCTCAGTATCTCTTTGATCAAAGTGCCATTGTAGCTTATCACCAGCAAGTGAATGGAGTTCCAGTCTCTCTCCACCCTTTAGTATCAAAGTTCATGAAGGGATTGTGACATTCCAAGCCTCCAGTCAGTAAACCACCAGTGTGTGAGTACCTCAGTGTAGTCCTGGCTGAATACATGAAACATCTCTTCAAACCCCTTGAATCAGTAGACCTGAAGAGACTCGCCTAAAAGGTGTGATTCCTTGTGGCTGTCACATCAGCCCAAAAAGTGAGCAAATTACAGGCTCTGATCTCCTATTTGCCTTTCTTTCATTTTTTTTCACAATTGTTACCGTATTTTTCGCTCCATAAGATGCACTTTTTTTTCCCCCAAAAGTGGGGGGAAAATGTCTGTGCGTCTTATGGAGCGAATATAAAAAAAAATTAAAAATCTAACAAAACCCCGCCCCCTCCTGACCCCCCCCCCCAGACCTTCCAAATTAATTTACTACAACCCCCCACCCTCCTGAACCCCCCAAGACCTGCCATAAGTCCCTGGTGGTCCAGCGGGGGTCCGGGAGCGATCTCCTGGACTTGGGCCTTTGGCTGCCAGCAATCAAAATGGCGCCGACAGCCCTTTGCCTTTACTATGTCACAGGGGCTACCGCTGTCATTGGTCGACCCCAGTGACATAGTAAGGGCAAAAGGCCGTCGACGCCATTTTGATTGCTGGCAGCTGACGGCCCAAGTCCAGGAGATCGCTCCTGGACCCCCGCTGGACCACCAGGGACTTTTGGCAGGCCTTGGGGGGGTCAGGAGGGTGGGGGGCTGTAGTAAATTAATTTGGAAGATCTTGGGGAGGGGTTAGGATGGTGAGGGGTTGTATAATTAATTTGGCAGGTCTTGGGGGGGTCAGGAGGGTGGGGGTTGTTAAATTAGTGTTGGGATGGGGGGTTTTGGGGGGGGTTTGGGGGGGGGGTTCCCACAGAATTAGAAAGACAAAAGTTTTCTGATCTGGGGAATGGACCGAAATGGCCCTCCCCAGACCCGAAAAAAAAATGTTATGCACTCCCCTAATTTGCTCTATAAGATGCACAGACGCCCGGGGACAGAGCTGGTTTAGCACAAATTTATTTTTTTTTAATTTTCCCCCTCTGAATCCTAGGTGCGTCTTATGGTCAGGTACGTCTTATGGAGCGAAAAATACGGTATTTAAAAAAATTATATCCTGCTCTTTTGTTATCGTTTTGAGGTGTTGGAGTGGATTCTTGGGTACTGCGGTGATGGCCATTTCCACAGGGAGGAGCCCCGTGAGGAGCCGCAATACTAGGCTAGAGTCTATACACGCAGACACAGAGAATTTATATTTATTATATAGTTTGATGGTACTGCCCGGAGTGGGCAGCAGCGAAGGTAACCCAGTAGAAGTAGTCCAGGGGTCCTCAGCAGAGGAGACCAGTCTCATAGATGATAGACAGTGCAGGGTAGCAGAGGAAGGTTCCGGATGTAGACTTGGAGCGCTGAAGCTTGTGGTGAGACAGACTGAGAGTGTTAGTACTCACTGAGTAGTAAGCTGTATTGATGAAGATCCTGGCAGGCAGAAGCAGATGCAGGCACCATAGTAGGGCGAGCAGGCCCTCGAGAAGTGAGTACCCGGTTTCCCAGATAGGTACCTGAAAGAGAGCAGAAGGGCCCCCAAGGAGCGGGTACCCAGGTTAGCGATGAATTACCCCGAAGGACAGAGAGAGAGCTTCCAGCGACAGCTGGGAAGCGCAGAACAGCTTAGACCGGAGGCATTCCAATCCAATCCTTGCTTAACTCAGTTTGTTAGCAAACGAAGGGCAGGCTAAATACCAGGATGTGATGATATCACTCGGACGGGACGCCCCGAGGATCCTGCCATGATATGGATATAGACGTGGGTGGCATGCGCGCACGCACCCTAGGAGGCCCTCAGGAAAATCATGGCGAACACAGTCACCGTTGCCTATCCGGGGACGCCGGAGAGAGCGGCATGAAGATGTGGCAGCAGCCATCTTCCCAAGGCTTGGGGAGAGAGAAGGAAGAATGGTGAGGCACAGAGGTCGAAGCCGTCTGAGACTGGATGCAACATCTATCCCTCGTTCTAGGTGGATAATGTGAGCATCCATAAAATATTTATTTAAAAGCGTTTGTGTTCTGCACACATACAGTGATTGCTTGAGGTGGATTACATTTAAAAACATATTCAGCTTAGGAAACAGAATACATATTAACATATACTCATCTTACTAAAAATACAGATATGTGTTCATTGCTTGCAGAGGTGCTTATATCTAGAACCATAGATCAAGCAAACATACACATCTAAATAAAATACAAAAGCACTGCAACTCAAAGAAGAAAAGAGCCCAACAAATATCACATGCCCAAGAATTATTATATAGTCCTACTATACTTGACATAATTAATAGCCTTTCAGTATCTACATATCACAGCTCAGTACATAATCCATCCCACTTTTGTATCTTACCAGATTAAACTCATAGCCTCAGCTCGAACTGAACTGACTTAAAATATCCTTTATCAGCAATCAAGCCTGAGATGTATCAGTGTTTAAAATGTATTAAGATGTAGCTTAAAATGTTTAAGATGTAGCTGTGTTTAAAAAAGGATTGGATAAGTTCTTGGAGGAGAAGTCCATTACCTGCTATTAAGTTCAGTTAGAGAATAGCTACTGCCATTAGCAATGGTTACATGGAATAGACTTAGTTTTTGGGTACTTGCCAGGTTCTTATGGCCTGGATTGGCCACTGTTGGAAACAGGATGCTGGGCTTGATGGACCCTTGGTCTGACCCAGTATGGCATTTTCTTATGTTCTTAGTGTAACTCATCAAAAGCCAACTGAAAAGATGTCTTAAGGAATTTCCTGACCTGCTTTTATAGAAGAAACAGATTTAATCAGCTCAGAAAGAGCATTCCAGAGTTGAGGCCTTGCAACAGAAAAACCTGCCCTCTGAATTCATCTAGTCTCACAAACCTGACTGATGGGACAACAAGCAGATTGTACTGAATTGAACACAGAGGGTAAGATGGCCAACAGATCTTTAAAATTGAATTCCGACTTTGTGGAGATCATTTATACCTTTGAAGATTGTGGTAAAGATTTTAAATTTAACCCTCCGCTGTACAAGGAAGCCAGTGCTGTCTGCTCAAGATAGGCATGATAAGATCGTGTAGCGCAATTCTGGCTACCATCCAAGAAGCTGCACTCTATTAACTGAAACGCTTTCGTAGAAGTGTAAGGAAGTTCTAAATAGAGTTGCAGTAATAGTTCTATGTACTCACCTGTTCTATCTGCATGCCACATCAAGCAAGTCAGATATGCTGCCCATGTTCCTGCCAAAACAGCATGCACATAAAAGGAGGACAGGCAGTTCGCTCTTTGGACTGTAAGGGAATCCTAGCATATTACTTGCAAATGGCTCAACCTCACTCTTAAGTTTCTTAACTGTTCATGTTCTTTGATTCCAACCAGTTGGGAAGGGCAGTAACCAACAGAACTCTTTCAAATTGTTTAGAGCATAGTCAACTACGATCCTCAAGAGCCACAAATAGGCCTGGATTTCAGCATATCCACACTGAATATACATGAAAGATGTTTACATGCCCTACACCCATTGTATGCAAAATCTGTCTCATGCATATTCATTGTGGATATCCTGAAAACAAGTCTTGTTTGTTGCTCTTGAGGAATGGAGTTGTCCACCCCTGGTGTAATAAACTGTAAGCACTCACTTGATGAACTTTGATAGAGCTCATAATCTGTAAGTGAGAGCCACGGTGACTTCAGTGGCTTATCTGAGGGACATTTTCATTGAATATGTTTGCAAAACTGATACTTTGTCGTCAGTACACAGCTTTATATCCAACTACTCTTTAGAACCATGTTCCAAAAACACAGAATCTTTGGACAAGCAGTTTCATGAAGCCTGTTCACCCATTAGTACACTCTCCATTTGTGGGTTATTCATTAAGTAGTTGCCCCACAATGTAACCCTCAGTTTGGAATGGTTATGGTTGAGTTGATCCTCATTGTTGACAGAGAAAGCAAAGTTGCTGATCTGTCTGTTCTCCAAAGACAGCGGAATAAATCAGCCATACATTTATTACACACCCATCTCTTTGGAGAGTCAACTAGCTTAAGCTTCAATCTCTGGGAAAGACTGAGGTGCTCATAATCCAATTATCATGTATGTACAATGCTAAACAGACCCTGAGAAAATCTGAAAAGCAATGGAGGAAAAACCACTCTATCGAATACCTAGAAAAAAATCCTTATTAACAAAATACTGTGAATAAATCAATAAAGCTAAAAAATAATACTATGCAAAACAGATTCATGGTGTAATATTTAACTCAAAACTACTCTTTGAAACAGTCAAAAACCTAATCAAGGATCCATCTTTCTCCATATCAAACAGCTACGACTTCACAAAGACCTAAGTCATTGTTAAACAAAGTCAAAACACTTAAATCACAATTCTCCCCTAACCAACCAGAAAAACAATCTGTCCAAGTGAAATGGAAGTCATTTGACACAATATTAAAACTTCAAGTAAACCAAATAATCACTAAAATGAATCCTGCAACCCACCCACTGGACCCTATCCCGGTATATACCCTAAAAAAATAGACAACATAACCCGAATAGTCACAACCATAATAAGCCATTCACTCGCAGAAGGATTGGTCCCCAACAAGACAAAACAAGCTGTGATTAAACCAATTCTAAAAGACAAAAATGGCAGAATCGATGATTGGACAACTACCAACCAATATCAAATCTGCCTTTCATCGCAAAAGTCCTTGAAAAAGCAGCTTTAACACAATTGGAGAACCACCTTGAAGATGACAAAATACTATATCCAAACCAATTCAGTTTCAAAAAAAAAATCACACAACAGAAACCCTACTCATCTCTTTAATTGACCCTGTGTTACAAGGCTTTGTAACAATGAATCATATATCCTGGTACTAATAGATTTAAAAGCAGCATTTGATACAGCTGAAAGAAATTGGAATAGGCAGAAATGTCAACAAATGGTTCTCTTCCTTCCTAAAAGATAGGACAGTCCAAGTCAAAATGTCAAATCTGACAACCTTTCTGATCAATACAGGCATTCCCCAAGGCTCAACCCTCTCAACCATTCTATTCAGCATCTATCTCCTGCCTATATGCGATCTATTAGCAAATCTGGGAATCAAATTCTTCCTATATGCTGACAATATACAATTCTGCATCCCTGTTGACAAAACATTCGAAAAAACTGCAGCGACTCTGTCAATATACATGAAGGCCATACAACTAAAACTTTCCCAACTGAAATTAACTCTAAACACACACAAAAAAAGGAAATTATATGGCTAAGGTGTGATAACTCGATAATCAAACTGCCTATCCTGAACCTAGGAATTATCAATATTACTCCATCAGATGAAGTACGAGACCTAAGAATTCAGATTGACGAGAACTTCACTATGACAAAGCATATAAGCAAATTAATCAAATCGGGAAATTCTAAGTTCAGGGTTCTACATAGACTAAAATCTCTGTTAACAATAGAAGACTTCCCTACTGTCTTACAAACACTATTTTCAAACTTAGATTACTGCAACTCCCTTTTACTAGGCCTCCCCGCAAGTATACTAAAACCAATACATTTAGGGGCGGATTTTCAGAGCCCTGCTCGCCGGTAAGCCTATTTTACATAGGCCTACCGGCGCGCGCAGAGCACCGGGACTCGCGTAAGTCCCGGGGTTTTCGGAGGGGGCGTGTCGGGGGCGGGCCCGAACCGCGTAGCATTTTCGGGGTGTGTCGGGAGCGTTCCGGGGGCGGCCCGGGGGTGTGGCTGCGGCCCGGGGGCGTGGCCGCACCCTCCGGACCCGCCCCCAGGTCGCGTCCCGGCGCGCAGGAGGCCCGCTGACGCGCGGGGATTTACGCCTCCCTCTGGGAGGCGTAAATCCCCCGACAAAGGTAAGGGGGGGCTTAGACAGGGCCGGGTGGGTGGGTTAGGTAGGGGAAGGGAGGGGAAGGTGAGGGGAGGGCAAAAGGAAGTTCCCTCCGAGGCCGCTCCGATTTCGGAGCGGCCTCGGAGGGAACGGGGGTAGGCTGCGCGGCTCGGCGCGTGCCGGCTATACAAAATCGATAGCCTTGCGCGCGCCGATCCAGGTTTTTAGCAGATACGCGCGGCTCCGCGCGTATCTGCTAAAATCCAGCGTACTTTTGTTTGCGCCTGGAGCGCAAACAAAAGTAGGCCTATTCGCGGAGTCTGAAAATCCGCCCCTTACTTCATAATGCATCTGCAAGACTCCTACTAGGGACAAGGAAATTCGAACACATCACCTCCTCACTGATAGCTCTACACTGGCTGCCTGTAAAATACAAAATTCATTATAAAGTGTTATCCCTAATATTTAAAATCATCAGCAATATTGATCCATGCTTATTAGGAGTGACACTACAACAGTATATACCAAAGAGACCTAAGATCACAAAACAAAGGTCTTCTAATGGTGCCCTCCACTCGGAGCAAACACCTAACACAATTAAGAGACAGAATATTTGCAATAGCAGGACCCAGCTGTGGAACTCGCTTCCAGAGCCATTATGACAGATAACAGAAAGAAAGAGTTTAAAGCGTGAACTGAAAACATGGCTCTTTAGTGAAGCATACAATTTAACGAAAACTATTATCATGATGATAATTGCATTGACAGTACCAGAGATAACACTAGTCGATCAAATAATATATAATGAATGATATAAAGGTATTGCTAGTAGAATTAGAAATTGTATTCACTGTTGTGTAGACCTAGAATGTATTAATATGAGCTAAACTATAGGGGAGCTTCTGTACCATACTAGAATATGTGTAACTATGAATAAGAATATGTAGTCATTGTGAGGTTGATTAAGAATAGTAAATGTTATCACAAAGCATATGATTGATGACCATGTATATAAATGCTAATACTGTGAACAGTTGTGATTTTCTTTTGGAACGATGGTGTATAAAACGCCGAAATAAATAAATATTTCAGCAAAAATTCTCTCGGGTCGTCAGGATTTATTTTCCAGTTATATAAGGCAATCAAAACCTGGCTTTTTAATCAAGTTTTTAAGTGCTAAGTGGACCTATTGGTTCTTGTTTTTGATTTCCTGATTTTTGTGATTGTTTTAAGATATGGAATTGTATATTTTTTTGTTTCCTTTTTATACTGTTTGAATCAGTGGTATTTGTGTTTTGATTTTTTTTTTGCGACCTGCTTTGATTTATTGAAAAGTTGGTATATAAACTAAACTAAGGAGAGGGATGAACTTAGTTTGGGCTGGCTGCTTTATACAAATCAGCCTTTGGTGCTCTACCAACTGCTGGCATGCTGGCTGAATAAAGAGCCACCTATCAGGGTAGAATAATTCAAGAATAACTGCAAGAGGTAGAGAGTAGTAGTAGAGGCTGATAAGGAAAAGAAACAGTGCTGGAGTGTGTGGGGCCGGTTGCCGAGAGACCAGTTTTCCACAGTCCCTCATCAGGCAGTAGATTCTGTAGCAGTTGCCACATTTGCAGAATGGTAAGGAAACTTGAGGCTTTGGTAAAGGTTCTCCATTGCATTTCATGCCTCTTGCACACTCAGTAGTATGTAAGGTAATATCTGTCTTGCCACAGACCCAGCCGTATTTAAAAAATTCCTGCCACTGTTTCCTCCCCCGGTTTTATGACTGCTGATTTTAAAAGTCTCATCTTCATTTTATTTAAAAGAATAAAATCATCCCTTAAGATAATTGTAAATGTACTCTATGCAGTGCCAGCCCAATAACTGGACTTGCATATCAATATTTCTATCCTATGCAGCACATTTTGCATTGGGATATCAGAGATAACCAAGAGCTTGATCACCAGAGGATGGCTTTTTCTCCATTCTTTGTATATTGCAGAAACTGAGCTTTGTGATGTAGCACTCCATCATGCCTGGACTTTAACATTATAGAAGAGTGCAATGCACGTATTTGGTATATTTCACAGGTATATGTTATTGGACACCAGATAGGATTAAAAAGTAGCTTCAAAAAGCATTATGTGGCAAATGTATGGTGCAAACACAAGTTTGCAAAGTCCATTGCTGCCAGATCTGTTGATAAAATTGTAACCAAGACACGTGCAGTATTTTTTTTTGTTTCTTGCTAATATACCAGCTGATTTTACACACTATACTTAAGTAGTCATGTGTCACTGTGGCTTGACCAGAAGATAAGCTAATAACTAGGTATGTTTAGATAGTAAGATAGTCTTACATGGTGAAAGTACATATTGCATTGCATGCTGTTTTGGGGTACAGGTGATGGTGGTGAGAGCACAGCTTGAAGAAATCAAAGGATTTTTGCCATAAGGCAGAGCGAAAGAAAGTTCTTGCTGTGTTTTGACTGTTTTCAAATATTCAGTTCACAGTCTTTTGTGTAAATGTGAAATATTGTATTTGGTTTCTGATGTAACACCTACTAGAAACCTTTTTCATGCCTTCGTCCAGCCCATGTTCACAAAATTCCAGTTTTATAGATGTCGTTATTTTCTTTTTGGTGCCAGCTTAAGCAGCAATTGTGCATGTTTATAGACTGCAATAACATTATAACCATGCAATCGGATATTAAAAAAACACACAAAAAAGCGTTTTCAATAAAATGTCCAAAGACATCAAAAGAAGGAACTTGTGTGGTTTTGAAGACTCATATGCAGCTTTGGATCATTATGCTGGTTGAGTGCAAGGTATGACAACCTGCAAAGATTCCAGTGTCCTCCAATACTAATGTGGGTACTAGATACCTTATACTTAAGAATTGATTTAGCACTTTAACAGACAATCCTGTAAGCCCCTTAAAATAGCAGTGTTCTGTTATGTGTCTGCCAGTCTGTACCTTGGTGGGTAAAGCACTACCTGACAGCTCAGCAGGCCAACATTAAACTTCTTGAGAAGAGTTCCTATGATGGCGCCTTCCTCCCAGGGTACCTTATACTGCCTTTCCCTCAGTCTTCATATAGGTCTGCTGTGGGGCAGAAGCAGAATCCTTGTGCTGCATGTCAGGGTTCTCACAGTCATCCTGCATTTCTTCTGAGGGAAGGACCATCTGAAGGCACTAAAGAACACACATCCAGTGCTATGAGGGGGCCAAGATGGTGGCACGTTAGAGGCTGCTGTTGTCTGCTCTGCCTTACCTTCTGTTTCCTTAAGAACATAAGAAATTGCCATACTGGGACAGACCCAAGGGTCCATCAAGCCCAGCATCCTGTTTCCAACAGTGGCCGATCCAGACTACAAATACTTGGCAAGTACCAAAACACTAAGTAGATCCCATGCTACTGATGCCATTAATAGCAGTGGTTATTCTCTAAGACAACTTGATTAATAGCAGTTAATAGGCTTCTCCTCCAAGAACTTATCCAAACCTTTTTTTAAACCCAGCTATACTAACTGCACTAACCACATCTTCTGGCAACAAATTCCAGAGCTTAACTGTGCTTTGAGTGAAAAAGAATTTTCTCCGATTAGTTTTAAATGTGCCACATGCTAACTTCATGGAGTGCCCCCTAGTCCTTCTATTATCCCAAAGAGTAAATAACCGATTCACATTTACCCATTCTACACCTCTCATGATTTTAAAGACCTCTATCATATCCCCCCTCAGCTGTCTTGCTGGTTTTTTCTTCTATTCAATGCTGGGGTGAGGTTTTTCCATCTCTTTCCTCCCTGCTTTCAGGTGGCCTTATTCTTCCTGGAGTAGATGCAACTACAGTGGTGACTTCAGATTTGGTTCAGGGTAACTTGGTGCCATCGAATGACCGCCCCTCTACATTAGCTACTTGTCCAGCCATTGTAACTCTAGACTCTTTCTGGGAATTGACTGGTTTCGGGATTTCACTTACGCCTGTTCATTTAAAATGTAAGCTCCTTCTACAAAATTGGAACAGATGGGGACAAATATAGGGGCAGATTTTAAAAGCCCTGCGCGCGCCGAGCCTATTTTGCATTGGCCCGGGACGCGCGTATGTCCCGGGGCTTGAAAAAAGGGGCTGGGCGTGGGCAGGGCCAGAGGCCTCCAAAGGCCTGCTAGGCCGGAGAATTGCGCGCTGGCACTTGGTCGGTGCGCGCAACCTATACCTGCCCAGAGGCAGGCGCAACTTAAATAATAAAGGTTAGAGGGGTTTTAGGTAGGCTGGGGGGGCGGGTTAGGGAGGGGAAAGTGGGGGGGCTGAGGGAAGAAGGAAAGCCATCGGGGCTCCCCTAGGGCTCAGCGTGCGCAAGGTGCACAAGTGTGCACCCCCCTACGCATGTTATAAAATCGGGTGTAGATTTGTGTGTGCCGGGTTGCTCGCACAAATCTACGCCCACGCATAGGTCTTAAAATCCGGCCCAGGATGTTTAACTTGTTTCCCTTTCTAATAAAGTCTCTAAGATGGAGCAGAATATTAAAGATATTCAAGCCTTCCACCTTACTTCATGAAGGATCATAATATACTGTCCAGAAGGATTGAACAGTTGGAAAAAAATTCCAGGCATTTGAACTTAATGTCTTCTTAATTTCCCCAAGATATTAGAGGAAATACCTGAAATCACCTTAAAAAAAATATTTCCTTGAGGTGCTTAAATTTCAACCGGATTCTATTCTGTCTATTTCCAGCATGTTTTTTTCTTCCTTTGGTTTCTTCTGGGAATTGTAACGTTCAAGCTTTGCCTGGTCTCTCTCACCTGACCGAGTTTCTTGAGAGCTCTGCACCTAAAATTATTGAAAGTGTTACCTTTTTGGTTACCTTTACTTCTTCACAGGATGTGAGTTCTGCTATGTGAAAATATCTCAGGAATTTGTCATCATTATTTTACAGTCAATTGGTTAGAGATTTTCCTGATCATTCACGAGCTACTCAAGAAAGAAGAGCTTTTTTGGTATTTAGGCATGAGGCTGTTTCCCTAGGATGTTCCTTTTCTCTTCGATATCCCTGTAAATATTTTATTAAGTATAATAATAATTGTTTCAGTTTTTTTGCTCCTGAGCAATTATGGTCATTTTTGGATTCCAAGAGACCATTAACCTCTTCACCAGTGTAATCTAGCGCATTATGGGGCGGATTTTAAATGCCCTGCGTGCGTAAATCCTGCCGGATTTACGCGCACAGCGCCCTTGCGCACCGACGCGTAAGTCCCGGGGCTTCGTAAAAGGGGCGTGTCGGGGGCGTTGCAGAATGACGCGGCGTTTCGGGGGCAGGCCCGGGGGCGTGGTCGAGGCCTCCGGACCAGCCCCCCGGGTCAGGTGATGGCACGGCAGCAGTCCGCTGGCGCGTGCAGATTTACGCCTGCTTTCAGCAGGCGTAAATCTGCCAACAAAGGTAAGGGGGGGGGTTTAGATAGGGCCGGGGGGGTGGGTTAGGTAGGGGAAGGGAGGGAAAGGTGGGGGGAGGGCGAAGGAAAGTTCCCTCCGAGGCTTGGAGCGGCCTCGGAGGGAACAGGCAGCGCGCGCTGGGCTCGGTGCGCACAAGTTGCACAAATGTGCACCACCTTGCGCGCGCCGACCCCAGATTTTATAAAATACGCGCGGCTACGCGCGTATCTTATAAAATCCAGCGTACTTTTGTTCGCGTGCGCGTATGTTTTTAAGATCTACCCCTATGGGTTTTGTAGTATATTAGTCAGTTTTTTGTTTTTCTTCTTTCTCCTTTGAGTTTCTGGCTCCCTTCTAACTGCTGTAATTTGTTTTTTGATGGATGAGGACAAGTATACAGCTTGGTTATGTATATTTTTGTAATTTTTAATCTTCTTTTCATGATTCTTTGTCCATGTATTTCTAATGCAAAGTAGATTCTTTGTATAATATTGAAAGTCCTTAAAAAGTTAAAAAAAAGAAAAACGAGTACACATGCGCCCTTGTATGTGCATATGTGGGCACACAACCACATAACGCAGGAATCTTATATCAGCCGCGCAAGTATGCATACATGTTATAAAATATGCCTAGCACGCATAAGTGTGCTCCTAATTTTAATACACGATCATCTGCTAATTGCACATTTTCTTTAAGAATTGTCAGTTTTTACACACTTAAGTGAGGTAATTCTATAGCATGCGTGTGTGAAGGAAATGATCAGTTTAACCAGTTTGTGTTTGTGGCATTGTGGGACCCTTGGTCGCAGTGGAGGTGACTCCGCCCATGAGGAGGAGCCCCTTGGGGAACCACTGCGATAGGCTGACACAGATAGCAGACACAGTATGGCTAGAGTCTTTATTGTACTGCTGTAGATAGATGGTGAAAGCAGGAAGGTAAGGCACTGATCCATGAAGTGCCAGTACGTTCAAAAGGCTCAGAAGATTAGTCTCACCCAGATGTTCACGATAGGCGGGAGCCCGCAGTGTGGGTAACGCCGCGACTGGTGGGTGGAGTTGGAGCGCCCGATCGTAGAGGTTCTCACAGAATGAAGGCATCTTCCTGATGGTAGAATGGTGGGACCGAAGGTCATTGGTACAGGATATAAGGTGGATAAGCCCTTGAGGAGCGAGTACCCAAAGGTCCAATATCCTGAAAAGTAGAATAAGAGAAAGACCCCCCGAGGAGCGGTTGTCTTAGTTAGTGAGGAATCCCGAAGGGAAATTGGAAGCAAGAGACCCCCGAGGAGCGGGTGTCGAGAGCTTCTTATTGGAGCGAGGTCCTTGGAGTGAAAGCAGCGTCTAAACGTGCAGCTTAGAGCAGTCAGAGTAGCGAAGTCTTTGCTAACTCAAGGTGGTAGCGGAGGCGGAGGCTAGATATACCCGGAGGTACTGACGTCATGCGGTGGGGCCACCCCCGAAGTTCCCGCCATGACGTGTATTTGACAGTAGGAGATGTGCACGCTCGCACCCTAGGAGGCCACGGGAGTGTGCATGGCGGATGGGGACGCCCATGCTGGTTTGGAAACGCCGAGGCACTCTGCACTGGAGGGAGCCATCTTGCCCAAAGAGAATGAAAGGGGAGAAAAAGAGGTAAGGCAGAGCGATCGCAGCTGTCTGTGACCGCCGGACGCAACACAGTTTGCCCAGTCTATCTCTAGGTCATCAAGATCCCCCTGGTTTCTTTTGTATTTCCCTGTCCCCAGTGGGCTCAGAATCTAAGTTTGCAATTGAGGCAATGGAGTGTTAAGTGGCAGTGGGATTTGAACCCTGGCTTCCCTGATTCTCAGCCTACTGCTCTGACCACTAGTCTGCTCCTCCACCTAAATATACATGGATTTAGATTACTTGTTTTGTAGGATTTCTTACATGTAAACAAAATAGCATATCATAACGATAAAAGTCCTCAGAAACAAAGTGAGAGCAAGTTATTAGCACCCTAAATGTTATTTTGTAATAATAAATATTTAAGCCCTTATTGGCTTTCTCACTGGGCAGTTCATTTTGTGTTAATGTTTTTCCTTGCTATTTGTAAATTTGTTTTAATGCTTTTCCTTGCTAGTTTTGGAAAATGCCCACTTAACTTGCCCACAATCCAAGAAAAAAAAAATCCTTTGTGTATGTGGTGTAAGAGGGAGTCCGATGTATGGGCATAATATAGTAATTAATGAGCAGTGAGATACTTTGCTGTGTTTCTCAGAATCTGTGCCCAGTTGTTTAGAAGTGCATATTATTCACTTGGTGTCTAAATATTTGGAGAAGCGTGACATTATTCTTTTGAAGTCTCCTAGTAGATCCTTCATCACTGTCTGTCGTCTTGAATAACCACATTGCTGGGAGGCAGGAAGGAGGAGATTTGTCCCAAATAAATGCTATAGATAGATAGATTGGGGTGGGGGTTTCTGTTCCTTGCAAGAATTTGTGCCTTTTCTTAGGCTCAGTAGCACCAGCAGCATGTTGGCATGCCTTCTTTTTGCAAGTACAGGCTGGAGTCGGAACTTCACAGTAGCCTGCCACCCTAGAATTTATGCTTTCACACTTCACTAGGAAGTGATAATTGGAGGGTTCTTGACGTTCTTGGCTGCCTTTTGCCTTGTAACATAAAGTTCCAAAAATATTTTTAGTACATCTGATTTTTATTTATTTTTTTTTTTTTTAAGGGTCTTAGTCAGCAAAAATTAATTGTGGCTTTCCACACTAACACATAAGGATGTGAAACTCTGCACTTGTGGTTGGTGGGCAGGAAAGGCTGACAACATACATAAACCACTGTCCCTCTGATCCAGAGTTCCAAGATAAGTTGATCTTTCATGAAAGGGTGAAGGAAGAGCTAAAGCCACTGAAGGACCTATAAATTGACTCCATTGATAAATAAATTGCATTTTCCCTCCTCCAGATAGTTCTCCATCAATAAGCAGGCATGAGTTAGTCATTATGCACATATGACATCACCTGATGGTACTGACACAAATTTGCCTCTCAGAGTTCAGTAAAGATTTTACCTAGCATGCGTGGGAGTTCCTATGTACACACATTACTTTGTGAGCCTCTCAGTCTTCATCTGAGCCACCGCATGGAATTGTCCCTATCTATCTCTAATGCTGCTTTTCTACAAAACTGCCTCATTACTTATTAATTTTTAGACATTGCCTCAGCAGCCCTTCAAGCCGAAGTTTTTAGTTCTAAAATTTTAAAAAAAGAAGATGGAAAAAGCTAAGGCCAATAAACAAGCAGTCAATGGTTTCAAGGCCTGTATCTGTGGGTATTGGATGTCCACCACAGATTCCCGTGTTTGCTACTGCTGCCTTTGCCCAGATCATGACTACTCCAACTGTCACAGTTGTGGTTGATGTCCCCCAGGGCATAGCAACATTGTTCCTGGAAGACAGAGGCCCTAATGAAGGGTAAGAGCTCTGTCTCTATGCAAGCCTGGGCTGAGGAGCCACTCCTCATCTAGGAGTAAGGCATCATACTACTGATGCAGGGAGTTGAGGCCTGATTCCCCCATCTTAATCTTGTAAGCATGGAAAACATGGTGCCGGTTCCAGGATCTGCTTCAGGTCAGGATTCAAATGAGGCACAGAAGCTAGCAATGCCAGGTGAAATTCCAAGCATCCAAGCAGTGTGAGGAAAGCTGCCTTCCACTGTCAAAATGGGTCCCTCTTTGATACCAAGGCAAGAGAGAGCCTCAATAGCACATGTGCAATCTTCATTCATGGCACAGATTTCTGTGGCATCTAGTCATCTGTGCAGCATGCCAAGGCACAGTGAGTCATAGCAGAGTGCTTCAGCATGTAATCCCAGAAGCCCTGCCACTGAGTCTAGGGTGTGGTAGAATGTGCAGCAGGCACCATCCATGGATTGATCTGTCATTCAGGAATTGTCAATGCAACCAGTGCAGTGCACCTGAAAGCCAGTCACTACCACAACAAAGACAGTGGCATGATACAGAGTTCTTCCATGACCATGCAGACAGTGATGATGACACAATCTGGGTTTCCGAAGAGAATGTATTTCCCACTTCAGTACAGAGGGTCCTCCAGCCCATGGGGGCCCAGCTGTCAGAGATGGTATAGAATTTCTTTGCCTAATGAGTACTGGAGACCAGAGAGAGAATTGGAACTTCTTCTGTCAAAGATGGAGGAAATGTTTCTGCATAGTGAGGTGGCCCCATGTTCTATACTGGTATGTTCCTTTCCTCAAGAGTTTCTAGGTTAAGTCCACACTATAAGGTGGTCAATCCTCATGATTTGGAATGGGCTTTGTTCATTCTAAGTTTTTATCAGGCATTTCTCCATCAGAATAGCAGACGTTTCCTCTTCAATTGCCTTCATCCTCTTCAGGGTCATGGTTTAGTGTTTCTCCATGGTTGGAAGAGAAGGACGATATTACAGGGATTCCTTCAGACCACCTTCCAAACTTGCTGCAGCATACTTCTCTGGAGGATCTTTACTACTCTAAGTACCTCAATAAGCTAACAAAGATGCAATCCATTAGTGTCAGGAAAGAAAATGACCAGGTTTCTTCAGTTTCTTCAACTGCCAGTTTATTCCAAGGCCAGAAAACGTTGAATCAGAAGACCCTATGGTTTCAATAGAAGAAGTTTTCAACTTGGTGTAGAACAAGCCAGCTGGATCCCTTTTCCTGTGGCCCAAGCAACTGACTTCAGTATCTATTCTGCCTTTCATCTTCAGGCCTTACCACCTCTTCAGTTAAAGTTCATCTCAGCACAATTGCAGTGTATCACCAGCAGGTGAAAGGGATTCTGTCTCTCCACTCTTTGGTATCAAAATTCACAAAAGGACAAAAGAGCATTCCAAATCTTTGGTTAGTGAACTTCCAGTGCCTTGGAACTTCAGTATAGTCTTAGCTCAAATTAGTCAACATAGTGTGTATGGACAAAGCTTCTTGTGGCCATCATTTTGGCACAAAGAGTACGGTTTCATATTCACCATACCTTCAACTTTTTCATAGTAGAATGGTTGTATGAACTCACCCTAAAATCCTTCCAGAAGTGGTGTATGCGTACCACATTAATCAAGTAATTGTGTACCCACATTCTTTCTAAGACCTTGTATGCACAAAGAAGAACTAGCTCTTCATTCCTGAACTGTCAGACTGTAGGAGAGCCCTGGCATATTACCTAAAGAGGACTCGGTCTCACTGTCAACTTATCAACTGTTTGTGTCCTTTGATCCCAATAGATTGAGAAGGGCAGTTGCCAAATCAATTCTGTCCAGTTGGCTAATGGACTGTATAGTTCATTATTATGTGCTGGCTATTTTACAGATTGACTCTGTCAAAATTCATCAAGTGAGATCCATGACTTCAGCAGCTGATCTCAGGGCCACTTTTATTGAAAACATTTGCAAATCTGCTACTTGGTCATGTGGTCACACTGTCAGGTCCTACTATTGGTTGGATAGCATGAACCCAAGAAGACAGTAGCGTTGAACAAGCAGTTCTGCACAGCCTGTTCACCTAGTAGTCCACGCTCCATCTAGTGGGACCGGTTAAGTAAGTGTTCCAGTTTAACAACCTTCAACTTAGGATTTCCCATACGTAATGGTTAATTCATGTCTGACTGCAAAAGCAATTTTGCTTACCTGTAAACAGGGTTCTTCATAGACGACAGGATGAATTAGCAATTTTTATTACATGCCCACCTCCCCGGAGAGTCTACTACCTTACTAAAACTTAAGCTCTGGAAGAGAGCAAGGGGCTGTAAGGCAGCAAGTGGGAACTCTCGCACATTCTCAGTAAAGCTTTTACTGAGCTGTGAAAGCTGGGTCTGTGTTAGCTCTTTGGATGACTTCACCTATGTGTATAGGTAATTCATCCTACTGTCCACAGTGAATCCTCTTCATAGGTAAGCAAATTTGCTTTATGGGACATGTGAGCAGGAGAATTTTGGGGCAGCTTGATTTGCTGGTACAGCAGCACTTGTGTGGATTTTGAGGAAATTGATTTTCTAGGATTTTGAGGAAATTGATTTTCTAGGATTTTCAGTCCATCTTTCACCATCAGTAAGTTCTTTACTTGGAACTACTTAAAACCATGGTGACTCACTGTACTTTGAGCTTTATCAGCATAGTTTATATCATTTTTGCACTCCACTTGCAACAGTGTCCATATATTTTAATTCTTCTTACTGAACAAAGCAGTTCATTCTTGTGTCGCGAGCATTACGAAAGATTTTCTGCTTCTCTGTGCTCTAGCCATTAATATACGAAAATGTTGTTATAGCAATTAACGGTGGCAGGGAGACTACATGAGTGGATGACTTGGTGACTTTACAGCACTGTATTTGAGTCTTCAGTCAGGATCCTAAGATATGTTCTTACACAAATCATTGCCAAAGCTCCAAACTAGCCATTCTAGGCTTGATCAGCTGCCTTCAAGGTTGCAGACTGGGGTTCAAAAAGGCCAAAATTCCTCTTCATTATAAATATACTATATATCAATTTGTCAGAATATATAGTCCATATTCAGCAGCATTTAACCGGATAACTTGTGAGTTATTCAGCTAAATACTGACTTGTGATTATTTCCACCACTTACCCAGCTAAAGTTTATATTTAGATAATATAGGGACCTTCTGGAACAGAGTTAACATAACTACATGAATTATCCAGCTAACTCCAATATTCAGAGTTAGCCAGATCCTAAGTCTGGTCATGCCATGGAATAGTCCTAAAGTTAACTGGATAAGCTTATCCAACTACCTTTAAGATAGTCAAGTATATTTACTGGTGCGACTGCACCGCTGAACATCCCGTCAAAGTTAACCAGATAAGTTTATCCAGCTAACTTTGCAAGCTGGCCAGTGGCTGAATATTACCCTGATAGATATAGGTAGATATCCCCAACTGAAATGCACTTACGGCAAGTAAATTATTGCTTTGAATGATGTATTTTGTTTTTGTTTTTTATATATATATATATATACCAAAAAAACCCCAACATTAACAAATGTATGGGAGACAACTAGCACTTTTGTGAGTTCAAAAATATTTCAAAATGAAGTGTTACTTAAAAAGAATCATTCCTTTATTGAAAAATCTGATCACCTATCACAATTTCACATAGTGAATTTTCAACATATCACAAAATACATATACATTAAAATTTGCATAGAGTCCACTAAAGTATGTCCCTCAATTCTCTCCTACTTCTTCCCTCAACCTTACCCTAATCGGACCTTGTACATCCTAATCCCATTGATGTTAGTTTAGGTCTTTGTTGGTGAATACACCTCTTACATCAAAAACCTTATGTATGTTTCTTAGATGGTAATCCTATGTATTTTCAAAAAATATGTATCCTTGGTGTATTCCATTCAACCAGTTCTATTGTATTTTAACTATGATTGCAAATTTGTTTTCTTCTAGAATATAGCTACTGGTAATTGATAGTTAATAAAATCCATTCTTAACTGTGAATCCTTTGAGGATAACTTTCAAACAAATGTGCATGGTGACATATACACATGTATATGTCCACGAGCAGATTTATGCTAATATTTTATAACCCACACCTATGATATATACACGTGTTTTATAAAATACAAGTATCTCTACCCCACATCATACATGCATATGAAGGCTTACGCACGAATACATAAATGCATTGAGCATTTGTACTTTTCCTATCTCTTTAAAAAATATAAGTGTGTATCTTTTATGCATGAAAATAAAGTAGAATTTTCTCGCGTATATATGAATTTATACACAAGTCAGTGTTTTTTATAACATGCTCGCATCAAGAAAGTTACCAGTTTTACCAATTACCGTAGTCCACCTGTGTGCCCAGTACTTCTCCAGGTTTTTCACCCAGACCTCCCACCCAGTCATATTATACAATAATCACGTTTAATATCATGCCAGAAAATTAGCAGGAGTAAAATCGTAAGTTGGCAAATCTACGTCTGTAAGGGTTTTTTAAATAGCAACTTATTTTATTTATTTTTATTTAGTGTAACTTATATGCGTAAATTTTGGCTCCACCCTGGAATGTGCCTAGACTGCCCCATTTTTAGTCACATATATGTACACATGAAAGTAAAAAATGCATGCATATTTTCCTTGTTTTTAAAATAGGAAATATGGAAATAGATGCTAGTTATATAGGTATATGTTAATTTTTTCAAGCGTAATGTTTTGAAAATTCACGCTTTTATATTTAACACCCATAACTTTTGAATTGTTCATCGAATTTCATTCAGTTTTGAGCCACAGATAGTAGAGCACCTAGTCACCCCCAGCTCACACTTTTCATGTCCTCCATGCTCCCAACACTGATGCCTCCTTTTTATTTCCTGTAGAGAAACAGTTCAGTTGATGTCTCAAGTAGATTGGACCATAGGAATGTCATCAAGCGTTTTTAAAGCTACTCTTCCATTGGTTTATACCTTGTATTTTTTAAAAGCCCCCTTAAGGTTAGTTTGTGCCTGTAGTCACTAGATATCTGCATTTCTTGCTTAGTTTCTTATAGGGGAAAACTGTCTCTTAATGATTGATTTTTTTATATAATACTTATATGTTATAATCATGTGTAAATTTCTGTACTAACAAAGGAAGCTCGGCTTCCTGAAATGTTCGTATATCTGATTTTTCAAGTGCAAAGATATTAGCTGAATTTAAAAAATAGCTTCCAATATATCTGTGACTTAAGACAAACTATAATAAATTTACCACTGTCATCAAGTCTCCAGCTTTATCTAAATTAGTGGAACAAGTGTTCTACTTCCAACTAGACTTCCTTGAAGAAAGCAACATCCTCCATTCTTACCAATCCAGATTCAGAAAGTACAGAATTGTCCTACTTGCCATAATCAATGATATTCACCTAAATGCCAACCAAGTCATAAGAACATAAGATTTGCCACACGGAGTCAGATCAAAGGTCTGTCAGCTCAGTATCCTGTTTCCAACAGTGGCCAAGTTACAAGTACCTGGCAGGATCCCAAGGGGTAAATAGATTCCATGCTGCTTATCCCAAGAATAAGCAGTGGATTTCTGCAACTCTAACTTAATAATGGTTAATGATCTTTTCCTCCAGGAACTTGTCCAAACCTTTTTTTAAATGCATCTGCACTAATAGCTTTCACCACATCCTCTAGCAACAAATTCCAGAGCTTAATTATGCGTGAGTAAAAAAAAAATGTCCTTAATAGATTAAAATATTTTACCTAGTAACCTCTTTGTGTGTCCCCTGGTGTTTGTACTTTTCGAAAGAGTAAACTACTGATTAATATTTAATCATTCCATTCCACTCATTATTTTATAGACCTCTATCATATCTCCCCTCAGCCATCTCTTCTCCAAGCTGAAGAGTCCTAACCTCTTTATCCTTTCTTCATAGGGGAATTGTTCCATCCCCTTTATCATCTTGGTCGCCCTTCTCTGTACCTTTTCTAATTCTGCTATATCTTTCTTGAGATGGGGTGACCAGAACTGCACACATTACTCAAGATAAGGTCACACCATGGAGCGATAAAGAGGCATTATGATATTATCTGTTTTTTCCTCCATTCCAGAGGTTCCCAACCTTTTTTGGAGCGTGGATCCCTTTTCAACATTCAAAATTTTCGTGGATTCCCACGTGCTTCTCTTTAATTTTTACCTGCAGTTATATGCCATATGTAAAAAAGTTATTAATGTAATAAAGATATAATTATGTGTACATCAGACTCATTCAAAATAAATAAAACATATTAAATGCTTACTGAAATAAACTGAATACCTATAATTGCAAAATACAGCAGTGAATGTATTCATTTTCATTAACTTACATAGTATAAATACAGGCAGCCACATAGCTGGATCTTTCTGGATCTGGAGCAACTGGAGGGAATGGAAATGAGAGAGAGACTAGTGGAGGAAAAGAGAGACTAGTAGGGATGGACTGGTTGGGGATGGACTGGTTAAGGAAAAGAGTCTGGCAGGGAGAGAGATGAGGGGCTGGACTTATGGAGAGAGAGTGAACAACTGGCAGGGCTGGACAAGTGGAGGGAGAGAGGGGGACTGGTTGGGCTGGATTGTGGAGCAGAGAGAGATACTGTGAGGAAGGGGAAAAGAGTGATATTTGATACAGTAATAACCCTATCTATGAAAAGATAACACTGCAAATATTACAATAGGCCAAAAAACACTAATACACTCCTTTTAAGAAAACAGAACAAGATCCTTTTTTAGAAACTACATGCTAACAGAATACCTCACTTAGTTGCACATGCGGAACACAGACAGACCCTCACCAAATACAGAAAAAAGAGACCATAAAGTAGAATACAAACGTGCATAGAAAAACTGAACTGGAAATCTCAAGAAGCCAAACATCACCTTTCCTCAAAAAACATCAAATACCATCAAAAATATAAAACATCAATCATAACAGTAAAAACACATTGATAAAAAATAAATATTTGAAAACTGATGAATATAATAACATCCAATGATTAAAAACTCACATGTTTTTAAAATTTACCAATTGCCAACAAAATATTTCAAAACAGCAGGCATAAGCAATAATAATTAAAAGTAATAGTGATAAAAAAAAAATCTGTTCTCCATACCTGGGAACTTTTGATTTTCAGTCACCCTGAGATATCTTGGTTTAGCAGGGTGGGACAGGGAGAACAAAGTTCTCCTCTCTCTGTCATATATACAAATTCTGTACACACACATGTTCATTTTCACCACACACACATACTCACATACACTTTTTCTCTTTTGCACACATACTCTCTCACACACTCTCCTTCTCTCAAGCACATGCTCATACATCTCTCTTGCTTTCTCTCTCGCACACACAGGCTATCACTCCCAAAGGCTGTCTCACATGCACTTACATTCTCACTCCCACATGCTCTCTCAAACAGACATGTTACGACATATACACTCCCTTTCTCTCATATATGAATGCTTTCGCGCACTTGTTCCCTTTCTCACATATATGCTCTTGCACACCCATGCTCCCTCTCTCATTCACACATGCTTTCACCCAGATATGCTCTCTCATACACACATGCACTCTCACACACATGCTTTCACGCACCCACACATATGCTCTCACACATACACTTATACACTCATGCTCTCACTCTCTTTTCATGGAATTTGCATGGGGAAGAGGGGTCACATGGTCTCCTCCCTCAGGCTGCCAGCAGGATGGGGTGCGTCGATGGCCTGTCAGGCCTCTTCTTTCTCAGCCAGCAGGATAGGGTGCACCGTCAGCCTGTCGGACCTCTCTTTTTCTCATACATACATGCTCACACACACATACATGTATATACACACATGCTCTCACTCTCTCTTCCTGGAGTCTGTGGGGGGAGGGAGGCAAGGTACTCCTCATTCTGGCTGCCACCGGGATTGGGTGTGCCAGTACTGTCAGACCTCTTCTTTCTCGGCCACCAGTGGGATGAGATGTGCAGGTGGCCTGTTGCGCCTTTTTTTCTTGGCCACCGAGGGACAGTGCCATCAACCCATCAAGCCTCTTTTTCTCGTCCACCAGGATGGGGTGCGCCGGTGCCTGTCGGGTCTCTTCTTTCTCGGCCTCCAGGATGGAGTGCACAGGTGCCTGTCGGGCCGCTTATTTCTTGTCCACCAGCAGGACAGAGTGCACCGGCAGCCAGTCAGGTCTCTCTTTTTCTTGGTTGCTGGTGGGATGGGATATGCTGCAACCTATTTGGCCTCTTCTTTTACAGCCAATGTGGGCTAGGGTCTGTGGCGGCTTGTCAGGCTTCTTTCACGACGCAGACCAGGCTTTCTCTTCTCTCTTCACAGTACACTTCTCGTGGACCCCCTGGTAAAGTCTGGTGGACCCCAAGTTGGGAACCGCTGCTCCATTCCTTTCCTAATAATCCCTAGCATTCTATTTGCTTTCTTGGCTGTTGCTACTGCACACTGAACAGAAGATTTCAACCTATTTTCAACAATGACAACTTTTCCTGAGTGGCGACTCCTAATATGGAACCTTGCATTGTGTAGCCATAATTTGGGTTACTCTTCCCTAAGTGCTTCACTTTGCACTTATCCACATTAAATTTAATTTTCCATTTGCATGCCCAGTATCCCAGTTTTGCAAGGTCCTCTTGCAATTTTTTACAATCTCTTGTGATTTAGCAACTTTGAATAATTGTGTCATCGGCAAATTTGACCAACTCACTTGTTCCCATTTCCAGGTCATTTATAAATATATAAAAAATAGTGGTCCCAGAACAGATCCCTGCGGCACTCCACTATTCACCTTTCTCCATTGTGAAAATGTACCATTTAGCCCTACTCTCTGTTTTCTATCTTTTAACCAGTTGGCAATCCACAATAGAACACTGCCCCCTATCCCATGGCCTTTTAATTTACTAAGAAGTCTCTTATGAGGACTTTGTCAAATGCTTTCTGGAAATCCAGATACACAATATCAGCTGGCTCACCTTTATCCACATGTTTATTTACACCCTCAAAAAATGTAGCAAATTTGTGCAGCAAGACTTCACTTGGTTAAATCCATATTGGCTTTATCCCATTAAATTATGCCTAACTGTATGTTCAGCAATTTTGTTCTTTAAGATAGTTTCTACCATTTTGCCTGGCACAAATACTCACTGGTCTGTAGTTTCCTTGATTACCCCTTGATCCCTTTTTAAAAATTGGCATTACATTGGCAATCCTCCAGTCTTCAGATACCATAGTTGATGTTACTGATAGTTTACAAATTTCCAATAGCAGGTCCGCAGTTTCATTTCTCAGTTCTTTCAGCACTCTGGAATGTATACCATCTGGTCCAGGTGATTTGCTACTCTTTAGTTTGCCTAGTACATCTTCCAGGTTTACTGAGATTTGTTTCAGTTGCTCTGAATCATCACCTTTGAATATCATTTCTGGCATTGGTATCTCTCTTACATCTTCCTTTGTGAATACTGAAGGAAAGAATTAATTTAGTCTCTCTGCTGTGGCTCTGCTGTACCTAAGTGCCCATTTTACCCCTTGATCATCTAATGGTCCAACTGACTCCCTCACAGGCTTTTTACCTCAAATGTATCTGAAAAAGGTTTTATGAGTTTTTGCTTCCAAGGCAAGCTTCTTTTCAAATTCTCTTTGCTTTCCTATCAAGTCCTACCTGATCTTTCCACCACCTTTGATTTGCTCGATCACTAGATCCTGATATAGTGATTAAGGGATATTGGCATTGAAGGCACAGCCCTCAAATGGTTTGAATCCTTCCTAGATTACAAGTCACAGTCTGTCTCATGCATGGGAAAGCTCACCAAAAGATCTAACCTGTGGTCTATCTCAGGGTTCAGTATTTTCTCCAAACCTCTTCAATATATATGTTCATCTAATCTATGACCTCATACAGTCCTTCAGTATTGAATGACACCTTTTTACTGATGACATCCAACTCTGCACCAAAATAGGTTTGGATCAAACCTCATCCATAGTGAATCTCGAACAGCAGTAGCCCAATGGTACAAAAACCATAAACTTAAACTAAACCCCACAAAATCTGAACTCCTCTGGCTAAGCCAGTAAAGCCACCTCTTTCCCTAACCTCTCTATCAGGAACCCCTCTACAACCTAAAGACTCAGTATAGAGTCTAGGGTTTCAACTAGATATGAACCTTAAAATGGAAGCCCCCATTTCAAGGGTGGTAAGGACCTCCTTCATGCACTTTTGCCAGCTTTGCCAAGTGTACAACTACTTTGAGAAACACAACCTTGCTACTATTATACATAGAGCATAGAAATGATGGCAGAAAAGGACCAAATCCATCCAGTCTGCCCAGCAAGCTTATGGTAGTATCTTCTATGCCATGTAGGTTACCCCCATGCTTTATCAGTTTCCCAGACCATAAAAGTCAGGGCCCTTGGTTGCTGTTCAAATCCAATTCCTCTTTTCCCCCTACCATTGAAGCAGAGAGCCATGATGGAGATGCATCAAGAGTATGAAGGCTTATTGGATAAGAGTAGTAACCGCCTTACCAGCAAGTTACCCCCATGCATTCTTTTCTTCATTTTCATCCTCTAGCCTTTAGGGATGCACAGTGGGTTTATCCCATGCCCCTTTGAAGTCTTTCACAGTTTTTGTCTTCACCACCTCCTCCGGAAGGGCATTCCAGGCATCCAAGACTCCTTCCTGGAGTTTCATTTCGTGACCTCTAGTTCTACTGATTTCCTTCCAATGGAAACGATTTGTCAAATATGCAACATTAAAACCTTTCAGGTATCTGAAGGTCTGTATCATATCTCCCCTGCATCTCCTCTCTTCCAGGGTGTACATATTCAGATCCTTCAGCCGCTTTTCAGAGTTCTTCTCATGCAGAGCCCACACTGTTTTGGTCGCTCTTCTCTGGACCACCTCCATCCTTTCTTTGTCCCTCTTGAGATATGGACTCAGAACTGACCACAGTTACTCCAAGTGACGCCTCACCAAGGACCTGTACAAGGGCATTATCACCTTCTTTTTCTTACTGTTTATTCCTCTTACTATGCAGCCCAGCATTCTTCTGGCTTTAGCCATCACCTTATAGCATTGCTTTGCCATCTTCAGATCTCCAGACACTATTACCCCAAGAATCCTCTCTTGGTCCACGCATCTCAGTTTTTCACCTCCCATCACATACATCTCTTTTGGATACCACATCCACTTCTTGGCATTGAATCCCAGCTGCCAAATCTTCAACCACTCTTCCAGCTTTCTTAAATCCCTTTTCATTCTCTTTACTCCTTCATTCATGTCCACTCTATTGCAGATCTTAGTATCAGTCCACAACCAAACGAGCACCACTAGCACTCTATATATATCCACGTCAGAAATTGAGTGCTAGAATAAAGGGTATACAGTCCCAAGAATTTCAATTTCAAAGTATCAGAAATTTTTTATTGTTCATTACGGCAACTCCACTGTATATATCAATAATTGTTGCAAAAAGGAGGGTCCCCCGACACGGTCCCGTGTTTCGCCAGGGGCTGCATCGGGAGTTGCCGTAATGAACAATAAAAAATTTCTGATACTTTTAAAATTGAAATTCTAGCACTCAATTTCTGACGTAGATCTTAGTATCAACCACAAATAAACAAATATTAACTTCCCGCAATATCGCTGGCAAAGATATTGAACAGAACCGGTCCCAAAACTGAACCCCGTGGCACTCCACTTAACACTGTTTTCTCTTCAGAGTACACATGCATTAATCACCAGCTGTGTTGACTACTGCAGTTTTTTTGTTTACCAGCATTGCATAATATAACATCAAATACCTCCAACTCTTGCAGAGCACAACTGCCAGAATCTTGGTTTGGGCCAAAGCAACAGATCACACAAGGCTAATTGTAAAGCAGCTGCACTGGCTCCCGGTCGATTGCAGGATACAATTCAAAACTCTCTGCCTAGTCTTGAAATACATGAAGAGACTGGCCTCTGAATATCTCTCCCATCTTCTATAAGCCTACACTCCCACAAGAGAACTTTGATCCTCCCAGATGACCCTCCTAACCTCCTCCCTCCCCTCCCCCCCTGCTTTTGATAGCTGCTAAACTAATTTTTACAGGATTTCATGGATTCAGTGCTTTGCTGCAAAACTATGGAATAAATTACCACTACCCCTTTGCTTCGAAACAAGCAACCTTACCTTTGTGAAGCAAGTCAAGGCTTGGCTGTTCACCCAGGCTCTCTCATAGGCACCATGGCAGAGACTTTCCTCCTTACAAGGACTCCCAGAACTTTTATCATAGGATCACCTCATCAATCCCTTTAAGTTTTCTTATTCTTGTATCTTATTTAAGCTCTCTCTTTCTTCTACACTGGTGCCTGCAATATGTTTGCATCTGTGCCCATACCTTTTCTACCCTTACGCTCTAACACATCAAGCAGATCAGGTACCTAGCACATGCTCTGCTACTTTCCAGCTGCCTACAGTTATTTACCATATCACTACTCTTATCTGGTTATGCCCTCCTTTATGGTCATTACTCCTTTGATTATTAACTATGATGCAACTGTAGTTATAATTTCTTGTAATCCATTTTATGAACATTTTTTTCTGAAAAAGGTGGAATATCAAATGTTTATAAATAATCACAAATTAATTAACATGACAAATTTGCCATGCTTGCCTTTTTCCCCCCTCAAAGGCAACATTTTCCTGCTGCTTTGGACTTACAGCTCAATCAAAACTTGCTTCTGTGGAAGCTATTGCCCCAGGAACCTTCATTTCCAGCTCCTTGGCACTTGTCCATCATTTTTTAGCCTTCTCCACTAGTTGTCACAGTGGCAGTCCGTGGCCAGGGGACATGGACTGCAGCTTGCTGTGGAACCCATTACACATGCACCTCAAGCCCAGTGACACATTTGCACAATAGCAGGGACTCGCTTGCATCCGCAGCTCAAGGAGCAGGATCCATGCTGGGAACTGAACTTAGACATTGTGTGCTATTTAGCAACACTGCCAGTGAGTTACTGAGCCAGCCTATCCTGCCTTATTTTCAGTAAAAACTACTGCTACTGAAGAATATACGGTAAGAGCAGGAAATAGAGCTGTAGGAAATGTGCGATTTCCAGTATGCCAAGATATGTTAAAGTACTACACTTTTTCGCTACCAGACAAGATTTTAACTGAGGGACTTTTGAGCCCTAGTTACCAAAATGTCATCATCTTTCACACACAGCAGATAGAAAACCACGGACCAGGAAAAAGGAGAATAATACGCATTGAGTTCAAAATAGCCTGCCAAAATTCCTGAATGTACATACATGAGCACAAACAGTGCAGTAGGGTGGCTCCAGCTAGAGAGCATTTCAAACATTTATCGGTTGGAGCGATATGGGCTCTGTAGGCCTTTAGAGGCGAAAAGAACAGCTTATGGACTACTTTAAACTGCATTTATCGTAAAGACGTACTCTCTGAGGCCTTATTAGCCATAGTCAGTCCTGCCAGAATGTCATCATCTTGGATGACTTCAGAGATATCCTTTGCTCAAATATTCGCTAATGGCTATAGGAAACTATAGGTGGTAGTTGAATGGATATATTTATTTGCCTTAGACATTAGGACTTTCCCCGCATTCATTAAATGCATGAGCTGTTGAAAGGCACCCGAAGAATACTTAGGCCAGACTTTTCCCAAAGTGCTTGCAAAATAGCTGCAGCTAGAAATAGGCCAGTATGTCTTTTTCACTAAAACTTAAGCGTTCAGTGCAGTAGGCTAAGGGGTATAATTTTCCTGTATTGAAATCTAGAAAATCCTGCATAGAATCCAGCCCCATACCTTCCAAGTGTTTAAACACAGCTTGTGAATCGCCTGGGCAGAACTATGGATTGCCAGTCAGGGAGGGCAAACACGGAAAAAGTTTCCAGGAAAGGTGCAATAGATTCCTATTAAACTGTCAGTCACTTCTAGCAGTTTGAAACAACAATGATTCCTAAATCAAGGGAGGAAGCTTATCCCTTGGTGTGTGCAGAATATATTTTAAGTTAGAAGGAAGGCAAAATGTCTCTCTAACTCTAAAGTTAGAGAGACCTGGCCAGGGGGAAATCACCATCAAGTTACACACCATATTATAATACTGTACGTGGCTAAACCCCACACCCCCCTCCATTTTAGGGAAAATGAGCTTGGTCACCGGAAATCTCGCCGCCTTAGATTTCCATATAAATCTAGAACCGAGTATTTATATATTTGATCTCTTTCCTCATGAGTATGATAGGAAACATTTGCAAAAGATAAAATAATTTTGGGATTAAAATCCTCTTCAGTAGAGCTTCTCGCCCCAAAACTAATATCGGATATTCCATCCAAGCTGGGGTTCTCTGCTTGAATTCTTTTAAAAGGGGTACCAAATTACATCTATACCACCGCGCAGGATCTCGATGGATCATGACTCCTAAGTATATAAGGCCGGATTTCAAAAGGCCTGCACGCGTAAAACCCGGGGTTTTACTCGTATGGCCTTGCATGCACTGCGCAAATTTGCAAAGGGCCTGGCCATGCACGAAAACCTGGATACGCACACAAGTGCCGGGCCTCTTCAAAGGGGTGGGGTGGGGGGCAGGCCGGGACAGCACCATTGTACGCTGTCCCGATGACTTGCGCGCGTGGCTTTACTTCAGCTCCGGCTGTGAAGTAAGTTGCGAAACAAAACAAAAAGGGTAGATTAGTGGGGTTTAGGGGGTGGGGAGGAGAGGGGAAGTTTAGGTAGGGAAGTTCCCTCCCAGACTGCTCCTTATGAAATTAGCGCGTCCATGTGCACTCGATGGGAACCGCGCGCCCTTATGTTTTGAAAATCTACCTCTTAATCTTTTCCTCTGCCCACCGTAATGGAAAAGTAGGCCTTCAGTCTTGAAGTGTCCTGGTTACGGCTAGGCCTTCTGACTTACGGAGATGTAATTCTAAGGAATACTTCTTTAAAAATGAAAACCTGGTGGGGGGGGTGTAAGCTGTTGTATTAGAGCGATTGATTATATGGCCTCTACTGAAGAGAGTGAGGAATTTTCAGAGTTTGGTTTGTGCACCATCTTACAAAAAGACTCTTAGGACAACATTATTTTTAGTTGTAATGTACTACCACATAGTGTGCAATAAAACAGTGGGGGGTTGGTGATTGTGCTGCCACTTACTATGTTACCAAATGTCCATATCTAATTTATACTGTTTGTTAAATGTATATTTCTTCCTGCCAGAATCTTTTTTTTTTTTTTACCTTATCAGTTTTGTTAGTAATAGATTCCTAGTTGGGCAAGTATGACCATTTCCTGTTTATCAAAGTATGCGAGGGAATTATGACTGTAGCAGGAAAATGCTTCAGCAACTGTTCTAACATTTGCAAATGTAGTTAGCGTCCAGCACATTACCTCACTAGGGAAATGAACCATTCTGGCCACCCGGCCCTGCCCTTTTTTGGTTTTGTTGCTGTGTGCTCAACTTCTGTTTCAGTAAGAGCTGCAAGTTCACCCTGTGAAATCTGAGCAGAAATTTGAAAAACAATCCCTCACTATCGGGGTCTGAAAAATTCCTCCAGGACTTACCTGTCAAGAACAAAATGCACTCGCCATGTTCTCCCCCATCCCCAACCCAGTACATTTTGTAAGGGGTAAGGCAGAGTGGTAGGAGAACCCGAGTGCACACCCCAGTGCAGCCCTCCCTGCCTTCCTCTCTCTCCTCCATTCCCCACTCAGGTACCATCTTTTTTTCTCCCTCTCTCTCCTCCAAAATGCCCCCCCCCCCCCCCCAGTGAATTGCAGTTCTCTCCTCTCAGGCCCAAATGGGCACCTGAGACAGTTCTTGCTGCTCCTTTTATGGTGTTGCACTTCCTTTTCCTTTTTGCCAATGGGGATTTGGCAGCTCCCTGGCACTCCTGCTGCTTCTCTTCTGAGACCAGCGTTGTTCCTGTGGCCCCACTTTACCGTACTGCTGCTTCCTTTTGGTGCATAGCAAGCTCCATGGGGGTGCTGCTCCAGAACGCTGTTAGCAGCGTGTACTCTGAGACCCCTCTCTACTCCTGCTTCCCGTCATTGGCAGTGGCTGGCGTGTTCTGCAGCTGTAAGAACAGCTGGATCAGACCAAGGTCCATTGAGCCCAACGTTCTATTTCCGACAGTGGCTAGTCCGGTTCATAAGTACCCAGCAGATCCTCAATAGTTGATTTGTTTTTTCTTGCGTCTTACTGCCAGAGGTAAGCACTGGTTTTCCCATTTCTACCTGGCTAATAACTGTTTATGGACCTTACCTTCAGGAACTTGTTCAATATTCCTGCTTCTTGGCCGCAGCGGGAGTGTTTCCTGTGGTCCCGCTCCTCTGTGCTGCTGCTTCTTGTCATCAGTTGGTGACATTGGCCCTGCTCCAATGTGCTTCTGATTTCTGTCAATGGCAGGGTTGTTCCCCGGAGCCTCACTCCGCCTCACTACTGTTTCATGCCAGCAGGCGCTCTTCCCTTCTGCCAAGACTGCTGCTATTGCTCTTCATCAGAGGCAGGGGTGTTTGCAGTTTTACTGCCTAACTCCTGTTCCTGCCTATGGGTTCTCACTGGCAATAAAGTCAACTTGCCATCACGTGATGTGGTGGGCTTGGTAGGACGCTATCCTCCGAGCTCCGGCTACCCCTCCGCCGCATCCTGCACCATCCAGAGTGTTTCAGGACTTTTTGGCTTTTTTCATAGCTTAAGGCAATATACAGGAGCTCTGCTTTCTAATTATTCTGGTCGGGGCACCGTATGGCTACCCGATCCGTCAGAAAAGAGAAGGAGAAGTTGAAGGCCCCTGAGACAAAAATGGCCGCCGCTCTGGAGCCGGATTTACCAGCCGCTGGCGAATCTCTGGAGGATAAGATTTCTCAAGCGGTTGTACAAGCACTGGATGTTAGACTGCACCAGCTGTCTGAACAAATAGCTGATGTTCGAGCTTCTCTGACCGAGTTCGACGCCCGTACAGAGCGTATTGAGGGCCGCGTGGGCCTCGCGGAGGACGATGTTGGAGCGCTGGAAAAACGTGTCGACGTTCTAATTAAACAAGCACAAGCCAGCGAAGACAAAATCGACGAACTCGAGAATAGATCACGGCGCAACAATATTCGATTTGTGGGTTTTCCAGCATCCTTACCTGAAGCCGAACTCCCTCGAGTTCTAGAAGCGTGGTTGCTCAGTGTGGTGCCCTCCCTAGCGTCTCCATCTGGGGGCCTATTTGAACGTGCACATCGGCTGGGTCGGAGAGCAGAGGGTGACATGGTGCGGAGACCACGAGTCATTATAGCCCGATTTCTACACTTTGCGCATTGTTCGCTTGTACTACAGCATTATCGGAAATCTCGGGAATTTTTCTACGAATCTGCTAAGATTCTTGTATTTCAGGATTTTTCACCTCGTGTGTCTCTGCAGCGGAAAGCGTTCCATGAAGTGTGCTCGGAGCTGGTAAATAAAGGTGTGCGTTTTGCCCTCATGTTTCCAGCTTGCCTCCGGATCAATCACCAAGGCCAAATGAAAATCTTTGACTCGGCGGTGGAGGCTCGAGAGTTTGTGCGGGACATTCCCAGTAACGACGCTCCTCAACCAAAGTGATACCTTCTGCTGTTTCACGGACACTCTTCAAGTTCTCGTTTCTTGAGCAGTGAGACGGAGCAAGATATTTTCTTGGGTATTAACGCTCTGGGGGGTTTGCACAGTCGAACTGCATAATTCTTTGTCATTGCTTTTTTGTTTAGAGTTTTCTTCTCTTTATTGTTTCTTTCCTTTGCCTGGTTACATGTTATTGCCATTATTAACGCGTTTGTTCATGCCTGCTAGGATATCGAACTTTTGGGATGGTGGTGTATAGTCTTTAAGAGGCATTATATCTGAGCAGTGGGGGGGTAGCCGAACACATTTACTCCATCTACGTGTTTCTCCAACCCCTTCGGGGGTGTAGCATTGGATATGGGGAATGGGGTGTTATGTGGGTTGCAGTGGGATTTGTGGTGGTTGCTGTGTTTTGTTTTCAATGGGGTTAATGGGGAGGGAGGGGGGCTTGGGTGTTTGTCTGTAGAGAATCTCTGGGGGTTTGGGAATTTCTTGGTCCTGTTTCTTGTGAGGATATGGGAAGGGCGATCAACACCTCATAAATACTTGGTGAAAGTGCCTCTTGGATTTGCCTCTTGGCTCCGGGTTCCTGGGTGCACACATTTAAACATTGGAGTAGCAGCCATGGATGCATATGTCATTTCTGTGTATAGATGGCATTAAATATGATTACCTGGAATGTGGCTGGCATGGGAACTCCTGTAAAACGTGAAAAAGTGTTGGCTCGATTAACTAAATTGCAGGCTAAAATCGTGTTTTTGCAGGAGACGCACATGCTACCCATTGAAATTCTTAAATTAAAGAAAAAATGGGTTTCACAGCTATACTACGCCTCAGGTACCTCTAAGAGTAGGGGTGTAGCCATCTTGATGCACCAAAGCACAGCTTTTCAATTGTTGGAATCAGTAGTGGATCCTCAGGGGCGTTATGTGATTGTCAAAGGCTATCTCATGGGAACCAAGGTTATATTGGCTTCCATTTATGCTCCTAACGCATATGAACACGCTTTTTACACCAAGCTACTTTCCATACTCAACAAAATGGGGGATTGCCCAATGGTGTTGGGAGGGGATTTTAATTTTGTGATGGATCCTGAAATGGACAGGGTACCTGAGAGGAGGGGTCAGCAAGCGAGTGAGCGGAAAGGGCCCAGATTTCTTTGTCGCCACTTATCATAAGAACATAAGAAAATGCCATACTGGGTCAGACCAAGGGTCCATCAAGCCCAGCATCTTGTTTCCAACAGTGGCCAATCCAGGCCATAAGAACCTGGCAAGTACCCAAAAACTAAGTCCCTGGTGGATTTGTGGCGGGTGCTTAACCCAGGAGAGCGTGAGTTTACTCATATTTCTAAAGCCCATCCCACTAAATCACGGATTGATTACCTGCTTGTCTCTGAATCACTTTTTTCTAAATTTACAAAATCGACCATTGAAACCTTGGTAATTTCGGATCATTGTCCTGTGTCTGGGGCTTTTTCAGTGGGTGGTGGCCCTGCTCAGACCCAGTGGCGGCTACCAGCGTCACTTGCCACTGATCCTGGTTTTCCAGCTTTTTTAAAAGGTAAATGGAAGGATTTTATGGCCTTTAATGCGCAACATATGGACAATCCGATCCTTTTGTGGGAGACTGCAAAATCTGTTTTAAGGGGAGATATCATTAGCTATGTTAGTTTTCGCAAAAAACAACGGGACAGAGACATTCTTTCCCTGGAAAAACGTTTACGAGGCCTTAAACGTAGGCTGCATACAACGTCCGATCCCAAGCTGACAGCCCAGTTCCGGGAGATCCAGGTTGCCCTCAATGATTTGCTGCATACTAGAGCAGCTTACGCGCTTAGACACAGGCAATATAACTTTTATAGGTATGGAAATAAGGCTGGCAAGCTGCTGGCGCGATTACTGAAAGCACAGGAAACTTCCAAGCACATTGCTAATATATGTAACCCACAGGGGGGGATTCAAACCAAATCTAAGGACATAGCGGAAGTCTTTTCGGACTATTATCAGACATTATATTCGGCGGAGCAGGTACATGCAGGGGACATAGCAGAGTTTTTGCGTGGGATTAACATGCCCTGTCTCACTGAGACCCAAACTCAACGCTTGCAGCGTGTGATTGAGGTAGATGAGGTCCTAGAGGCGATCCACCTGCTCCCGAATCAAAAAGCGCCGGGCCCTGATGGAATGAACTCCGTGTTTTATAAAGGGCTGAGAGAGGAAGTGGCTCCGGTGCTGCAAATGGTATATGAAAAAATAGCTGATATGCAGGAAATGCCCCCTACTATGAGAGCGGCCACTATTGTCGTCCTCCCCAAGGCAGGCAGGGATCCTTTACTACCATCCTCGTACAGACCACTCTCCCTGCTAAATTTGGATATCAAAATTTACGCTAAGATATTGGCCAATAGATTGAAAACCTTAATGCCCTCGTTGATATCTTCAGATCAAGTGGGGTTTGTGATGGGGAGACGGTCTACGGTGAATATACACAAAGTGCTGGCTGCTCTGGAGTTGTGCTCCAAGGGCCTGATTGACGATCCTCTGCTGGTCACATGTGATGCAGAGAAGGCGTTTGACAGAGTGGCGTGGCCTTTTCTGCGACAAATACTGGCGAAAGTGGGGATTGTGGGTAGGATCTTTGACTATAGCAATGTGCTGTATTCTAATCCCACGGCGAGAATCTTGGTGAATGGTGACCTTTCAGGGGAATTTAGCCTGCAAAGAGGAACACGGCAAGGTTGCCCTTTATCCCCTCTCCTATTCATTTTAACGGTTGAACCCCTAATCTGCAAATTGAAAGCCACACCCACGGTTACAGGCATCCCGTTGGGACGACAGACTTATCTGACCCTCTTATTTGCAGATGATATTTTGCTTTTGTTGTCAAAGGCGAAAACAGCCCTTCCAGCTGCTTTAGCTATTTTTCATATCTATCAAGGGCTGTCGGGCTTTAAATTGAACCTTGATAAGACGGAGGCATTAGATCTGTCGGGGTCTTTAACAGCTGCCTGGGGCCAGTTTCCAGTTAAGTGGGCAGCTTCCACGATTAAATACCTGGGTATAACCATTCATCCGGATCCTCACCAGTGGTATGCGCTAAATATTCCCCTGACGATTCAGAAAATGATTACTAAATTGAGAAGTTGGAAATCTCTGCCCTTATTGCTCCAGGGGCGTATTGCAGTTATCAAAATGGTACTAGCGCCTCAGCTATTGTACAAATTGTTGATGTTGCCTTTTCTTCTTCTTGCGAAAGATCGACGCACAATTTATAGAGAAATAAGTCGATTTTTATGGCAGGATAAGAGGGCGCGTCTTTCCATGGCCACCTTGATGGGGCCCAAAGCCGCTGGAGGCTATGGGCTTCCAAATTTCTACTTCTATTCCTTGGCTGCAAATTGGCGCTTTTTGGGAGATTGGTTCTTTGATACTGCTGAATATACTGATCTGGCTATGATACGCATGATGTGTCATCCCGTAGATCCAGGGTTGCTACTCCATTTACCGCCAGAGGCATTCCTACAATTACCGATGCGTTTTACTCTGATCAAAACTGTTAGGAAAGTGTGGGGCATTCTTTGTAAGATGCTGGGGTTGTCTCCGTATGTATCCCCTCAATATCCAGTGCGGGACAGCTCATTGATAGCTCAATCTCTGCTCCCCTTGCATCATTCTTTTAATTTAAGCGCTCACTGGTTATTAGGGGAATTGTTAGACCCCTTAACGGGGGCTTGCTACACCTTTGATAAATGCAGAACCCTATTTGACTTTACTCCTCAGCAATTTTTATTGTATGGATCTGTACGCGCGCTGGTGACAGAATTGGTAAGGGGTATGACAGGGAAAATAACAAATGTCCATTATTCTGCTTTGCTTACTTGTTTTAAATCCCGTAAGGGATCTCTTTCGTGTCTTTATTCTTTCTCCCATGTGATACAAGACTATAATATTTATCAAAAATTGCTTCCTAAATGGTCTCGTGACTGTCAAGAGGAGTTGGAAGTGCGGATGCTCCGAAACTCGTATGTGTCCATCAATCTCATGACTAATAATGTGGGCCTTCGTGAAATGCAGCAGAGAGTCTTTCATCGGATCGTATATTCTCCAGCGAGAGCAGCTTGTATGGGAATTGTGGACTCTGCCGCTTCTCTTAAGTGTTCCCAACCTTCTGCCTCTCTCATTCACTGCTTATGGAACTGCCCTCCTATACGGACCTTTTGGACTTCCATCCGCCAGTTCTTGTCACAGCTGTTTGCAATAGATATTGAGTGGTCCTGCTCTTTTTGTATTCTTAACAATGATGTGGGAGACCAGAGTCTTAATGTGGACAATGTTGGTTTGATGGCCAAGGCATGTCTTATGGCTAAAAAATGTGTGTTGGTAAAATGGCTTGCCAAGGAGCCCCCGATCCTCGAGATATGGTCATCTCTGATGAGGGAAATGTACCAAATGGAATACGGGTCGATGTACAGGCGTTTCTCCCCCCGGAAAAAATGAGTTTTTGAGGAGATTTGGGGACGTTATTATAGATCCTTATCTCCGCAAGTAAGGAAGTTGGCGCCCTTGGGGAGCTCCTAGAGCCATGACACTTCTAAACCCGGCTAGCCTTTTAAGGGGCCCATGCTAGAGTTTGTGTTGGTCGCTATCTGGTCCTCATAACGTCCGGAGATTCTCTAGGGGAAGGAGCTGGGGGGGAGGGGGGCTGGGAGGGGGGTTGGGGGTAGGATGGAATATTGGAAAATTTTATTTGGGTGAATTTGATATGTTGTATTACTGATCTGTTGTTTGTTACGTGTGTTGTTCACCCAATAAATATATTTTGAAAAAAAAAAAAAGTCAAGTTGCCTCAGGTGAATAAGCGAGCACATATTTCAAACCTTGCTCTTAAGATTGTCCTTTCCTGCTTGCCATCTCTCCATTTGACTGCCAGTATAATTGATTTTTTTTACATTTGAAAATGAATAAAATATTTAATATAAACTTGCATTAACTGTGCCTTTACCACCATCACTTTGATGATCGTGGTGTTCAATAGAATGAAAATTAAGAATGGAGGTTATTTTTTCCAAGGGCAAATTGCCCAGGAAAGATTTAGGATACTTTGAGGATTGGGATATCTTTTATTGAATAAATAACAAAAAAAATACCCGCCAAATTATATAATAGTGAAATCAATATTTATTACAAACAGTCTTTAAAACCCAACTTCCATATACAAAATTCCCTATTAAAACCTGAATATCCAGTATATATGTATCTGTTACACACAACTATATGCATATAATCAACACACATAAAATACATCAACCAAAAAAGCCCCAATTCTTATACATGCAGAGGTTTTAAACGCCGGGCGCACATGGACGCGCCAATTTTATAACACATATCTACTGGATATTCAGGTTTTAATAGGGAATTTTGTATATGGAAGTAGGGTTTTGAAAATTGTTTGTAATAAATATTGTATTCACTATTATGTAATTTGGTGAGTATTTTTTGTTATTTATTATATATCTTACCTTTTGGTTATAATATCTTTTAGTGAGCCAATGGAGCAGTTTTAATTAGTAAAAAAATGTATTTCAGCTCACATTCATTGGTTGATAATGATTGTATCTCTCTTTTTGAATAATTTATTGTGTGATTTTTGTTGGGAAGAAGTTTTTAATCCACCCTTTCTACCCTAGAGAGAGGAATGAAGAGAAGCTTTTTCGTGGTCATTCAGGTGTCACTTAGTCCAAGGGATCCTGTTGCCAATCCAACAATTGGTGACAGGAGGAGCGGGTATCCACTTATCCAGGAGGGTAGAGGGCTCACAAACAGCAGGGAGCTAAGGCAGTGCCCACAGCTTACAATGGAGCGAAGAAGAGAAAACTGGAGGTTTCAAGATCAAGCAGTGGATCCTAAATATTCTGGAAGAGAAACCAAACTGGGATATGATTTAAGATATTTGAATATATCTGTTATATCCTCCCTCTCTTTTATAGTTCACATATTTATGTCTTTAAGTCTTTTTTTATTTTAAAGGGCTTATGATATAGATTCTGCATCATTTTGACAGCCCCCTTTAGGACAGCCTCTAATTTTTCTCTGTTTCGAAGATTCAGCCTCTATAGTTGGATACAGTTCAGCAGATGTCTCACCAGTGACCTAGATAGAAATATAATCATCTTTTTTTATCCTACTGACAATACGTCTCCTTATTCACCCTAGAAATTGTCTTATTGTCACCATGTTTTGTTGAACCTTTGAGGTCAGCAGATATGATCACCCTATGATTTTTCTATTGTTTGGTGTGCATTAGTACTTCATTCCCCATCATGCACCCATCTCTTGGATTTCTGTATCTCAAATGCATGGCTCTCTGCTTTTTTTGCATTATTTTATTTGTCAAATTCTTGACCATTCCTTGAATTGTACTTCTCCTTTTTTTTTTTTTCACTCCATCTTGACCCAGTTATAGGGTTTTTTTTTATTGTCTCCAAAAAGACAGATATTTCCTACCAACCCCTCAGCAATATTACTTGTAAAATTGTTGAATGGAACTGAACTTAAGAATGATCTTGAGGCATTTCACTGAACCATCCCTCTGGTTTATGAGCAGTTTAATTTACTGTGGTATAGAAAATCTGAGTTCTGATTTCTCTCTAGCAGAAATGATGGTTTATGGTTGTACTGCAAATCTAAAGTGATTGGGTCTTAGAATGAGAATGCAGATTGCACAAATCTGCTTGAACCCCTGAGTGAGTGGAGGAGTTACAAGGCTGGTACTGGGCTTCGATGAGTTCTTCTGTCTAAATCCGTATAGGTGAAAACTTAAAAAAATATGTGCAGCAGTCAAAGGGGTGAAAACTCAATTAGTCATGGTGCTTTCATACCAGATCTTGGGATCCCCCAAAACCTATCAGCCTTTATGTACAACCACTACTTATTTTTAAAGTGCTTTTAGACATATGCAGTGCTGTGCAGAAACACATAAGGAACCAGTCCCTGCTCCATGGCGCTTATAATCTAGACAAGAACATAGATGACAAGAGTCTACAGGAAATATATTTATTATTTTATTTTACTTATTTATTTTAATAATATTTCTGTATCGCTTTACTGCTTTAAAATCTCTCAAAGCGATTTACAACATATTAAAATAATTCCAATTAAGATTTTAAAAATAAGGAAATAAAAAATACATAATAAAACATCAACATTAGAAATAAAAACAATATTAAACACTCAAATAATATAAAATAAAATAGTATACACATCAGACTCACAGATCTCTCTTCTTCAGTCCTACTCAGTAGCAAAGCCATATCAATTATTTATCACTGTATTCCTACTCAGTTGTAGCCACATCATATATTGAATGATTGGGATGTAAACCAAGTTTTGAGCATTTTTATGTCAGTTTCTTCCCTTAATTCAAGGGGAAGATCATTCCAAAGTATAGAGTCACTGCCTGCATATGATCTTTTAACAATCTTTTTTGTCAAAAATATTTCATAGATGGAATTTGTAACAAAAATTTCCTCTTCAACGATAAACATCTACTTGATTCTTACTATTTCAATTGTTTCTTCAAGTTTACTGAACCCATTCTGTGCAAAACCTTAAATGCTAAAATTAGGCATTTAAATATGCAACGGAAAGAGACCGGGCACCAGTGGAGTTGATATAGAAGGGGTCCATCTGAGGTTTTCCTAGACCACGCTGTAACTATGTGTGCAGCAGTATTCTGAATTATTTGAAGTTTACGTATTAACTTTCCAGGTGCACCCAAGTACAAAACATTACAGTAATCTATGCAAGATAATATCAATGCATACATCACTGCTTCCATTGCCTGTAAGTCCACATATGGACTGTAACTGCCGTACAATTTTGAATTTCCCATATGTTTGGCGTAAAACCCGGGCTACTTGTTTTTCCATAGATAAATTTTCATCTGAAATCACCCCCAAAGATCTCACCTATTTTTGGGGAGACAATTCAGCTCCCCCCCCCCCATCTGTTTTTGCACAATTTAGAAACATTCCATTGTTCCTTAACCATTCAGTCATTGATTGCAAACATAAATTTAATCTCTCAACTATAGTCTCTTGACTACATCCCAAAGGAGCCAGGATTTGAATATCATCTGCGCAGATGCATATTTCAAACTCTGAATTGCACACCATTTTACTCAAAGGAACTAGAAATACATTAAATCGGATAGGGGATAATGAGGAACCCTGTGGTACCCCTGTCTGCAACTCAGTGCATGTAGATTTATTCCCTTGCCAGAATACAAATTGCTTTCTATCAGTTAAAAAAAAAACTTGAAAGCCAATTTAAGACAGTACCACCCAGTCCTAATGCTTCACGAGATTAAGATTTAAAAGCCACCTCAAAAAGGTGAGTTTTTCGACTGGATTTGAATATGGCCAGAGGGAGTATAATGCACCAACTTAGGGATCTAATCCAGGCTTATAGCACAACAAAATGAAAGGCATGGAGTCGGAAGTTGATGGTGGAGAATGCCACAAATAAGAATGAGCTGCCTGATGAACAATGTTCACAAGGAGGGGTGTAAGGAGAAAGAAGAAAAGATAGGTAATGAGGAGCTGCAGAGTGAATGCATTTTTAAGTAAGAGAAGCTTGAACTGTATGCAGAAGCAGATGGGAAGCCAGTGTAAAGACTTGAGAAGAAGGGATTACAAAGTCATAGCGACATTAAAGGAAGATAAGTCGAGCAGCCATCTTTTGAATAGATTGTAGTGGAAAAAGACGATTCAGTGGGAGGCCCGCAAAGAGCAAGTTGCAGTAGTCTGGGAGGTGGTAAGAGTGTAATTTTAATGGTGATGCAGATGTGTATAGAGACGGAGAAAGAGACATCAAAGATGATCCCAGGTAACAAGTTGAGAGGACCTGAAGGACGAGACAGAAAAAAAGAGAAACCAGGAAGTAGGCTGGGGGAAAGGCAAGAAGTTCCATTTTAGCCATGTTAAGTTTAAGGTGGCAGTGGGCCATGTGTGCTTGTCTTCTTAAACCTGGCATGGAAGATTATTTTGTGGGTTGCATGATTGATTTGCAAAACCTATGAAGCTGAGGGCTCAGTAGAGGCTGGAAGAGACATGTAAGAGTTTGTTCAAGAGGGAGGGAAAATGTTATTGCTGGCCTGATGACCCTCTGGGTGTGTTTTCTTTTTGTCTGGAGATCTGGATAATATTTCTGTGCCTGGATCCTGCTCTTTGGGTGAATGGATACTTCAGAGGCAGCATTCACAGCCCTCAGAAGGAAGTCACAGCTCTCACTCAGGAGCAACACTTATCGGCTGGCCCAAGCGCATGCCTTGTACTGGTTTCCGAATGGAACTTCAGTTCATGCCTCTCGGCCATAGGACAGTTGCTGTAGTGATCAGGCTAAATAAAATGGAGCAGAGCAACACTAAAAAGGGGGAAAAAACAGAGGATAGTTGTGAATAAAGGCTTTTGGCTCCCTAACGCATTGTAGAGCAAGGTTCAAATTGAGCTTGAAGCACACGAGTGAGGAGGAAGCTGCTGCACACAAAAAATAAATGAAAGGTAAAATTCAGGGCTGGAAAAACATCAGGTTATCCAGTCAGCTACAATTTGGTGCCTGCCTGAGCAGAAGCGCTGCCCCTGTGGCCAGGCCTGGGCAGAGGAGCTGCTACTTCTGTAGATAGGCTAGATGGGGTGGGGAAGAGCAGCTCATAGGAAGAAGGGGAGTAGAAGCTGGAGGAAGGGGAGAGTATAGAGTCAAAGTGGAACGAAAAAGCAAAATGAGCAACTAAAAAGACAAAAAAAAAAAAAATGTCCCTGGCTCCTAAAAATTCTTGACTGGCATCTAAATTTTCTAAATATGCTTCCACCAATGTATATATGTTTATGTATATACATTGGTGGAAGCAATGTGGCAATCCAATGCCACATGTTACAGCATGTGGCATTGGATTGCCACATGCTGTAACAGTCCTGTGTTTCTTATCTGGAACAGAGTGCTTTAGGAATTTTTTCCTCCGTTTTGTTTTTTTAGACCGCAACATCAAGTCAGCTTTGTGCCAAAACAGCATGCCATAAATACAGTTGTCTTCATGCTTTGCTTATGGTTGCTATTTGACAGGGTTATCTCTTCAGTGTCATGTTGGAACTCATTCAGCCAGCAACAGTAGCACTAACAATAACCAGCATCCATTCAGTCTGACCCCTTAAGGGTTTGTTTGTTTTTTATCAGTTTGTTCTGTAATTCTTAAGAACTGGTATGCAAGAGCTGTGTACAGATTTTAACCTTAGTACTCAACAGATGTAGAATGGTGAAAAGCATATATTAATAACCAAATGTCTAGTCATCTTGACAGCTTCTTTCTATGATAGTATATTCAGATTGATTACCTGCGAGATCTTCATTTTTATATGGATCATGAACTCTTCAGATAAGCCAGTCTATTTCACTTGGCCTATCAGATACTAAGCCTAAAGTAGAGCCCATCCTCCGCACACCCACACTCACACTCAGTATTAGAATTGCACTCATACAAAAAACTGATACTTCTGATCATCCTAACACCCAGTCGAACCTTCAACCATAACCACAAAAAAATAACTTGTCTCCAACCAACACCAAACAAGCACTGCGTATTTTCTAGACTGGTAATGTTTAACCTCTGTTTTATATGCATCCTGTTATACCTTTTCACAATTGTTAAGAAAATTACAACTTGAATCTTGTAAACCGTTATGATGGCTTCACCGAATGACTGTATATAAAACTCAACAAATAAATAAATAAATGTTACTGGTATTCTTGGTGCCAGCACTAAGCTAGCTTCTTTCTGAGAACGGAAAAGCTTCTCTAACAAGCAGGTGCAATAAGGCTTCATCTCATGCCTGCCTGGAGCAGACCCACAGCCATTTGGACTTTTTTTTTCCTGGGTTTTCATTTTTGGAAGAGGATTTTCCCTAGCCTGTTTCACAGCCATTTTGTGCCTCGGGATTCCACTTAAGAGAATGTTTGCCTTTATTATTTTTCAACTAAGCTCCCATGTTTAATGAAGAATGCTCAAGGAGTTGCTGAGAGCTTCACAGCTAAGATTCAATGCAAAGCAACAATCATGCATTTGGGCAGAGATCCAAGAGAGCAGCATATAATGGGGTTGATTATACCTGATGATTATAACAATCAGACAAGAGACCCTGGATGATCATAACTGATGATCTTTAGGTTCCATAGAGCCAGAGATATTCTAGGTTGTTTAAGGAGAGATATGAGAAGGAGGTGATAATGCCTTTGTGTAAGTCATTGGCGAGATCTCATCTGGAGTATGGGAATTTTGGACACCTTCCAAAATCATATAGTCTATGTCGAGGCAGTACAAAGAAAGGGCTAGCAAGATGGTGCCAAATCTACACCAAAAGCCCTGTAAGATAGATAATGCTGCAGGATGCAAATACAGTATGTATATGCCAGAGGAAAAAGAAGGGAGGATATGGCCAGAATATTGAAATGCAGCAAAGGTATAAATGCACAGAAAGCAAACATTTTCACTAAAAAAAAAAAAGTTGTTCTAGAATAGAGCATCTTGACAATGAATTCAAAGTAGACAGACTTAGCACTAGAGTATCATTAGAACAGATCTTCACAGGAGCTGTGGGAAAGACAAAAATGATAACAGAATTTGAGTAAGCATGAGAGATCTGCTAACATAGACTGCTATTTTTACCAGTGGTTTAATTTAGAGTATAAAGCATAGCATTAATTTGAAAATGATTAAGATCTGCCAATAAAAAGAAAACAAGATGTGGAAATATTGAACACAGTGAAGCCTAAATTGAAAGTTGATCATATTTTAATACACTACAAAACTACCTTTCCTTTGTTGTGATGATAAAGCTATTATGAAATGCTCTTGAAAAAATACCTGATTATTATTGAATGGTTTTAAGTTATTTGAGCTTGTCAACGTGCACAAAAATGCAGCAGTGCATTAAACAAGAATCTGATGCACCAAAAACACATTTCAAACGGAGCTATAAAATCAGGAGAGTTAATTTAAAACATACACTAAAATGTCTCAAATTATTGTTGGTGGCAATTGTTCAAAGCTGTTAGGGTAGATTTAAATAATTAGAATGATCCCACTACGGTAATAACTGAGATAAAAGGCTAAAGGTGTGAACTAATATGTCAAGATAGAAGGTAGCCCTAGATAAGCACAGACCCCCTAAATAAGCCTGAAGGAGCAGCAGTTACAACCCTAAAAGACACCCAGCGGGCGGGAGCAGAGACAGATTTGTGTGTTTGCTGTCCCTAAGGCATTGTTATTGCTTGCTGCCCCCCACCGTGAGCCCCTGATTCCTCTGCCATTCCTCCCTGCAGTCCTCCAATTCAATTCCCACCCCACTTGCCATCCTCACATCTGAGAACGTCTTTTTGCTCACCCTGAGATTGGAAGCCTGGGGGCTACAGCTACACAGAAGACTGTCTCTTCCTCCCTCCCTCTCCCGGAGGTATGTGTCCAGGGTCTAATCTTCCCCCATCAGCAATTGTCCTCCCCCTTTTTTTGTCTCTCTCCTTCCCAGCAAGTGCCCTGCTTTGGCCGAAATCTCTCCTCTCCATCTCTGACCAATCTCAATCCCCGACCGCATACACACTTTTGTCTTCAGTCTCCATCCGGCAACTTTCTCCCCCCACCCCACACATACCTATGCCATGTTTCCATTTGGCTGCCAGCTCTGATCCTGGCTCCTCCCCTCTTCCGTCATCAGGGCCTGGGGATCCCCACCAGCCTTGCAGCAGAGAGGTAGGTAGAGGGGAGCTCTGAGGTTTGCAGAGGGCTGGCAGGAGGGAATTGAAGAAGAGAAGCATGAGATTAGAGGTCCACAAGGTTGGCAGTGGGCTGGAATTTTGCCACCTCCAAAACTGCATCTCCCTAGGCACAGGCCTAGTATGGCACATTCAGGGCTGAGCGGGAGTGGGAGGCGGGTCTGCTTTAGGTAGATGTACAATCAGCTGCTATTGGGCAGACTGGATGGACCATTTTGGTCTTTATCTGCTATCGTTTGCTATGCCTCTGCTGGATGATTCAAAGCTTCCCATGGGTCCTTCCAACAACTGCAGAATGAGCAAATACTTCTGGTGCATATACAGTAACTTTGACATTAGGAGAAGGTTGGAAGGAAATTGTAAGGGCATCATTCACTTCTTAAAACAAATGGTATAATATTTAAGTTGTGTGTGAAGAAACGCACAAGAAATTTCAATTAATTCTACAAATGACTAGACGAGTAGAGATCAAGTTTAAACGTTGAGGCTTCCTGGATAAGTACATAGTTTTGAACTTACTGATAGAGGGTAAAGTTGACAGTTGATTCTACTAAAAGGTATAGCTATGTTTTTATCTTTTTTGTATAAGGGTAAGATGTGTGTTTCTTCCCATGTAAAAGTAGAATTCCAAAAGAGAATTTAAATGTGTGGATAAGATAGTGCAAATGACTGACATGGTGACTCAGCTTCAATTCCTGGACCTGGATTTTGCTCCCTGTGTTGTTCAGGGCTGGGGATGCTTCAGAAGTAGAAATAGCCCCGGAAAAGGTACCAAAGTCATTTCACAACAGGAAATACATTGAAATCTTCTGCTCAGTGTGCAGCAGCCAAGGAAGCAAATAGAATGCTAGGAATTATTAGGAAAGGAATGGAGAATACAACAGAGAATATCATAATGCCTATGCATCTTGAGTATTGTGTGCAGTTCTGGTCATCACATCTCAAAAAGGATATAGCAGAATTACAAAAGGTACAGAGAAGGGCAACCAGGATAATAAAGGGGATGGAACAATTCCCCTATGAAGAAAGGCTAAACAGATTAGGATTCTTCAGGTTGGAGAAGAGAAAGCTGAGGGGAGACATGAGCAAGGTCTATAAAATGAGTGGAACTGTAAACATGAATCAGTTGTTTACTGTTCCAAACAGTACAAGACTAGGAGACGCACAATAAGTTGCATATTTAAAACTAATAAGAGAAATTATTTTTTTTTACTCCGTGCATAATTAAGCTCTGGAATTCGTTGCTAGAGGATGTGGTGAAAGCTATTAGTGTAGCTGCATTTACAAAAATTATGGACAATTTCCTGGAGGAAAAATCCATTAACCATTATTAAGGTAGAGTTGTGGAAATCCACTGCTTATTCTTGGGACAAGCAGCTTGGAATATTTATTTATTTATTTATTATTTTTATATACCGATATTTCGATCTCAATCAAGATATCACATCGGTTTACATTCAGGTACTGTAGGTATTTCTCTATCCCCAGAGGATATATATACCCCTTGAGATCCTGCCAGGTACTTGTGACCTGGATTGGCCACTGTTGGAAACAGGATACTGGGCTTGATGGACCTTTGGTCTGACCCAGTATGGCAAATCTTATGTACTTATATATATATATATATATATATATATATATGCAGTATGATGGTATTTTGGGTGTACATGTGTACTGAATTACAGAGGGAGCCGCAGTCTACAGCCCCTGGTTAAAGACTGTCACAGTGATAGCTGGGCTGCATGGAAGTTATAAGGGAAATAAATCCTAGTGATTACAAATGAATGCTCATAGCATTGTAATCCAATAGATGCCTGGGAGTCCAAAGGAGAAGTGCAAATGTTGATCTGCGGTGGATTACATCTCGAGTTTCATGGATCACATCTGCTCTTTGTGATTGTATTTATATACCTCAGAGTTCTCATAAAATAGATATACAGATTAAAATCTGATATGTGCTGCTTATGTTGAAACAAGTAGTGAGTGATCAACAATGTAAAGAACTCAATGAGGACATTTTTGATCTTGCCGAAACCCCAAAACATCTGAACTGCTGAATCAGTCATCTTCACTCTTCATTTGATGTTAAAATGTTGATGAACAAAGCCACTAAGACTTCTTGTACTGTGAAAAGGATTAGTACCATAAATAAATACTTACTGAAAAAAATATATCTTTTGAGTTTCAGGGGAAAAAATGATACTTTGAAATAATTGAAGTCAGACCCTTTTGAGAAATAATCAGTTTTGTTTGTTTTGGGATTTCTTTTCCTTTCTGTCTTGAGCAAGCTTAAAGGCTGCCAGACTTTGCAGTGTCTGTGCTGTAGAGTAGCAGGAAAAGCTGATAAGGCGGGTAGGACAGAATTGGTTGTGCTTATCTCACTCCAGCACATGGGGCTGAGAGTGCATCCTTTTCCTGTGCTGGGACAGGAGACGTAAACTGGCCATCTCCTGACAGCAAGGACTTCAAACACTGCTCTGGCTTACTACAGGCTGTGAATCTTCCTGCACATCTCGAGAGGCCCACACGTACTAGGTGAAAGTGGGTCATTTGGTTTTGGAGGAAGCCAGTTTCATGCCAATAAAAAAAAAAGAAAAATGTTTCTGCGAACCACAGGGTCAATAAATGGAGCAGGTAACAAAAATACAGTGGGATAAAGAGTAACGATGATGGTTCACACAGTGTTTTCAAAGAAACAATTGTAGGACTTTCAGGACTGAAAAAATAACTTGCTTCGGTTGTACTTTTACTTTCTAACTTTTCGGCTAGTTGGACAGTGATTTGTGTAGCATGGTAAGTGCAGCTTTGTGGTGCAGAGGTCATTTTACGCCTGAATAGTGAAAATGCTGAAATTGCTGAAGGCAGCCTGATGTAAATGGTACATCACCTTTTATCATTCTGTACATGCTGAACATAGTGTAGTGTGTGTGTGTGTGTGTGTGTGTGTGTGTGTGCTTAATGTATATGCGTGCAATTGTCTGCTTCATTAATTTTATCTTGGGATTTGCTTTCCTTCAGAAATATAGTTTGGCAGCATGCATCACGCACGTTGTGTACATCTTTGTGTAGTGGCCTGCCAGTTTTCAGAGGTATGTTTTGCTGATAAAAGGATGCTGTGTGATATAAATTGGTCTCACTGTTGAAGTAGATATCTTCTGTAGCCCTGTTTATACTCATTGTGATTATGAAAAGGCTATAGGAGTTCACTACTGATTCTTTCTGTTCTCACAGGACAAGCAGGATGGTTGTCCTCACAAATGGGTGACATCGAGGATGGAGCCCACCACGGAAAACTTCTGTCAAAGTTTAAACAGAACTTTGACTGGCCCCTACTGGGCATGCCCAGCAAGGCACTGACCCTGCAGCCAGCAGGGGTCTCCCTTCAGTCTTCTTTTTTCCGCGCAGCAGTTGCCACGCGGTGAAAGGAGCTCTCTAACCACGTTCCTGACAGGAATTCGGTATTTTTCTATCCGAAGAAAATTTGCCCCTCAGGGGTCTCCCTTCGACAAATTTTTGTCACTTTCGCGGAAACCGGTAAGTTTTTTCCCTTTTTTAATCGGCGGCCGTCGATTTTGGCCCTTGAGGCCTGTGGGAACTTACTGAGCCCGCGCCTAAATTTGGCCTTAAGCCATGGCGACGGGGTTCCGTCGATGTCCGGATTGTACCCGGACTATGTCCATCACTGACCCCCATAGGGTTTGTGTTTTATGTTTGGGTAGTGAGCATGATGTCCTGACTTGCACCAAATGTGCCTTAATGACACCTAAGGGTCGCAAGGCCAGGATGGAGAAGATGGGGCTCCTCTTCCATGCACCCACCCCAACGCCATCGATAGCATCGACGTCATCGGAACCGGCACCGTCGAAGTTGCACCACCATCGCCAACCCGCCGGTGACCGTCCACCATCGATGACTTCTCGGCCGTCGACTCCTGTCCCCTCCCCGGATGACCGAGGAGATCGGAAGGATAAGCATCGCCATCGACGGCACAAGTCTCGGCCCGTCGAGGATCCGCAACCATCGACCTCTGAACAGGCCGAGCCACCGAAGAAAAAGCCTCGGTCGGACCTGGCACCGTCCACGTCTCGTTCGCAGGCACCGAGGAAACCCTCACCCTCCCGGGGTGCGGGGGCCGTGATCCCACCGGTTACGGTGGTCCCTCCGGCCCTGCCTCAGCCTCCCTCTCCCGTCGAGCCGGGTATGCTTACCCCTGGTCTCCGGGCAGAACTGGACCGGCTGGTCCAGGAGGCCATCGAGAATGCGATGCGAAGATTCCAGCCTCCACCGGCACCGCCTCCGGCACCGATTCCGGCACCGCCTCAGGCACCGACCTCAGCACCGACTCTGCCACCGAGGATGGAACCGACCACCGAGCCTATAGTGGAAGCGTTGGCACCGATACTAAATCGTATGGAGGCACTTATGCGCGCCCTTCCATCGGTGATTTCATTAGCACCGACTACACCATCATCTCCGGAAGGACATTCATCGACAGGAGAAACACCGTTCCGGATTCCTCCGTCCGGTGTCGTTCCATCGGTGCCTTCACATACCTTTCCACCGATTTATCCTTCGGCTCCATCGATTCCAAGATCGGCACCGATTCCATCGGTGGCCCCGAAGCCCTCGATGCCGTTCACTGTTCCGCTTGCAGCACCGGTTCCATCGATGCCTTTGGATCCTCTACCAGGTCCTTCAGGACAGCAAACCTTACATGATCCTTATGATACCTGGGGTGATGATTCATCTTCAGATACAGATTTACCATCCCCACCATCTCCTACAGAGAGTAGAAAACGATCTCCTCCTGAAGATCTCTCCTTTATAAATTTTGTAAAGGAGATGTCAGAAGTTGTGCCTTTTCAGCTGCAATCTGAGACCGATGACAGGCACCAAATGATGGAGCTGCTCCAATTTCTGGATGCCCCCAAGATCATCGCTTCCATCCCCATTCACCAAGTATTTCTGGATCTTTTAAAGAAAAACTGGGAATCACCTTCATCTGTGTCACCAGTCAATAAAAAAGCTGACTCAACCTACCTCGTTCAGTCAGCACCAGGATTTCAGAAGTCTCAACTGGATCATCGCTCTGTTGTAGTTGAGTCTGCGCAAAAGAAAGCCAAGCGTTTAAAGCCACACTCTTCCACTCCCCCTATCAAGGACAACCAATTTCTTGATAGTGTGGGAAGGAAAGTGTATCATGGGGCTATGTTGATATCTCGTATAGCTTCATACCAACTTTATATGACTCAGTACAACAGAGCTATCCTTAAACAAATGCAGGACTACGCTGACACCTTACCGGACCAATACCAGCCACAGCTTCAAGCCCTCCTTCACAAAGGATTTGAAGCTGGGAAGCACGAGATCCGAACGGCCTACGATATCTTCGATGCTTCCACGAAAGTCTCAGCTACTGCCATCTCAGCCAGACGTTGGGCTTGGTTAAAATCATCCAACCTTCGCCCAGAGGTTCAGGATCGTCTAGCCGATTTACCCTGCTTAGGGGATAATCTGTTCGGAGAACAGATTCAACAAATTGTGGCGGAATTGAAGGATCACCACGAGACGTTGAAACAACTTTCGTCTGTTCCATCTGAGGTATCCTCCAAACCACCACCTAAGAAGGACTCCAAAAAGTCATTCTTTCGGCCACGTCGTTATTACCCTCCGTCGACTAGGCCTCGTCCGGCTCGATCCTCCACCAGACCTCAGCCACGCCAACCTCGGAAACAAAGACCTGCTGTAGCCCCACCCCCCGGGCCTGCGGCAGGCCTTTGACTTCCCGACTCGGAGCACATGCCATATCCCACTCCCCCACATCCCTGTAGGGGGTCGTCTGTGCCACTTTCTACAGCATTGGATACGGATTACCTCAGACCAGTGGGTGCTGGCGATTATCGCACAGGGTTACCACCTCAATTTCATAACTCTTCCGGCAGACTCCCCGCCGCTTCAAGCGTGGAGTCTATCCAGCCATTTGGCTCAATTACAACAGGAAGTATCTCTTCTTCTGCAATCAAATGCTATAGAACTCGTTCCTCCCTCTCAACGAGGCAAGGGATTCTATTCCAGATACTTCCTAATTCCAAAGAAATCAGGAGGGCTACGTCCAATTTTAGACCTTCGAGCCCTCAACAAGTACCTTCAAAAAGAAAAATTCAAGATGGTAACCCTGGGCACGTTACTCCCTCTGCTGCAGAAAGGGGATTGGCTATGCTCCCTCGACCTCAAGGAAGCTTATACCCATATTGCGATAACACAATCCCATCGCAAATATCTGCGGTTTCTCGTAGGCCGCGACCATTATCAATACCGAGTACTGCCTTTCGGTCTGGCATCTGCTCCACGGGTCTTCACCAAATGCCTCGTAGTTGTAGCAGCATTCCTCAGGAAGGAAGGTGTCCACGTATACCCCTATCTGGACGACTGGCTGATCAGGGCCTCCACCCCTCAGATTGCCCGGTCCTCCCTACAATTGACAATCAACACACTCCTTTCCTTAGGGTTTCTTGTCAATTACGAGAAATCTTGCTTCGTCCCATCTCAAACCTTATCTTTCATTGGGGCAGACTTGGACACCTTACAGGCAAAGGCCTACCTTCCGCTACAACGGGTCCAAACTCTCATGTCCCTAGCTCACCAGCTCCAGTCTCAAGACACTGCCACAGCTCGCCAATTCCTAGTTCTCCTAGGACACATGGCATCCTCGGTTCAAGTCACTCCCATGACCAGACTAGCCATGAGGGTAACACAATGGACTCTACGACAACAATGGATTCAAGCTTTTCAGCCTCTGTCCTCCATAATCACAGTCACACAAGCGCTGCGCCTATCCTTAACTTGGTGGACGACTCAGGTCAACCTCCTTCAGGGCTTACCCTTTCTTCCACCGGATCCGCAAGTTATCCTAACCACCGACGCTTCCCACATCGGTTGGGGGGCCCATGTGGACAATTTTCAAACCCAAGGGTTATGGTCCAACGAGGAAGCCGAACACCAGATCAATTTCCTGGAACTTCGAGCAATCCGCTATGCGCTCCGCACTTTCAAAGATCATCTCTTTCATCAGATAATCTTAATCCAGACGGACAACCAAGTGGCCATGTGGTACATAAACAAGCAGGGAGGCACAGGCTCCTTCCTTCTGTGTCAGGAAGCTGCGCAGATCTGGGCGGAAGCCCTCTCCCACTCTATGTACCTCAGGGCCACTTACCTGCCGGGAGTAGACAATGTATTGGCAGACCGGCTGAGCCGTGTCTTCCGACCGCACGAGTGGTCACTCGATCCTCTGATAGCGACCTCTCTGTTTCACAAGTGGGGTTCTCCCCGCATAGACCTCTTTGCGTCCCCTCAGAACCACAAAGTGGACGATTACTGCTCTCTCATTCGGAGCCAGAACTCTCGGCCGAGGGATGCATTCTCCCTCAAGTGGACAACCGGTCTGCTCTACGCATTCCCCCCACTTCCTCTTGTGTCAAAGACTCTCGTGAAGCTACGCCAGGACGGAGGAACCATGATCCTGATAGCACCTTACTGGCCACGCCAAGTATGGTTTCCAATACTCCAGGATCTCTCCATCCGCAGGCACATTCCTCTGGGAAAGGACCCGCATCTGCTCACTCAAAACGACGGATGCCTCCTCCATCCCAACCTCCAAGCCTTGTCCCTGACGGCATGGATGTTGAAAGGTTAGTCCTTCAGCCTTTCAACCTTTCAGATTCCGTTTCTCGAGTCCTGATAGCTTCACGAAAGCCTTCCACAAGAAAGTCTTACTCATACAAATGGAAAAGGTACACATCATGGTGCACTTCTCAGTCCCTTGATCCCCTTTCCTGTCCAATTTCCAAATTCTTGGACTATTTATGGCATCTCTCTGAATCAGGTCTTAAAACCTCTTCCATTAGGATGCATGTCAGTGCGGTAGCCGCCTTCCATAAAGGTGTACAGGGTGTCCCTATTTCAGTACAACCCCTAGTAACACGTTTTCTTAAAGGCTTGCTCCATCTGAAGCCACCCTTACGGCCTCCGGCCCCATCCTGGGACCTTAATCTGGTTCTTGGTCGTCTAATGAAACCTCCTTTCGAACCTCTGCACTCCTGTGAGTTAAAGTATCTCACATGGAAAGTGTTATTCCTTTTGGCTATCACTTCAGCTCGCAGGGTTAGTGAATTACAGGCCCTAGTTACCTATCCGCCTTACACTAAACTCCTGCAGGACCGGGCGGTACTCCGCACTCACCCTAAATTTTTACCTAAGGTAGTTTCTGAGTTTCATATCAATCAATCCATCATACTACCTATCTTTTTTCCCAGGCCCCACTCCAACTCTGGAGAACAGACCCTGCATACCCTAGACTGTAAACGAGCTCTAGCCTTTTACCTAGACCGTACAGTTTCTCACAGGAAGAGCACTCAATTATTCGTCTCTTTCCATCCTAACAAGTTAGGACAACCTGTGGGTAAGCAGGCTCTTTCCTCCTGGTTGGCGGACTGCATTTCTTTCTGCTATGAGCAGGCTGGCATTCCTTTCCAAGACCGTGTCAAAGCACACTCTGTGAGGGCCATGGCTACGTCAGTGGCACACCTTCGATCGGTGCCGCTTCCTGACATCTGCAGGGCTGCAACCTGGAGTTCTCTCCATACCTTTGCAGCCCACTATTGTTTGGACAAAGCTGGAAGACAGGACTCCATCTTCGGCCAATCTGTCTTCCGTAACCTTTTTCCAACCTGATGTACCAACACCCTTCCACCTTCCCGGTAGGGTGCGGATGCCCTTTCCCAAATTCCACCCCACTTGTACTGCCTGTTGCACGTCGTTGGGTGCATTTGGTGCAAGTCAGGACATCCTCAGCTCGGTACTCACCCATTTGTGAGGACAACCATCCTGCTTGTCCTGTGAGAAAGCAAATGTTGCTTACCTGATGTAACAGGTGTTCTCACAGGACAGCAGGATGTTAGTCCTCACGAAACCCGCCCGCCACCCCGCGGTGTTGGGTTCGTTTTGTTTTTACTTTCTAGGCACTGCCTGTAGCTTTGAAAATCAGACTGAAGGGAGACCCCTGCTGGCTGCAGGGTCAGTGCCTTGCTGGGCATGCCCAGTAGGGGCCAGTCAAAGTTCTGTTTAAACTTTGACAGAAGTTTTCCGTGGTGGGCTCCATCCTCGATGTCACCCATTTGTGAGGACTAACATCCTGCTGTCCTGTGAGAACACCTGTTACATCAGGTAAGCAACATTTGCTTTCTTATTTGTATTCTCTTTTTGTAAGCGGTGACTTTTTTTTTTTTTTAGTAGAGATGAGAGCCAAAGCAGTCTTTCTTTCAGCCATTGGATGGTTTGTCTGTTTCCTATAGCACTCCTCACTATCTGTGTTTTATAATTGCAGATCCCACTTTGTAGCACAGAGCTTTCCAAAGTGTGTGTCGCGACACTCTAGTGTGTCGCCTGCAGTTTGCCGGTGTGTCGTGCAAGCCCGGTGCACGTGACACACCGGCAAGTGGGAACCAATGCGGCCGCCGGTGGACCTCATCCCACTGGCGGCTGAGCAGTGAAGTATTGCTGTGCTGTGTACCGGAGACACACAGCAGGAAGATCAGCAGGGCCGTGGTGGAGCTCACGTCACCACAGCCCGAAGAAAAAGGTCATGTCTAAACGTGCAGGTGCTCCTCCTCCTTCCTGCCCACGCGGCCCCGGAAGAAAAATGTTGCCAGAGCCACACGAGCAGAAAGGAGGAGGAGCATCAGCCGCGTGCAGAAGAGGAGCAGCGTTGTTGCAGCGGGCTGAGAAGAGGAGGAGGCCCGGTAGCAGGGTCCCCACTGCGGATTGGCCCGAGAAGATCAGGGCCGCTGCTGCCGCGGATCGGCCCGAGAAGATCAGGGCTGCTGCAGAGCCCATCCTGCAGCGACCTGTGAAGAGGAGGCCCAGAGATAAGAGAGAGGCTGAGGGCCCGTAGAGTGTGTGTATGAGATGAGTTGAGAGATTGTGTGCGTGTATGAGATGAGTTGAGAGATTGTGTGTCTGTGCATGTATGGGATGAGTTGAGAGATTGTGTGTGGGAGTGAGGACCTGAATGTTTGCAGAGACAGCATGTGAGAGCCTGTGTGCGTGTGTGTGTGTGTGTGAGAGAGAGAGACAGCATGTGCAAGAGAGAGACTGTGTATGAATGATTGTATGAGAGAGAGCATGTGACAGTGAGAGCCTGTGCTTGAGCAAGACAGCATGTGGGAGTGAGAGAGAGCCTGTGTGTGTGAGAGTCAGACAGCATGTGCCAGTGAGAGACTGAGTGTATGAATGATTGTATGAGAGAGAGCATGTGACAGTGAGAGCCTGTGTGTGAGAGAGAGAGAGAGAAAGCATGTGAGAATGAGAACCTGACTGTATATTTGAGGGAAGAAGATACATGGAGAGAAACGAAATAGAAGAAAAGACAATATGAATGGAATTGGCAAAAAAATAAGAAAAGGGAGGTGGAATAAAAAAGCCTGTGACCAACCGATTTGAAAACTAAAATCAGACAGCAAAGGTAAAACAAAAAAAAATTTACTTTTTACTGATTGGCACATGTAATCTTTGGTAATGTGCAAGAGTAGCACTTTCTCTATGCGGATCTCACAATGTACGAGATCAACATGGAGGAAGTGAAAACCCAGGGGCCTGCACAGAGGAGGCAGCAGAATGGGCTTCAGTGCCAATAGCAGCAATTAGTGCCCCCCCCCCCCAATAGCCATGTGGCATCAGTGACAGTGACAGTGGCAGCAGAGGAATGAAAGAGGCTCAGAGGTTGCTGGCAAAAGAAAGAGATGGGGTCTGCCTTTAGTGTGTGGCATGTGTATGAATGGGACTCTGCCTCGGGGTGTATGTGTATGAATGCATGGGTGCCTGCCTGAGGGTGTGTCTGTGTATGAGAATGAATGGGTGTCTTCCTGGGGTTTACTTGCTTGGGTGTGTGTGTTTGTGTGTATGTGAGGGAGCCAGAGAGAGTGAGAGCATGAGTGTGTATGAGAAAATCCAGGGGTGTAAGAGTGTGTGAGGGGGAGAGAGTGTCTTAGAGCCTGAGAGTGTGCCAGTGCCTGTGAGAGCGAGAGGTTATGGTGGGTATAAGAGCATGAATGTGTATGTATGTGACAGTGTATGTGTGAGAGAGAATGGACATGTGAGTATGTGTGAGAGAGAGAGAGGATAACCTCCTAATCCTTGACTATCAGGGTGACTGGAAATCAAGAGCTCCTATGTATGGACAGCAGTGGCCTTTTAAAATCCTTATTAGTTTTAATTATTGGGTGTTATTTGATATATGTGCTGTTTTGAAACATTTTATTGGTGTTTGGGAAATTGTAAAAAATGTAAATGATTTAATTAATAGAAATTCTATTTATTAGTAGTTTTAAAATATTCTTTTATTAGTATGGTTTTACTATTATAACTTCTGCTTTATGTTTCTTGATTTTATTTGTTTTATGAGGAATGGTGGTTCTGTTTTTCCATTGTTAATGTTGTGCTCCGCGGCTGTGGCGCCCCACGACCGCGGCTCCCTACCTGTTTTCGCGGCGCCACAGGAGCCCTGGGGGAGGGCTCCGACTCGGGCCATCGCGCCCGCGCAGCCTCCGGCGCTGCCCTTTGCAGGGGAAGCCGTCCTGCTTCCCCCTAGCGGCATCTCCCCTCCGCGGGAGAAATCCAAAATGGCCACCGCCATGCTTCAGCTTGAGGCCATGCCCCCTCCACAGAATTAAAGGGACCCATCCCTCTAAATGGTCTCACCTGTTCTCTATCAGCCAGGGCAGAGGAAGTATAAAAGGCAACTTCCTCTGCTCATCCAGTGACTTGGCAACTTCCTTCCTCGCTGTCTAGTCTGCTTGCTTCGGTGAGTTCCCTGCACTTGGACTCCGGTTCCTGTTCTGTCTTGGTGTTCCTGGTTCCTGACTTCGGATTGGCTTATTGTGATTCTCTGGTTCCTGACTTTGGATTGGCTTACGGTGATTCTCTGGTTCCTGACTTTGGATTGGCAAGCGGTGATTCTCTGGTGCACGACTTCGGACTGGTGAGCGACAACCCTCTGGCACTCGACCTAGGACTCCTTCAAGACTCCGTCTCCAAGGGCCCACCTAAGTCCCAGCGGCCCGGGTCCCTACGGGCTCCTCCTGGGGGGACCGCGGGCTTCCAGGGCGAAGCTCCAGTTGGCCTTTGCACCGTTGCTCTGACCTCCCTAGGTCCAATTAAGTCCCAGCGGTCGGGTCCCTACGGGCTCCTCCCGGGGGGACCGCAAACCACCAGTGGTGAAGACACAGCGCCTTATCTCGTCTCTTCATCGCCTCCGTGTTTGCCTCAGTCTCCAGTGCCAAGAGTCAGCTGGTCCTGCCTCCGGTTCTGCCTCGCCACCCGACGAGAGAAGTATACCATCCTCTCGCCGGCCAAGGGTCCACACGCCTGAACATAACAGTTAATACACAGTCTGGCTTCTTGGGGTTTCCGTTTCAATTTTTGTCTAATTTGTGCTCCTTTATTTTGTATTCTGTATTTGGTGAGGGTCTGTCTCTGCTCTGTGTGTGTGACCATGATGAGAGATTCTGCTAGCATAGGGATCTATAGCAATCTGGTTTGTTTTGTTTCCTCAGTAGGTGGTGTATTGGTATTCTAGGACCCTGTGTAATATTTACCCTTGCTTATTCACAGGTAGGGTTATTGTTGTTTGAGTCCTTGGTGTTATTACTGTTATGTTACAATGGGATTGCAGTATAGATTTTGAGTGTCTTTTTTGCGAGGTTTTGTGTTAGTTCACAATGTGCCTGGCAGTGGAAGGTGTTTGTGCTGCTGTTACTGTGAGGTGACACCAGAATTTGAAAATATCTTTTAGTATGATGAGCTGTAAGGGAAACATCCAAGCTCCATTGTTTGGGGGAATTTCAGTGGATGCACAGAGTTACAGAACTGGAGGTGCAGGATTTATATTGACATTCTGTCCCTTCCTATAAATTCCAGACTTCACTCTCATAGCCATATAGAATTAGTTGAATGAAGCTATCAAATAATTATATAGTGTGAAACTGGCCAGCTTTTTAAAATTACGCGGAAGACCCTTTGGACTTTTTTATTAACACCAAATATTCAAAAGCTGTGTTCATCCCATCAAGCTCATATATCTCATTAAAGAGGTAAATTGAATAACACAATGACTTTGTTTTATTATTGTTACTCATAAATTATAACAATAACATTAATCTTGGAATATTATATATTTTTAATATAAATGAAAGGTTTTCACAAGATAGGTTGTTTGTGAAACATTTTATTATGTATATATTTAAGGAAATGTACATAAATTGTCGAAATACATTTCGTTCGTTTAACCCTTAACCTCTGGTTTGCTAGTAGACTGAATTACTGTGTCCCGAAATTATGTTTGTCTAAAAAGTGTGTCACCAACATGACAAGTTTGGAAAGCTCTGCTGTAGCACAAGGAAAGTTTATATGCAGTGGCTTGCAAAAGTATTTATCCCCCTGAAATGTCAGCAGGTTTGTGTGGATTACATAGACTGTTCTTGGCAATATGTTTATTGCAAACCAGTATGCTCTTAAAGTAAATTTTCAAACTCACAATTCATTATTTCTCTGCATTTTTTTGTAAAATAAAATAAAAAACTGAAAAATGCTGCTTGCATAAGTATTCAACCCCTTCAGACCAGTACTTGGTAGAATCATCTTTTGCTGCAATAAGAGCTTTGTCTGCTTGGGTAAGTTTCTACCAGCATTGCATACTGTTTAGAAGTGATTTGTGCCCATTCTTCCTGGCAGATTTGCTCCAGGTTGTTCAGGTTGGTTGTTTGATGCTTGTGGACTGCAATTTTCAAATAGTGCCATAGATTCTCAATTGGATTGAGATCTGGACTTTGACTTGGCCATTGCAGAACATTCACCTTTTTGTTCAGCCACTCCTCTGTTGCTTTGGCCTTGTGCTTAGGATCTTCGTCCTGCTGAAAGGTGAACTTTCTACCAAGTTTTAGTTTTTTAGCAGACTGAAGCTGGTTGTCTTTCAGGATCTCCCTGTGTATGTAGCACCATCCTTCAGTTTTAACAAGATGCCCAGTCCCCGCTGAGGAAAAGGATCCCCTGCAGCATGTTGCTGCCACCGCCATATTTTACTGTTTGGATGGTGTTTGCTGAGGAATGGGCAGTGTTAGGTTTGCCCCACACATAGTGTTTTGAATTTAGGTCAAAAAGCTCCATTTTTTTTCATCTGACCATAAAACCTTATCTGACATTTTAGCTGGGTCACTCCAGACTTGCTTTCATGTGGTTTTTCTTCAGTAATGGCTTCTTTCTAGCCACCCTCCCATGCAGGCCAGTTGTATGCAGAGCTCTTGATATAGTTGACTGGGGCACCTCCACGCCAGTCTGAGCCACTGAACTCTGTAGCTCCTCTCTGTGACTTCACTCACAAGTTTCCTTGCTCTGTTGCTGAGTTTTGAGGGACGGCCTTGACTAGGCAGTGTCTGGGTGGTATAATGCAGCTTCCATTTCCTCACAATTGGTCCAACAGTGCTCTTGGATATTATTTTGTAGCCTTTTCCTATCTTGTGCATGTCTATAACTTTACCTTTAATTTTCTTAGAATGCTCTTTGGTCTTCATTTTCACAGTTTTCCTTCAGAATCACAGTCTGACCAATGGTACTAGAATTAGGGGCTCTCTTATCCAGAAAAGCTGACCTTTTTAATGATTGACAGGGAGAGGCCAATTGCAGTAAAATTTTAGCCTGGGCGATTTTTTTCAAAACTGGCCCACAGGGTATCTGTCTGACTCCCTTGTGCGTTTTCCTTGCAGCGTGTGTTTCAACAGTTCCCAAAAGCACGCCAAACTGACCCTTCATAGATATATCATTTGACCCGGAACCTGGCAGAATTGAGCCAAAAAATCTCCAATATAAATGTCCCATTTTTCCGAAATAACTAAGAGTAGAACACACCCTAAACCTGGGGTGAGCAAAGAAACCTGCAAGCCCTCTTCCATCCATGCAATCAGTTGTCTTCTGCCCCCAAGTCTGGTTACATCTGTCATAATTATATCTTGGATTCCTAGTCTAGTATTAAGGTCTCTTGTTAACCAATCAGCTCTTGAACCAGTTGCCAAGTAATGTGACAACCACTCTGCCAGCCAGTGTCAGACGCACACCTAGACTTTTAGACACAAACACCCACACACGTTCTTTGTGTCCAAGAGAGGGGTGTGTGTAGGTGTCTCTCTCTGATACAAATGCTCCCAGACACAGTCTTGCTCTGTGTATGTGTATGTCATAGTGTGTGTGTATGAGTGTCTTTCTGTGTCAGGGAGAAAGTCTCTGTGTGTGTCTCTCTCTCTTTCCCCCCCGCACACACACAGGAAAGAATCACAGTATCCTCAGTTCAGATGAATACACCATCAAGCCCATTAGGAGGTTCTTCATCATCTCATTTGCTTGCAATTAAGTCCAGCCGTTAAGAGGTTGTATACCAAGGCTATTTGCCTCAAAGGTGACCAAGAAATACCCTCTGACCGCTACCGGAGCCTCCAGAGCATCTATCCTCTGGAAAAACCTTTCTTCTTCAAAGTTTTTAGATAAATTGGGGAAAACATTCAGCTAATGTGTGCAAAGATAAGGATTTTCAGACAGAGATCTTTGGTCTCCTTCAAATTTCGGGCACTCCAGCTTCCCCAATACACAATGTCTGAGTACAAAAATCAACAGGATTTGGACTAGTCAAATTATCTCATCAATCCGTTATCATGGAATCCTCCCTGAAAAAAAGCAAAAAATATAAATATTATATATAAAACAATACACCTCCATGAAAGGATCCCAGGTTGCTTAATTTCGGTAAGAAAGTTTTTCAGAGCTCCATGCTAAGTGCATGTATTTCTTCTCACTAATTTTACATGGTACAGTACTTACACAACTGTATACAAAAGTTAAAACTCTTCCTTCAGCTGACTGAGAGCAGATATTAATATCCACAGCCGCTTCTAGACACTGAAGAGTACATACGCCACCTTCTTTGATTGGTCTATGAATCGTTTGATACTGCATCACGTACCTTGACTGCTTCTATCAGATCTTGGTGGATGGCCTGGTTGAGAGCCAGCAGCATAATGACAATGTTCATGTCAAGTTGGCGGATGTTTCTTGTCTAGAGAAACATCATATTGGAAGACCTTGGGCTATTCACTTTACCCTCCATTACCTCAGGTACTGAATAAGGGGTAAGGGAAAATGTGCGTCCAAGAGCAGGTTAACAGTGTGCTCCGTTGGAGCGCACTGTTAACCTGATACCTGATACCCGGCCTGTTAGATTGTGAGCCCTCTGGGGACAGGGAAATATCTATAGTACCTGAGTGTAATCCACTTTGAAGTGCCTGAAAGGTGGAATATAAATTAAATAAATAAGCTCAGAGAAATGGTTGTGTAGATAAGAGCAGAATGTAGCCGTACAGTACCTCACAACAGAACCATCTTCCTTTCTGTTTTCTGAAAGTAATTGGACAAATGGATTTTTTTTTGTTTGTTTTAGAATGCTACCAGTGAAAAAAAAAATCTTTCATAATCCACTCTACAGGTTGGAGAGGAGGGTGAGGGATGTGGAAAGAGGGAGTCTTTATTTGTTTGTTTTTAACAGAAACCCAACATGATATATTGAGAGAGACAAAAATAAGAACGAAGAAAAATAGGTTTACCTGCTTCATTTTTCCCAGGTAAGAACTTAGGTGGCTTTCACTTGACATCTGTTATATAAATGCCCTGTTCTTCCTGAGTAGTTTCTGGGGGACCTTATCTTGGAATAAGATGATAGATTGTATTTGTCTTCATATTCAAAAGCCTCATTACCTTCAATAGTTTTTAAATCTTTTTTTTTTCTGTATGACCATGAGCCTGGTTATGCTGTCGCTGGTCTTTCTGAACAGCCAAGGAATATTTTGTGTGCTTTATATTAGGGCTTGCAGTTAAATGGGTCCTGGTGGGTTTTTTTGTGCCTCAGGATTTGAGAAAGGTAGATAGGGTGCACCTGTTTCTTGCTAGCTTTCTGCACGATAGTTGTCTTGAATTTCTAGTTACCTAAGAAACTGTTCCCATAGAAAAGGTCCATTCAGTATTGTTTGTAATAACTTTCTAAGCAGTTGAGAGGGCCAAAACTATTCGGTATCTGCCTTCTTGCTAAAGGTTCATTCAGTTGGCTGGGTTAAAGTTTGCAGTAGGAGTAGGTGTAATATTTTAAGTCACCCTCCTCCCAAAACCTTAGTGTAGTGCAGTGGCTGTCAGTGCTGATCCTCAGCCCATCCAAGGATGTCTCTTACGGGTAGTCTAAATATACAAATAAACTGATTTTAGGCCAAAAATAAGCAAATAGCTTGTAAATATTCATTGGAGTATCCTAAAAAGCATAGGAGGTAGTTTTAATAATATGAGTAATATAACAATTTAAAAAAGCCATTTAAGTGCATAAGGTGCACTTCCACATGAATAGCCTGTGGACAATTCAATGGCATATATTGTAGCATTTTTCAAAAGCCTGCATTTACATGTGTAAAACCCAATTTTAATCATGTAAATGCTTTTTAAAATCAGGCCTATGCTGTTTGAGGGCCTGATTTAAAAAAGTTGAGAACTATTACCAGTGTGATACCTGACCTGTGATTAGAGTCATGTGGTGTTTTTACTACGACATCACATCATTTTTGTTTTGGTTTTTTTTAATGTTTTGCCGTTTGTTTTTGTTTCTTTTTAATTTTGGAGTGAGAGAGCAAATGTTGTCTGTCCTTCCCCCAACACCTGGGATTGTAGTTTAATTGAAACATGGTTTTTGTCCTGTCTACTTTTATTTATGAAGGTAGGATATGAAGGCCGCCTAGGTATTAATTCCCATCACCTCCCTGAGGTGCAGACCAACTCCAGTCCTCAAGAGCCACAAATAGGTTTGCTTTTCAGTAAACATGCATGAAATAAATTTGCATACTGTGAAGGCAGTGCATGCAAATGTACCCCATACATATTCATCGTGGATATTCTGAAAACCTGACCTGTTTCTGGCTCTTGCGGACCGGAGTTTACGCCTCCTGTTCTAGTGCCATGGCATTACAAGGACAGTCCTCTTGCATAGCTCTGCCACCCCGCCCCTTTCAGAACACATGTGCCCTCTGACTGGCCAGGAGGTGGGACTGGTTAGTGTCGTCACCTCAGCATTCCGAGCTCTGGCAGGAAGGTAGTCTGGAGATCCGAACCAGGTCACCTGCATGGCAGTTCTACTGTTGGGTCAGCAGCCTGGCTTTGTACATCCGCAGTTTTTAAAACCACGTAGAATGGTGCCAAGAAAGTGTGATGTATGTTTCACTTTTCATTATAAGGAAAATCAGCATAGAATGAAATGGAGCTTATACTTGAAATTTAAAGTAAAAAAAATGGGCAATATCTAAATGTGGCTCAGTTTACTGATGAGTCACTGAGCAAGTGGGTTTGGGTATTAATGAACCTTCATTTCGCCTCGTCACTTGGGTCTTCTATGAGTAAAATCTACTTATAAGCCCAAAATATATTTTAAATGTTTTCCTTGTAAGCATTTTTTTTTATAGTAAACAGGAAAAAATATAATTGAGACTAATGAGCTCATGTGCTCCTCTCCCTGAGGTGTAAGTGACATCGCTACTAATGAAACATTTGCAGATCCCATTTTGAAGGTTATTCTGAAGATGCATCTTTACCTCTAAGTGATGCACAAATGTTTCCTCCCCAGCCCCACAGGCTCACACAGGCAATTCAAATTGAAATAGTTCAATTTTTGGAGGAACCATGCCATTGACAGGTGCGCAGTATAAGCAGCGTTGTAAAGACTGAAAGGTTTGCCCCGTCTAGCTCTTTAACTGACTGATATATTCCCTGCTTTCAGAGCCAAGTACAGCGATAGGGTAAGGTAGGATAAAGTTAAAGGGCACCGCATATTGAAGTGAGCCTTTCAGATAGTTCAGCAGTTGTAAGTCGTGTTAGGATGTACTGGGTGCTGTGCAGTAGTAACTTAGAGGGAACGAGGAAACTGACCCTTTTGGACAGCTATGACTGATAGTAGGCTAGACCTCCTGAAGGCTCCAGTTGTTTTATTTTGAGACGGTTGTTGTGTGGCAGCCTTCAGTTATTACTTTTCCAGTTGCTGAATTAGTTAAAACAGGATTACTTGAACATGTTATGAAGTGTCCCTTCATAGCCTATTTTCCAAATGGAGGATGGCTTATGAGATCGCCATGTCTGTGTTCCCTGTTGATAATCATGTGTTGTCCTGTCCTCGCCACATTTTCAGAACAAGTCAAGTGCTCCAAGAACATTCTAACAAATGATTTTTTTCTTTTTTAAGGGGGGTGGGATCTATATACATGGGGACGTGCATGAGCGTTCTGGAACTCAGGCTCCATTAGTTTTGCTTGGAACTTCCTGTTAATGTTCCAGATGTTGAAACAGGCACGTCTGCATGAAGAGGCCTTCTAGTATAAGAACATAAATTGCCATGCTGGGTCAGACCAAGGGTCCATCAAGCCCAGCATCCTGTTTCCAACAGTGGCCAATCCAGGCCATAAGATGGACGCCCAGGTGATGCTCTCAAGCAGTGTTAGACTCTCACTTGACTTTAAAAAAAAAAAAAAAAAATTCAACTGTGATCCTTCAAGAAAGTTCTGTTAAATCGAATCATTTTTGTCAAAGAATTAGGGCAAAACTATCTTCATTATCGCAGCATTCAAAGGTTGGAAAATATGTGATTGTGCTAACTCCTACTACTAATTAAAGGCTGTCCTTTTTTTTATTTAAACTTTGTTGCCTGTCATTTTGTCTTCCCTGTCCCTTTTACAAGCCTTTTACTAATTCTAAGGTCAGCAAACATCAGCTGTGTGTTATCATGACCCAGCCTTTCAGGATGTGAATCACTCCTGCACCTGGGGAGCTAGCAAGACTAATATAAGGTGCTTGTGCAGTCACGCTGCTGGTATTTCTAAGATCAGAGCTTATAAATGTGACCCTTTTAGGTGCTGGCACAGAAGGAGCAATGGGATGCCAACATATTTATAAAATGTATAGCCCGCCAATCCACAGATCTCAAGGGGGTTACAATTAACATGCATGGTATTAAAAGAAATATAACTCAGTACAATATTGAGATGTAGCATTTAAACAGACAGGATAAAAACATACATACAAAGTATGGTGGCTTATTCTCAACCACATGTACCACAGTGGCCAGGCATGGAAGTGACCAAAAGGGTAAATTAGACTAGAAATGCAGAAGAAAACAGATGTGATTTCAGACATTTTCTGAATTGCAGCAGGTCATTGTCTGCCTTAAGGACATCTGGGAGTTCATTCTATAGTTGATATCCTGCAACACTAAACATACAGTCGTGACATTGTGCTAATCGGATCTTTTTAAAATCAAGGACCACCAACAGACCTTTTGATGTGAATCGTAAGGAACGGGTGGGGCAGTAGATGATATGTTTGGGAAAACCACTAGTTGCAAGGCTTTGAATAGATTTAAATACTAATGTCAGGATTTTAAATCTAATGCTCCAGCATATGTGCAACCAGTGAAGCTCTACTAGACTCTGAGAGATTGGGTGCATGTAAAGGAGTCCCAGAGACCAAACAGGCTGCAGAGTTCTGTAAGGCCTGCAATGTAGACTGAGGTAATGCTAGGAAGAGGGAATTGCAGTAGTCTAGAGATGATAGAATTAAAACTTATGTGACAAGAAAGAAAACCGAGGTGTTTAAGAATGGTTTAACAGTGCAGAGCATTCAGAGTTTAAAGAAACAGATATGAACTAGTGACTGTATTTGTGGGCACAAAGAGTAGAATCTAAATCTCGAGCTTTGGATTTGGTTTGAATGTTAATATCTTTAAAGAACCAGTGGCTGGAGATGGAATCCATCTCAGTCCGTGAAAGAACAAGTATCTGTTTTACTAAAATTTGTACAAGGCTGTTACATGATAACCAATCACTGATCTGTAAAAAAAAAACAGAGCAAACGTTTGTCAAATGCAGCAGAACATTTAGAAGTGATGGGGGAAAAATTGTATATCATCGGCATACAGTTTGAAGGACATATCGAGCTGAAAGAGAATATGGCAAAGAGGGAGCAGGTAAAATGTTGAATAGTGTAGGAGAAAATGAGGAGCCTTGAGAGAAGTATAGTGAAGGAAGATGAGCTGCCTGTAAGCCCCTCAGTAAGATGGGTCTTTTAGAAAAGATGAAAACCAGTGAAGGACTGTAGAAACATTACCCAATGATTCAAGATGGCCCAAAAGAATATAGTGATTTGTAGTGTCTAAGGCTGCAAATAAATCAGTAAGGGCCACGAAATATTTGTTTCTTTCAAACCCCCTCCCTAATCATATCAAAATTACCGAGAAGCAGGGTCTCTGTATTACGACGTGAACGGAACCCGAACTGAGATTCATGAAGTATATTATTGTCAGTTGGGAAATCCTGTAGCTGATTGAAAACTTTTTTTTCAATAACTTTGGATAGCTTAGGGAAAGATGAAATTGGAGTGCAGTTCACTAATTCAAGAGAATTAGCATTTGGTTTCTTAAGGATAGGGCGAACTGTTTCCTCTTTTAAACTGGTAGGATTTTTCCCTGTGTTGTAAGGGAGACGTGAACAAGAGCCTTGACAAAATTGCTCAGATCTGACCTCATAACCTTGAGTAATGCAGTGGAGCACAAGTTAAATGGATAATAGTTCTTAAGTGAAGCTTTTACTGAGCAGATTTCAACTGTCGAAGGAAGTTCAAAGGCAAACCAAGAAAAAGGAGAAGAGGAAGAGATGGGGGGCTGTTTATAGAACCTGGCAAACCCTTCATGAGCTTGATAATTTTCTTGTTAAGGAAGTCAGCAAAGTCCTTACTTGATAGTGCGGATGGAATGGAGGGCCCATTTTGAGATGTTTTTATCAGAGAATGGACTATGCAAAATAATTCCCATGGGCAGGAAGCAGCGACTGAGATTCGTTCAGAGAAAAGTTCTCTAGGCAGTGTCTACGGTATTTTTTATAAAGGCTTCTCTATTTATCTCTGTTTTGTTTTTCCTGCCACCTTCGTTCAATTCGTCGTAACTCTCTCTTTAGAATTTTTAATTCAGTAGAGTACCAGGGTGCATAATGTTTACAAGCGACCTGAGTCAATTTAATGGGCATGATATCATCCAGGGCAGAGTGGAGTGTGGTCTGCCAGCTAGACACTAGATCTTCAACATTGGTTGACTACCCGAATGCCTCACAATTCTATTGGCTGCTGCTTTTCAAGTTCGCCATTGGCACCCAAGTACTTGACACAGTCTGGGTTCTCTACAGAATGATTTGCCTTTTTACATTGGTTTCTAAGCTAAAGTGTTAGGAGATTTTCCTTTTTTTTTTTTTTTAAAGTGATTAAGAAAGGTCATGAGACTGGAAAATACACGTACACATGCCACGTCAAAATCTCATTGTGATGCAAATGCTTCAAGCTGAACGGAGACACTTTACAGTTACCAAATTTTATTGTATTCCAGGCGTGGCCTAAATTATTAAAATCTGTACCGCATGCTCCATATGTTAAATAGATCTCCAGCTGCAAACAAGGAAGAGACTAACCTTATAAAACAAAGGTAGGGGGACACTTTTTCAGGCAGAAACAAACTAATATGTGAAATGCTGAAGTGTTCCTGTAGTAGCCAAAGAAACCTTTAATGTTATTTATAGAGTGCTACATTAAATCCAAAAATTATCACCTCTTGAATATTTGTTTCCAATCTTGTTTCTGAATGTATTACTTCAGTGTCAGGATATCCAATGCTGGATTAACAGATACATTTAATATCTTTATAACAATAGTTCAAATAAATATCAGCACCAAAAAAAAAACTTTTGAGGAAGGATGGGAAAGTTTCATACTTATGGTTTTGTTATCCCCAAACCTGGGTGATCCACGGATGCCCACTCGAGTCATTGTGCAATTGTTGGAAACTATACTCTTCAAAAATTATTTTATTTTCGGATCTGATATGTATTTACTGTTATGGTCCCGGGCCGTGCCCCAGTCCCTCTGCCTACCTCGGGGCCGGCCCAGGCCGCAGGAACTCCTCTTCGGCCATCCAGGCCCAACATGGCTCCCACCACGGCTCTCCCTTCATTGGTCCTGCTGTGCAGCTCTGACTTTCTATCCACCCATCAGATTGCTTGAATTTAAAATATCATTTCACTACTACTGCTTCTATTGTATCATTTTTAAAGCACTCCTAGATATACACAGCACTGTACAGGCAAATGTAAGAGACAATCCCCACTCCAAGGAGCTTACAGTCTAGTCACAACTGGAAATATCAAATATTTTGAAAATGCTTTTAGGCTAGAATGGATGATACATTTTATTTTTGACAGAATAAGGTTGGCATGACAAAGTAAGATCACTTTACAATTTGTGGGCTTTCATTTATTTCAGCATTGATAGTGTATGCGCTAATCTGTGGGTTTCACTGTAAGGTCTAGTGTGTGAGGCATGCAGATGAATTTTGAATTTAGATTCCTGAGGCATAGGAAGCTGACACAGTTTTACAGAGATCTTCAGGGATTAAGCTAGAGGAGCAAAAATCCTGTAACTCTTCTGCCTTTCCGTTTCAAGTTATGAGGGGGGGTAAGATGCATGGTTTGCTATTCTGGGTGACCTCATTAATCTTGGCAGTTTTTGTGGTTTTCGGTGGCAGCCTGTACTGTCACAGCCATTAGAAGTCCAACACATTGAGGTCTATTAGTGTTCAAATATTAATAACATACAGGACTCCTCAAACCCTTTACCATATAGATACTTATTTTTAAAGATGTGGGCAACGCATTTTTTGTCTATATTGAATGTTAATGTGACTTGTCTGAGAAATGAGTACCAAAACCCTTCAATTCATTATTTTCTTAAGCTGTATCTCTGCCACCACCTTGAGCACGGTTAAAGCTGGAAAAACAGGAAAGGCCTGCACCATTGCTCCTTGAGGATACATTTGATTTTGACAATTTCATTGTGAAGTTGATTTATTCCCCAGAGCCAATAATTATGTACTATCTTTTGCAAGAAATCCTCACATCTTCAGCTAAGCTTCTCTTACATAGGGAATGGGATGTATGCTTAAGACAGGTTTAATTAGTATTTTTTTTAAGTTTAAATATATGTTAAAACAATAGCACTGGTTGAGAAACTGTCATGCAAGCCAAGATTCAGGCATGTCTCAGAAACGCTGCAACTGAAATGTCCTTTGGATCCTGTTTAAATGGAATTTGATGTATTCATCTATTCAATTCTGATCACATAAATCTGAAGAGGAAGATGAATTTTGGCAGTAGGCAGCAGTGTTTGTCCCCCAGCTGTGCCCTTTCGTATGGTATAAGAAAAGATTAAAGAAAGATTTGCATGTCGGTATTTAAGGCATGACATTATCCTGTATGAGATTTTCATTGGTCGTGGAGATTATGTAGCCACTTATGATGGTGTGGTAGGGAGGGCAAATGAAGAATTTCAAAATCTCTTCTTTCTGATGAATTTTAAAATTTCCTTCTTCTGATGTGTTCTCACGATTATGGGTCTAAGCAAATCAAGGTGCTGTCAGTTATTATCATAAACTGGTACCAATACCACCATGATTTGTGTGCATTAGGAGTAAAATATAAGTAATGTGTTCCCTTAAGAAAAGACTTTAATAAAAAATGTACACCTTTATGTTCCAAAAAACCCCACTAAACTCATTAAGAGAATAATTTTCAAAGGGACTTATGCAAGTAAAGCAGTGTGTTATGTGCAGGTAGGCTTATGCACATTTATTATTTATTTATTTATTTATAGGTTTTTATATACCGATAGCCGTTTGCACATCGTATCGGTTTACAGATAACTAAAACTTTTTGACATATGTCATGTTCACATGTTCGATTACTGAGACTATTGGGAGGCATTCCTGGGGGTAGGGATGGAGCAGGGTTTGGACTTGCGCATATACTTTTGGATTTTAAAAAGCGTGCATGTACATTTTCATCAGAATATTGTGCATCAATCATATCTGGTGTTAAATGTGTACAAGCAGATTTGGTGGGACAATTTTCAAAGCGGATGTATGCGTGTATTTGCTTTGAAAATTGGTGTAATCATGCATGTATTTGCTGACCAATTTATGTGCGACTTAAAAAAAATCACCACCTAAAAAGCGTTAGACCGGAATGCCTTTAAACTAAAGAGAAAACAGGCGTCCCAGAAGTAAAATCAGCGGAGGAAGGAACTGAGCTAATAAGCTGGCAGATGTTTTGAGAGGTGAAGGTAGTGCTTGAACCTGCATTATTTTTAGGCAAGGATCTAACTATTCTATAACTGTGAATGTATAAACACTTTTAAACCAAGCATGCCTTACAAAAATATTATAAATAATAAAGATTCCATTGACTGGCACCAGGAAGAGCAGCATAGCAGAGTACAAGTTCTAGGGGAGGGCAGGTTATAATTTGCTGATAGCCACATGCATGGCGCATCTCTCCGCCTATTATTGATTCACACTTCTGAGATTTTTGAGGGTGATGCTCTTTGTGTAAGCAGAGAATGATCTGGGTTAGAGGATGCCACTTTCACAATAAAGGGTGTGATTTTGCGAAACTGTCCTCATTGGGACAAAGAATGCGTATACTTCTTATTGGTGTGTTTTGCACCATTATTTTTGTTTTAAGTGAAAGTGCATGGATTTGTTTACTTTGAAACTTGCCCCTGCGTTTTCTTTGGGTAGGATTTTGCTTGAACATGCAATCAACGTGCGTACATATCCTCCCCCAGGAACACCCTCTCTATGTGACTAAAAGCTCATGAGCCGTGGAACACAACGTGGAGTTTGATCCACATTCGGAGAGGACAATATTCAAACAGCCAGTTTACACAGGAAAAATGTCTTTTGGCTGCATACATTTCTTTGAATGTGGACCTCTAAGAGGGCAATTTTCAAATGCTGGCTGACTAGCAAAGTTAGCTGGATATTCAGCAGCACAAACACACAGTTGCACATACCCTGCTAGGTTAACATTAGCCGGATCCATTTATCTGGCAAACTTTAGGACTGCTCCTCAGCAGTCCTAAAGTTATCCAGTTATATTAGCCAAATAATACTGAAAGTCAGTGTTTATCTGGCTACTATAGCTAGCTCCATCCAGAATGCCACCGCCTTCCCCCACACTAGATGGATAACTTTTTAACCAGATGTAGTTAACCAGCTATGTCATAGCACAGCGGGATTTTCAAGTCCTGCCATTTTTCCAGCTAAGTCCAAACTTAGCTGGACAAATTATGCTAGATATGGATTATAGTGGGTTATAGTGGGAACTTCAAAAGTGAAGAATAATTTTCAAGGATAACCACATACATCTGTTCTTTCTGTGGCTTCAGCCACTGGAGTGGTGCTGATGTTGTTCCCTATCCTATGCTTTCACACTGTTCCCCTCAGCAAACACTGTCTCACTATAAAATGGCAGATTAGAATAACTACAGACTTCCCCCCTAAAGATCTTTCTTGACCACTTTTTCCCCACTACAGTACATCAGTAAACAAGTCCGCACCAGCAAGGTCTCTAAGCTGCCAGTGGTAGAACAGGTTTCTCCACTTGTCATCACTTCAGCTCATCAGAAAGAGAAACAAAACTTTAAACTAAAAAAAACTGTTGGTGCTTTTTGTGGCGTGCAGATGTATAGCAATCACATGGCATGCAGATGTATAGCCATAAATGCCATGCTGGGTCACTGAGCTCGGCGTCCTGACTCTGACAGTGGCCAATGTAACTTTGCTACATGAATTGCGGTATATAAAAATGTTAAATAAATAAATCTGGGTCCCAGCTACCGGCAGCTCCCATAAAGTAGATCTATTTCCTGTCGCTCACTCCCAGAGTTAGCAGTAACTTTCTTTAGTCTACCTTGTTAAAAATGTTTTATGGACTTTCCTCCAGGAACTTGTACAAACCTCTCTTAAACCCGCTATGCTAGTCGCCTTGACCATGTGCTCTGAGTGAAAAAGTGCTTTCTAAGATTTTTATTAAATCTGCTGGTTGTTAGTTTTGTGGCAGGTCCATTTCTTTTAGCATTATTTGAAAGTATAAATAATTGTCCTTTCTCCTAGGACAAGCAGGAAGTTAGTCCTCACATGTGGGTGACATCTGATGGGAACCCAGCATGGAAAACTTATGTCAAAGTTTCTAGAAACTTTGATTGGCACACTGATCATGCCCAGCATGCCACTATCCACTCGTCCACGCAGGGGTCTCTCTTCAGTCTCTTAAGTAGATCACAAAAAAAGAAAACAACAAACCAGGAGAATCCAACTCTGCGGGGTGGCGGGTGGGTTGTGTGAAGAATAACATCCTGCTGACCTAGTAGAACACCTGTTACAGGTCAGCAACTTCACTTTCTCCTAGGCCAAGCAGAATGGTAGTCCTCACATGTGAGTGAATCCCTAGTTGCAGGCTGGACCTGAGACCAATCCGACCAAGAGACATCAAACTAAGTGCCAACGGGCACAACAACAGAGATTAGGGCTGTTCAGCTTGGAGAAGAGATGGCTGAGGGGGGATTCGAAAGAGATTTTTAAAATCATGAGAGGTCTAGAATGGGTAAATGTGAATTGGTTATTTACACTTTCTGATTAATAGAACGACTAGGGGGCACTTCATGAAGTTAGCAAGTAGCACATTTAAAACTAATCTCAGAAAATTATTTTTCACTCAATGCACAATTAAGCTCCGGAATTTGTTGCCAGAGGATGTGGTTAGTGCAATTAGTATAGCTGGGTTTAAGAAAGGTTTGGGTAAGTTCTGGGAGGAGAAGTCCATTAACTATTTTTTTTTGCCTGAAATTTGTTAGTGAGCGTTATCTTATATTTCTAATGTATGTTCATTAATTGCTATTAATCATGTTGACTTAGGAGTAGATTTTAATATGTGCACACACTTCCCGGCGTACACAATGGACGCGCTAATTTTATAACATGTACTCATACAGGAGGCCATCTCCCCAAGGGAGAGCAAAGGCATCTGTTGCTGGCTGGCCGCCTGACCTGGACAGGAAACAGTACCGAGGAACTTTCCTGTTGCAGGGGAAGGCAAACAGATCCACGTCCAGGATTCCCCAGAGATGAAAGATCCAGTCCACTACCTCCTGCTTCAGGGATCACTCATGGGTTCGGAAGGTGCAACTTAGCCTGTCTGCTAGGGTGTTCTCCACACTGGCCAAGAACACTGCCCGGAGTGACATCCCCCAAGACAGAGCCCAAATCCAGATTTGCACTGCTTCCTGCAAAGGAGGAAGAACCTAGGGCTCCCCTGCTTGTTTATGTACCACATCACCACCTGGTTGTCCCAGAGCTGAAGAAGCAGGTCTCTGAAAATCTTGAGAACAGGCACTGCCACAACCTCCTTTGGGGCATTCAGGGGTCGTACGGACCCTCAGGCTCATCCTGACAACCCGAAGGCCCGGACCCAGGTCCCAGGAGCTCCGGACAGGGGGCACAAAGGCCCCGCAGAGCGGAGGCCATCGACATCCCCTCTTCATCAGACAAATCCCCCATGAGGACAAGCTTGGACACCTTGCGTTTCGGTGCCCAAAGGTCCACCGAGAAATCGTGGGGCGCTGGCAATAACCGGGACAGAAGGATACTGAGGAGGAACTCAAGACGATCTAACAACGGCTCCAGCCCTGGTACCGTGGGCGGCATTGGCGTAGGCACCGGCATCTGAGCAGGCACCGGCCCAGGTGTCAGAAGCACCGGTTCCCTGTTGTGCAAAGCACGTTCCACTGCCAGGTGCACCCAACGATCCAATTCCGCCTCAAAAGCCTCTAATGAAAGGGCAGGCTGAGAGGGGAGGGAAGAGGCAAACTCCTCCTCGGAGCCCCAAAGAGGATCGACGTCCAGCACCGGAACTGGTGTGGACAGTCTCGAGCCACCGGCATCAAGGGAGAATGGAACCTCCTTTTGCCGTGGCCGCTTTGGGGGCAAGGCAACAAGTGCCTGAGCCCGGCCCCGACATGCTTTTAGGGTCATTTGAGCACACAGTTCGCAGCCCCGAACATTGTGTGATGCCTCCAGGCAGAGGATGTACACATCGTGTGGATCTGTCAGGGACATCGTCCAAGGGCACTAGGGGCACTGACAGAAGCCCGTGGCCACCATAAAGGCTCACCCTGGACTGCAAAAGCATGACAACCGGCGGGTATGGGAGAAGCACGAAAAAATGCTCACTGACCGAGAAAGGAATGGGAACCGAAGAGAGAACCAGCGCAGGAAGAAAAAAGCGAGAACTCACTTTTAAGAAGTTTACCAAGAAAAAGAGTTCAAGCTCCACCTCCGCGAGACAGTAGCTCTGTAGAAAAGAAAGGACTGAAGAGAGACCACACGTGGATAGTGGCTAGTGGCATGCTGGGCTCCATTGGATGATATCACCCACATGTGAGGTCTAACATCCTGCTTGCCCTAGGAGAAAGGACAATTATTTATATTTTCAAATAATGCTAAAAGAAAGGGACACTCCATAAAACTAACAGCCAGCAGGTTTAATAAAAATCTTAGATGGACCCTTGTCTGACAGTATGGCATTTCTTATGTATGTTTATGATTTCCATTCACCCTATCTCCCACTCACCTCAGTCTCATTTTTTTATATATAGATTATCACTAGGAAGAAAATCTTCCAAATAAGTCAGTCATTTAAAGTAACATTCTGTTAACCTGATTTTAGTAATTGATTACTTTTAGTCCTGTTGCTGGTCATTCACAAACTAATCACCTACTTATCACATTTAAAAATAAGACATCTATTAAATATAAAAACCCTAATTGCATTTAACAACCCTTAAATTGAGACATTCCTACTCCTTAATCAGTCTTTATGATTTGGAAGCCCCAAACTCTGGAACACCCTCCCATTAGAACTCAGAATACAAGAAAACTTAAAAATTTCAAAAAAGAGCTAAAAACATGGATGTTTACCAAAGCCTACCAACTCACCCACTGACTCAAAACTCCGCTCCCATGTTATAACACTAGGAAAACAGATGGACCCAAGAAATTTATGATTATTTCTCAGTTCTGTTGTAGATTGTAGGAACTAGGTTTGTAGATTAATCTACAAACCTAGTTCCTAAATGATATCTTCTATGTTAGCAAACATATGAACCGTTTTGGAAACACTGTTAAACATCGTAACTTTGTAAACCGTTGTGATGGCAAAACCGAACGACGGTATATAAAACTCGATAAATAAATAAATATGACTTTATCAACTCAACAAATTAAGATGTGGATAGCCCCCAACTCGCTGCTTGGCTTCTATCTAGTATTTTATACCGACTGCCATATATATGATCTTTCTGTAGGTAGGAGGTTGTTTGTGTGCACCTGGTGTTGCGCGCGTCTGCCGTAGCACTCTGCAGCCAGTTGCACGTATCCGGCACAGGCCCCGGTCAAGCTCCGACTTCCCATGCAGCAGCTCACGCCACCGACACTCGCGCCCCCCCCAGCGTCTCCCTAGGCACACGTGCATGCCTCTCCATTGATTTTAAAGGGGCTGCAGTGAGAAAAGTTCCTGCGGCTCCCGGTGATGACATCAGCCATTCTGGCTACTTAAGCCTGTTCCTGCCTGCAGTGACTTGCCTTAGCAACAGATTGAGCTCCTTGTGAGTAGCTGGTTGCCTGACGCTGTATCTTTCTGGATTGCTTCTCTGGCCTTGGCTTGGATTGTTTTTGGACTTGTTGGATTGCTACCTGCCCTGACTTCAATACGCTTCTGGACTTTGTTGAATCACTGTCTGCCTGACGTTTGGTATATCTCTGGACTTTGTTGGATTGCCGCCTGCCCTGACTCCTGATATGCCTTTGGACTCGCTGGACTGCTGCCTGCCCTGACCCTTGGAACTCTCTCTCTGCTCTCGCCTGCGCCCTTTGTGGAGTTGTTCTTCTCCAGAGATCTGCCCCAGTACCCAAGGGCTCAACCTGCAGGGACCGAAGGCTAGTATTGGTGAAGGTCCTGTTAGGTCTCCACACCTGCCAGCTCCGCCAACCGACGGCAAAACCTGCAAGGCTCCTTCCTTGTAGTAGTGTCAACCTCGTCTCAGACTAAGGGTCCACCGTTGCAACACCTGGTACAAAAAGCTCCTGGCTCTCAGAGAATGAGTCCAATCTCTAGAGGCCAGAGGGGCGGACCTGGAGATGATAAAGCAGACAGAGAGGTATATAGAACAACAGAGAATAGTTCCATCTCCAATCTAGCAGCCCTTGTGCTGCTTTGGAGGAGCAAGGACATTTGGCAGGAGACTGTCTTCTTGGTGTGTGGCAGGATGTGGTACTGTAGCTAGGACCTGCCCTTCAGGTAATGCTTTGTCCTCTCACATGGAGAAGGTGTCTCCAGGGATCCATGCCCAGGAGGGAATGGTTAGGACAGCTATTATAGTGGGTGATTCAATCATATTATAGTGGGTGTTTCAATCTCCTTGTTATATGTAACTGTGCTTAGGCCTTCTTGTTATATGGTTATTTAGTTAGTCCCTAAGTTCCATATAAACCGGTTTGATATTAATCTTTTCATGAAGGTCGGTATAGAAAAATGTTAAATAAATAAATTAGGAAAGTAGATAACTGTATGGCTGATACGTGTAAGGATTACTTAATAACTTGTCTGCCTGGTACAATGGTAACAAATCTCATGAACTACCTATGTAAGATTTTAGAGAGTGCTGGGGAGGAGCTGGCTGTTGTGATACATGCTTAGGAAGGCTGAAAGAAAGGATCATGAACCTCCTACAATCTGGTGGGTTGCTCGATCCAAGACAGTACGGATTCACCAGGGGATGGTCCTGTTAGACGAATCTGATTGATTTCTTTAATTGGGTGACTAGAGAACTGGATCAGGGAAGAGTGCTTGGATTTTAGTAAAGTCTTTGATAAGGTCCCAAATAGAAGACTCGTGAACAAAATGAGAAGCTTGGGAGTGAGCGCCAATGTGGTGGCGTGGATTACAAACTGGGCTCCATCTGATGATGTTATCCATGTGTGAGGACTACTATCCTGCTTGTCCTAGGAGAAATAACCTGACCAGGGCCGGATTCCGGAGCATCTCATTATACTGAGACCAAGGCCCTAATAGCCTAATGAATGAGAGAGGCTTTCACGGGCTTCCCTTGTGCTTAAAATCCTTTTCAGCTTCCCTAATGCAGGCCTGGCACAGAATTGCAAGGCTGGCACTCCCACAGTGGCCCTGACATGTTGCACAGCAATTCTCATACTTAGCTGGTGCCACCTTTAACTTGTGCAGCAAGAACAATTTCTCTGTGCTCCAGAGATCCAGTTGCTCCAAATTATGGTGGGTCCCCTTGCGCCTCTGAAGGCAACTGATTTGTTGCATGAAGCTTGCTTTTTTTTTTTTTTTTAATCAAAATTTTCATGAGCAGTACAATAAGCCTCCAAAACATGGAGCTATGTCTAACAGGCAAGGCTGCCTGCACAGGCACCAACTCAACCAAATCCCTCTATTGTATTTTTTTATTCTGATGGTGATGAGGAGGAGGTGAGGCATGGTAGAGAGAACCAGACTCGTTTGAATATACATGCACCCACTCCCAGGACTGGCAAGCCACTGCTGGATAAAAACAACTGACCCTCCCTAAGCAACCCTACTCAACTTGGAAGAGAACAAAGGCCCATCACCCAGGATCAATGTTCCAGGTGTCTTCGCTGCACAGATTTGCACGTCTACTATCTGCTGGAGGCAGAGAAATAATGGATGGCGCCACACTACCCTATATAAAGGAAACTTGACAATCTAGTTCTGTCTCCATCTGCTGGAAAGGAAGCAAAATGTATGCCTTTGAACTGTCTGGTGAACAAAAAGGAATTCCTATTTCAAATACAAATACACTGCCTAATGAAGCATTGCTGCAAGGTGATTATAGAGCTATTGATATCTTGGTTCTAGGGCAAGCTGAGTACTTTTATGTTGGACACAGCTAACCAGAAACAAAAAATATACATAGAAACATAGAAATGATGGCAGAAAAAGACCAATCAGCCCATCCAGTCTGCCCAGCAAGCTCACACATTTATTTTCCCAAACTTATCTGTTTCACCAACCACCAAGTTCAGGGCCCTTGTTGGTAACTGTTTGATTCAAATTTCCTGTCATCCCCTGGCATTGATGCAGAGAGTAATGTTGGAGTTGCATCAAAGATAAGCATAAGGCTTAATGGTTAAGGGTAGTAACCGCCACATCAAGCAAGTTACCCCGATGCTTATTTATCCAGACTGCACAGATCAATGCCTTTTTGGATGTTGTCTTAATGTAAATCCTCTTTTCCACATTTCCCTCCTGCCGTTAAAACAGAGAGCAATGCTGTATATACATTCAAAGTGATGAATCAGGCTTAATTAGTTTAGGGTAGTAACCGCCGTAATAAGCAAGCTACCCCCACGCTTATTTATTTACCCAGATTGTGAAGTTAATTTCTTGTTGGTTGTTGTCTGAATGCAAATCCTCTTTTCCACATTTCCCCTTGCTGTTGAAGCAGAGAGCAATGTTGGAGTTGCATTAACCGTGCAAAGGGTTATTGAGTAAGGGTAGTAATCACAAGGTAGTAGCCTCCATTCCAGTAAGCCACCCCCAGGGCTCTGCAATCTGAAACATATGCATGAGAAAAAGGGTCATTCATCAAAATGCGTTATTGCGTTAACGCATGTGCTAAGAACATTAATGCACTGCGTGAATGCAAACTTTTCGGAGGGGCGGGATCAGGGAGGTGTTTGGGAAGGATTTAGTAAAATGCTGACAAAGTACTACTTGTTTGGAGGTCCTGTTGCTGAGCAAACTAGTAGCGAATACTGTTCACCATTAGTCATTGAATTGATGGTTAAAATTACTGTGAAACATAGTTGACACACAATTGACTATTAAGGATTGGTGGCCAGATCTAGTTTATGGTAGTTGTAGTTCACGAGTTCTGCCTCTTCATGACATTATTATATTTTGCTTCCTTTTTTGGTTAGCGTACTAGTAATCACTGTATATTTTCTACATGCACCTCTTTTGGAACACCTTGTCTTCTGAGAGAAGACAGAATTATTTGCCACTAATAGCATGAGAAGTGAAAGAGAATAGAGGGAGAAAGACGTGTGCTATTTCCTATAAAAGGGAAACAATCTAAGAATACTTTGGCAGGGTAGTTTTTGGGGGGGGGGGGGGGGGGGAAAGGAATTAAATTTTGCTGTAGCAATTCTCTCATGCTTTCAGATTTACAATATGGGATTGGTAGACCCAAATGATGATATGGGATGTGTGTTTCACATTTATTTATTTATTTAAAATTCTTGTATACTGCACTTTCAATTAGTATTGACCAAGACGGTTTACAATATTACATTCATATTATTACATATACCAAGACAGCATAACATACAACATCGTACAGTATAAAATTTAAATAAGTAACGAACAATGGACAGAGCCTCTATTTCAGTAAAGACATTCCTCCAGATCGATAGTAATGCAATGAAAAGGATATTAACCTGAGTCATCAAATGCTTTTTTGAATAGGTAGGTTTTCTGATTTTTCTTAAACTCTTTGTTATCTGATGTTCGTCGGAGGGAGTCGGGTAAAGTATTCCAGAGGGCTGGGCCAGCGATTGAGAAGGCGGGCTTTCTGGTGAGGTCAAGTCTGGCAGCTTTAATGATAGCGATGTCTAAGAGGTTTTTGTTTGCTGAGCATAGATGTCTCTTAGGTTTATAAATGCGTAGTGATGAGTATAACCAGATAGAATGGCTATTATAAATTAAGTTGTGAATCATGGAGATAATTTGTGTATTGTATATGAAAAGATATAGGTATCCAGTGTAAAGAGTGAAGGATAGGCGTGATATGTTCACGATGGATAGAATTCAGTAGTAGATGGGCAGCTGAATTCTGAATTAGTTGCAGCGGGCGGATAGAATTAGTTGGTAGACCAGTGTAAAGAGCATTGCACTATTCTAAACCAGTAAGAATCAGTGCTTGTAGAACCGAGCTAAAGTTCTCTTTGTCAAGGAGTGGTTTTAGCTGCTTCAGTAACTGAATTTTAAAGAGAGAAAATTTTAACAACTTCCTGTAACTATTTGAGTTATAGGAAGGATCAATCAGATAAATCAGTGGAAGTGTGTTGTCAGGCGTTTTCTGATGGCTGTTTTATAGTTTAGGAGGGACACTTTTATCTGTGACATCTTGACTAACTTATGGAACATACAGGTGTACAGCGCTGCATATGTTGTGTAGTGCGCTATAAAAATGTTTAATAGTAGTAGTAGTAGATCACACATATGATAAAGGTGAAGGGAGGCAGTCGTACAGCAAGCAAAAACTAGAAATTCCAGTACACGACATTCAGAGTTTGTCAGGGTTGTACAGAAGGTTCCCGTGAAAAGAACTCACATGATTAGGCCTTTCATTTAATTTGATAGCACAAGCAAATACCTGCTGTTTTGAGCGAACACTGGATAATGCTTCTAGGTGATAGAATTTTTAAAGCATTTTTTTAAGTAGGGAGCCAGAGATTACTTTCAGAAGGAACAAAGATTTATGTATATAGCATGAATTGATGTGGATGGGCAGACTAGATAGGCCGTAATGGTCTTCTTCTGCCATCATGTTTCTATGGATAATACCCCTCAGAAATATATATTTATATTTATATTCCACTTTAAAGTGGATAACATTCAGGTACTGTAGGTATTTCCCTATCCCCAGAGGGCTTACAATCTAACAGGTCTATCCAGTAAAGTGCGGCCGCGTTTACCCCGCTCCTAACCCGCGTTCTATTCACTTTCTGGCCGCATTAGCCCTTCCTGCGATCCACAACCCCCTTTAACCTACCCTTACCGCGTCCTAAAATCCCCGGGCAACCCCTTCCGCACGCGGCATGTATATTGCATGCAAATGAGCGAATTAGCTATTCCCTAGCATCCAGTAACCCGCGCCCCGACTATCGCTATTTTACCCTGCCGTTTTGCCGCGCGTTTAACCTGCTAACTTACCGCCTACCCTTACCCCTGCGTTAGAGGCAGGGGTAAGGGTAGGCGGCAAGCTTTCCCCCAGCCCCCGCTCACCTGCCCTGGCCGCGTCCATGGATGCTGGTCTCCAGGGCAGCCCCAGTCCTCTCCCCTCCTCCCGAAGCAAAAAAAAAGCGAAAAAAAAAAAATTGCAAGAGAGAGAGGGGAGAGGACGGGCAATCCTACGCTCGGCGACTTACTTTTGCAGCTCCCCTCCAGACATCGTGGCTTCCCCCGTGCCAGTCCCCTCTCCCCTCCTCCCGAAGCAGGGTGCTAAAAGCAGCCTTGCTCCGGGAGGAGGGAAGAAGGGACTGGCAGTGTGAAGCGGCGAAGCGACTTACTTTTTGCAGCCCCTCCGGACATCGGACGACCTCTCCTGCCTCCAGCTGCTCGCGAAGATGGACGCCTGCACGGCCGCTGAAGACGTGACGTCACGACGTTTGGCGTCACGGCATGTGACGTCACGTCTTCAGCGGCCGTGCAGGCGTCCATCTTCGCAAGCAGCTGGAGGCAGGAGAGGTCGTCCGATGTCCGGAGGGGGGTGCAAAAAGTAAGTCGCTTCGTCGCTTTATGCTGCCAGTCCCTTCTTCCCTCCTCCCGGAGCAAGGCTGCTTTTCGCGCCCTGCTTCGGGAGGAGGGGAGGGGGGACTGGCAGTCCCGACTTCCTGGTATCTGTCATTTCAAATGACATTTGAAACGACAGATACCAGCGTGGCCGTGAAGCGTTAGGCCCGCGCACCCAGGATACTGTATAGGCGCTCTATCCAGTAAAATGGGTTGCGCAGTCCTAACGCTTCACGATCGCTTCTTAGACGCAGCTTGCATTAGCAAGCTATTTACATACAGGATCGAGCGGTAGGTGAGCTGCACTGTGCGTGTGGCAACCGCGGGTGCGCCGGGTACTAACGCAGCTCTTCCTACCCCTCGTTACTGGATAGACCTGTAAGTTTGTACCTGAGGCAACAGAAGGTAAAGTGACTTGCCCAAGGTCACAAGGAGCAACAGCGGGACTCAAACGCTGGTCTCCTGGTTCGTAGCCCACTGCTCTAACCACTAGGCTACTCCTCCACTCACTGTGCAGTATGTAGGTTTACCAATATTGTTGCACTTTCCAGGGCAAAAGCTGAGATTATACGAATCAGGGATTACATCAGTTACACTATGAAATTTGTAGCTTGTTCAATGATTTTTTTTCATGTGAACAAACCTGCAATGATAGCACTAAGGATAGTTTAAAAGTTCAAATTCTGGAACATCTTGGATTTCTTCAAGAAATAAGCAGGCACCCATTCACTTGTCATTTCAGTGATACCCATTCTGGCAGATTTGATGGCCTTTATTTTCTGGGTATTGAAAAGGTGAGACTATCAGCAAGAAGAGAGGGGATGAAACTAAGAAGTTATTGAAAAAGAAGTTCTTTTGGATTTGTGGACTTAACACGCCTGCCTCCTTTGAATTGAATCAGAAAATTGATTTTGTGCCAAATATTAACTAAGCTTGATTGCATATCTTGGTGCCACTAGAGTTTTGATAATTGTTGTATCTTCAAACAGAAAAAGAGTTGTTTGCTTTAGTTAACAGCAGTTTTTAGCAGAGATGAGTTTCAAAACAAAATGATAGGGTGCCATAAGTGTACAGGAAGATGATTTATGTGGAATGTGATTTATGATAGGTGTGCATGCATACGATGAGGTGAGAAGAACAGTAAAAGCACTATTCTCCAGCAACCATGAGGAATAGGGGGTGCTGATTAATCAAATATGCTGGTTATCTAAGACCCCTTTGCTTCCTGCTCCAGTCCCTCCCCTCCCAGCCAGCAGCATGCAGGGATCGGATCAGTCTAGAGTGAATAAAGCACAGAGCAGATCAGAGAAGAGCTAGTCTGCTTCCTAATCCAGCTTTTTACTTCCTGTCCCTTTTAGAGAATAGAAGGGGAGGAGGCTGAGGCTATAGTAGACAGAGCAGATCAGAGAAAAACTACTCTGCTTCACAATCCATCTCCCTCCCTTCCTGTCATTCCACCACACCAAAAGTTCTGCTTGGGCAAGAATCCGGTTAACAGAACGTGGCAAAGTGCTGGATAATGGAACCTTTACTGTAAACAGACATGTTATCAGACCTATATGAACATATTTTATGCCTTTGAACATAAAATGTAATGGTTGTATTACTAATGTGCATAGTGAGTTGGGATATGTATACATTTTGAAATTCATATGAAAAGCAAGTGTTTGACGCTATTTAGAGCTTGGTATGTTTTGGCATACAGCCTGTGCTGTCTATCATATTGGTGTGCACCTGTCAAAGGCGGTTTTAAAACCCATTTTCCTGGTCAAATTTCAATTTACTTGAGTCATTAAGGAGATTGTGTCAAGATGGCTGCACATAGCAGAGCTGCTGTCTAAGGGTTTGCATTTCCTTTCTATATTTCTTTTTTGTTTGATTGTTTTAAGGGCTCATGCTCACCCCAAAGTGCCTCCCTTGCAACCTCCAGTTGGTCCTATTGCTAACGTTGGTTAGATGTGCAGCAGCAGCTGCCCTGGAGAGCTCCAGAGAGGCTTCACTGGGCTCTTCAGTAGGGAAAGGTATACTACCCAGATCTCTTGACACCCAGGATATCTGTGTCCCCAGAGCTATTACTCCACAGCCGGATGCGTGAAAAACAGAGCAATGGGAGGTGCCATCACGAGCTGGGCTGATGTGGTCCCTTGAGAGTCATCGGGCTGGATTTTCAGCAGTGGCCGCAAGTCCTGAAAGCCCAGAACATGACGTGGGAATAGTCGAGGAGTGTTGAGAGATGATGCGTGTTGGACAAGGAGTGGGAGGAGGGTTTGAAATGACCAGACTTGAAACCGTACAGCTGCAGACCCCACTGTGGAGCTCCAGTCTCAGCAATCTGTGAGCAGGTTTGGTCTGACTAAGCATAAAGTAATCACGGTGGAGGGAATTTAGTAGTCTGTTGCTCCTGGGTCATCACAAATGGGACAGCTTTAGGCTTATAAATTTTTGAAAAATTAGTGCCGCCTTTGGATATGTTGTAAAAGTATATAGTGGAAGCACCTAAGGTGCCAGGAAATGCCTTACCACCTTATAAAGGCAACTCAGGAAGTTGGTTTAAAAGATTCTTTGCCCCAAACTTGATGGCTTATTTGGAAAATTCAGTCAATGAAGAAGTTGTTTCATCAACTGTTATGGTCAATTTGGTTCTAGAATCTAATAGAGATTGCTTTTTGAAACTTTTTTTTTGTAATAAGGAAGTTCCCTTTTTAGATTTGAAGGTTCAAATGTTTCCTAATGTAGCGAAGGCAACCCAAATCAAAAGGAAAAGTTGTATCGGTTAAACTTTCTATGTAAATGTGTAGTTACTGTAAATATAGAGAGATTGGGTATTCTGTTTTTTTCATTTATAACTTCATATCAGTTCAAATTTTTCATTCAGTTTTATGAATGAGGATTTGAGATGCATCACATCTGATCAAGAGTGTCGCCAGAGGTGGACAGATGAATGACTAACGGTGGCAAAAATCCATGAGCGCTCTGCGCGACTGGATTGCAAGGAGTTTTCCTCAGTGCCACTCCATTCTGTGTGTGAGCCTGGAAGAGATGGAGAAAGCCACCGGAGCAAGCATCAGCTGTTTTGAGGCGGGTACTGAAAGCAATGCATATCCGGAGTATCATTTTTGTCCTGCCCCGATTATGGACATTCTCCTTCTGTACTTTGCGTCATTTACAAGGCAATCTCTGCTTCCATAGGGTTAAAGGAGCATCTCTCTGGTTACATTAGCTACAGTTGCAAGTCCTTGATGAAAGGATGCAGGCTTACTCGCCTCTGTAGACTTGTGCAGTCTGACCTTTCGCAGGAGATAGCATGTTATTTATGGTTTGGATTGAAGATCTTTGAATGATATCTTATTCTTTCAGTAACAATACTAAGTTGTACTAAACGTTATTAATCCTAAAAGTTGAACATTCTTTGCTCTGTGTTTGGTGCATGGGTTGTTTGAGTAGCAGTGGACTAGGAAGACATCTCCTCAACCATATTGTTCAATCTGCCAAGACTCAAGTATTCAACACTATCAAATCATGAGATAGGCAACAAATTAGTGAAAGCACTAATGTAGTATTCTTACGTGAGGCCACAGGACTTGAAATTCCTGGGAGTCAGGTTGCCATAGTGCTATCTCCTTCCCTGCTGCCTGCCTACCTTCCCAAAGCCACCATTCAGCTATCACCTTCCCTCCTAACTGCTCTCCCTCCCTAAGCCACTGCCGAGTTGTCTCCCCCTCCCTATTCCAACGTTGCCTTCCTGCTTCCCCTCCCTTTGCCAGTTGTCTTTACTGATTGCCCTCCTTTCCTGTGTCAGCTCTGTTGTCTCCTTTCCTCCCACCCTTCCACTCATGGCCACCACTTAGCTGTCACATTCCTTCCCTCCTGATGTCCGCGCTCAACTGTCTCCTTCCCTCTCTCCTGATGCAACATTATCTTATGTATTACTTAGCTTCAAGAATGTCTCTCTTCCATCCTGGTGCCTACATTTTGAGTGTGATATTTAAATTTGGGCCATATTTGTCCAGATCTGTGAAACCACAGCTGATTGTGCAGAATAGAGGTTTATGTGGGACTAAATGAGTATTTTCTATGGCAAGTGTCTATACGGTTTTATTTAAAAGTGCATTTTCTTAAAATGTCAGATGTAGGAATAATTTCTGTAGTCCCTCTTTAGGGAGCCCTCAGTATTTAACTTATTTTCTCTCACTTTCCTTTTCACATGAAAGCCAAGTACTCTCACAGCAGCATCAAGCTGGCAGTAGTTGCATAGTTGGTTAGGTTGAAAGAAGACCAGAGGGGGGGTCTCAAGTTCAGCCTTCTTTCTGTGTCTAATAGCTCTTTCCACATAGTTATCCACGGGAAAGCATGGAATCATTGTGCATCTGTAACCAAATCTGCAGCGGTGAAAAGGATTCCTTCCTAACCCCAAATATGGTGATCAGTTCAAAATCGTGGAATTAGCACTTTCCCAAGCTTGTAGCTATATTATCACCATAAGAGTAGTACTTGACTTTGTACATCCCGGGGCTTTGAATGCTGCTTGATCAGTGCTCCCAGATTAAGCAGTAGCTGGGTTGCCGACCAGCATGGGTGTGTTTCCAGAGTTTTGTCCAGATAGTTTCAGAAAACTGGTGTCCTTGTAGAACATTTTCTGCACGTGGAAATTGTCTCCACGTGGCTTGTTTTGCATATCAAACACCAAGATAGTCAACCCTAAATTTTTTTTTTTAATTTGTTTTCTATAAAATGACTTTAAATTATTGTGAAAGTCCTATAATCATAGATAAAGAAGACAACACTTTTAGAAAATGGTGAGAAAAAAAAACACTATGCTAATGCCTATATAATAGGCATTATTGTTAACTGTATGCCAAAATTTTAATCATCAGTCTGAATTTTCACACTATTTTTTTTATTTTTCATATGTACTTTAAAATAACTTATTGTCACCAAATGTCTTCTTTAATAACCCGATATAGATCCATATTTCAAATGGGATTATTGTGTCAAAAGAGGCTTTAATGATCTCTCATGTATCTAACTCTCTCGATTTACTGCAAAAAGCCAGGGGAGATAGAATTTAAATATACCATAATGAACATCGTAGCCAATTAGAAATAGGGGAATAGCTCTCAACCAATATGTTTATCGCCCCTCTTATGTGTGCAAACTACCCACTTTTTTTATATATGCAAATGCCACCAGATATAACTATATCACTACAAGATGTACCACTCTATCCCATGGTTCATGTCGTAAAGCTGGAATGCCTGTAATGAGAAAATCCAATGCTTTTCATGTTTATTGAGTTCCTCTTCTAAATCTTGACCCTGCCAATGGGGTAAGACTTGGTCAAGTATACTTCACTTGAGTTCTTGAAACACATGGTTATTTGAAATATAATGGTCCTCCATTGATGCCTGTCGTTTACAAGTATGAAGACAACTCAAGTGTTGTCAGGCATATTTTAATATTATGTTTTGTGCGTTCTACATACATCTTTGGACATGTTGACTGACAGTTTTTGATGTTTTTAAGATTATATATATTCCCGGTGAAGGGATGTGTCCAAGTGGTCCCCTTTGTGCCTGTACACAAAAAAAGAACAAGATATACCCTCTTCATGTCTGCCAAGCTGAGATAGAGGTAATACCAATCTGACCACACAGTCTTGGATATTCCTCCCTCTAGTGAAAGCAATTACTGGTTGGTCACGAAAGATGACATGAAGAGAAGTTATTTGAATGTGCATATTTAGAAATTATAAAAACAAATAGTGTAGACATTCAGACTGATGATTAAAACTTTATGTCAAAGTTAGAATCACTTATGCCTATTACATGATGGACCGTTAGCACAGCATTTTTTCTTGCCATTTTCTGTAAGTGTTGTCTTATCTATGATTATGCGACTCATACTAATTTAAAGTCATTTTATGAAAAGCAAATTAAAAAAATTACAGTTGGCTATCCTGGTGTTTGAATTGTAAGGTGTCACCAGTTTTTGGACTTGTGTGCTCCATTTTTAGCAGTATTCAACTGGCTAAATGCAAACTTGAATTGTTCAACCACTTATCTGGATAAAATTTAGCCGTATAACTCATTATCCAGCTAAAATGTAGCTGAATGACATAGAAGTGTTACCAGGTGCAGTTAAATTTGCCAGATAAGTTTTCTATCTAATTCTAATATTCAGAGTTAGCCAGATAACTTTTCCGTCTAACTCTGGTCGTGATGTACAGCAGTTCAAAAGTTTTTGTTTTTTGGGGGGTTTTTTTAATTCATTTTTATTCTGCAAAATGCACATTACAGAAAAAGACCAAAAGTACAACCAACATATAAGATGTTGCATTTTTCACATCATCCATGCTCACCATGGTACTTCAACAGTTCGCAGAGTTTACAGTCTATTCGTAATGTGCAAATATGCAGTGTTTACATATTTGAAAAGTAACCTCAGCATTCAGGAACATGACACATTCCCACTATCGTATGCCCTAAGAAAAAACTCCAATCTAAATAAAACAAGGTTATCGTGCTAACTTTAAGAAAGCTACGTTCAGCGGTGCGGCTGTGCCACTGAATATCCTACCAAAGTTAGCCAGATAAGTGTATCCGGCTAACTTTGTAAGCCAGCCAGTGACTGAATATTACTTTTGTTTTTATATTTTATATACCATGGCAGAAATGAACCTCCTTAGGCATACAGGATATGCGGCATATAATCTCACTTTCTGATTTATAGTTTGTACTTTTCTTAATGTTTGCATTGTGTCAGAGAGCTTCCTTATGGAATCTGCAAGGTGTATTGTATACAGGTAATACATCCCTGGATGCTTGGAAGTTTTTAAATCAAGCTGGTGGCATTATTTCTCTTATCTTTCTGCTGCTTTTTTTCTGTCTCTGATTGCATCTCTTTTGTACAGTACTTGATGGTCTCTCTGTCCATATGTAGTGCAAAATATTTGCTTGCCCCCAATACTTCTAGTTTCTGCGTTGCTCTTTCAGCTTTTTTTCTCTTTTAACACTATATCTGGTGTTCTGGCATTAAACTTTTAAATATTTGGTATGGTCATATCCTGTAACTCTGCTAGCAAGATTATAAATAGTCATTTTCTTTCCTAATTATTTTGGGGTTTGTTTGGTTTTTTTTTTTGCTTGCAGAACAAATCACAGTAGCCACTTTGCTGGTTCTAGCTCATCTCCGTGGTTTATTTCAACAGGCACAATGTCAAGCCCCGACTTTAGAGTAAGGGTGGATGAGAGAAGAAATTTGGCATCAAGCTGCTCTCCTGGGATGATTTATGCTTCTGCCTCAGCTTCCCTTAAGCTGAATAGGCATGCAGGGCTGGCACCACCTTGCCTGTCTCCATGCCCTGCTAGTTCTGTGCGCACTGGCCCGTGCTTATTAAAATTCTTATCAATATAGGAGTTTGCGACCAGAGTTCTTGTTTCTAGGATCAAAACACCACCTTAATTTATCAGTTTGGTCAAAACAAAGTCAGTAAAAAGGCATTCAGGAGCATTAGTTAATTTCAGCAGTCAGTTACAGTAATTAACCTGTCAGAACTGGAATTTACCAAAAAAAAGGGAACAAACAATTTATTTTTGAATCCCTTAGTGCAGTTAAGTTGAGTAACTGTTTTTGGGTTTTTTTTAAGTGGACAGAATATTTTGTGCTGTTTCCTAACAGATGCAGATTGAGCAGGTCAGTGCCAAATTGGCAGATTCATTGAAACATGCTTGGGAGAATCTGGAATAGGGAAGGACTGGAACTCAGAAGTGCTCCTCTCCATAGACTGCGCTCCTTCTTGCCCATCTAATCTTGTCATTTGTCCTTTTTTTTGCTTTGTTTTTTTTTTTACCTCTGTTTATTCTTCTAGTTTTATTTATTTTATTTACATGTTTTATTTATTTTTATGCTCATTTAATGTTTTAATTATTTGCAATGCATTCAGGAAGTATTCAGATCCCTTCATTTTTTCCACATTTTGTTACGTTAAACCTTATTCTAAAATGAATATGCATTTTTTTCCCTTCTCAGTCTACACTCAATACCCCATAATGACAAAGTGAAATCAGGATTGTAGAAATTTGTGCAAATTAATTAAAAACCTGAAATATCGCATTTACATAAATATTCAGACCCTTTGCTATGACACAAAGTTGAGCTCAGGTGCATCCTGTTTCCATTGATCATCCTTGAGATGTTTCTCCAAATTGATTTGAGTCCACCTGTGGTAAATTAAATAGATTGGACACGATTTGGAAAAGCTGCAGCATTGAAGGTCCCGAAGAACACAGTGGCCTCCATCATTCTTAACTGGAAGAAGTTGAAAACCACCAGAACTCTTCCTAGAGCTGGCCGCCCATCCAAACTGAACAATTGGGGGAGAAGGGCCTTGGTCAGAGAGGTAACCAAGAAAACTGATGGTCCCTCAGACAGAGTTCCACTGAAGAGATGGGAGAACCTTCCAGAAGGACGATGACTATCTCTGCAGTACTCCACCAATCAGGCCTTTATGGTACAGTGCCCAGACGGAAGGCCCTCACTAAAAGGCACATGACTGCCAGATCTAAGTTTGCCAAAAAGCACTTAAAGGTCTCTCAGAGCATGAGAAATAAGATTCTCTGGTCTGATGAAACCAAGATTGAACTCTTTGGACTGAATGCCAAGCGTCATGTCTGGAGGAAACCAGAAACTGCTCATTACCTAGCAAATACCATCCCTGTGGTGAAGCATGGTGGTGGCAGCATCATGCTATGGGGATTTTTTCAGATGCAGCTACTGGGAGATTGGTCAGGATCGAGGGAAAGATTTACAGAGCAAAGTACAAAGAGATCCTTGATGAAAACTTGCTCTTGGGCGCTCTGGACCTCATACTAGAGCGACGATTCAACAGAACAACAATCCTAAACACAGAGCCATGACAATGTAGGAGTGACTTTGGGACAAATCTGTGAATGTCCTTTGGCCCAACCAGAGCCCAGACTTGAACCGAATCAAAGATCTCTGGAGAGACCTGAAAATAGTTATTCATTGATCCTCTCCATCCAACTTGACAGAGCTGGAGAGGATCTGCAGAGAAGAATGGGAGAAAATCCCCAAATCTAGGTATGCCAAGATTGTAGTGTCATACCCAAGAACACTTGAGGCTGTAATCAATGCAAAAGGTGCTTCAACAAAGTACTGAGTACAGGGTCTAAATACTTATGTAATTCAATATTTCAGGGTTTTTGTTGTTTTGGTTTGGTTTTTTTTAATTAAATTGCACAAGTTTCTACAAATCTGTTTTCACTTTGTCATGGGTTATTGTGCATAGATTGAGGAGGAAAAAATGCACTTTAGAATAAGACTGTAATTTAACAAAATGTGGAAAAAGTGAAGGGATTTGAATGCACTGTATGTACATTACCTTGTGAGCTGTGCTGAACAATTATTTAATTGGAAGTCACAGAAAATAAGAATTTGTAAATAGATTACTTTAGGATAATAGATATCATGATCCTTTAGGTGGCTGCGGGGGAGGGGTTCCAGATGCAGTGGTTAGTGCGTTGCACTAGGTGATATATATTGGTCCTGAAGAATACTGGGTACTTTACAGATTGAGGGGGGGGGGGCGCTTTAATTAGAAAGAGAGGCTGATGTTTGTAAGGGTTTGAAATCACATAGGAGCCCTTCTTATAAAGAATCCAGTCTTGTATGGCATAAACACACAGCTATACAAAAGATGCATGTCACTAGAGGGCTGATTTTTGAAGTTACAGCTCATGAGACATGTGATGTCACCTCTAGCCTGTTTCTCGTCGGCATATTACTTCCTCTTAGCAGTGTCCTTTTTTTTTTTTTTCTGAGTTGTGCATGAAGGAAGGGAAATGACATCGCCTGTAAACTGATAACTGATATGTTCCAGATAAGATTTCTGTTATTTCTTGATTTGTATATAGAGCTGATTGTGTATACAGGGCTATACCAGGTGAATATAGAGTCCCCGCAACACAATTGATGAGTTACACCGTGAATGTAGGTACAATAGATGGGAGAGTACTTCTACCTCCAAAGAGCTTCCACTCTATACGACAGGAAATAGAGAACTATAAAAGAACTGAAGGTGAAGAAAGCTACAGAAGTGATGTTTTGATGATGGGTTTTTTTGGAGACTAATGAGAAGTACATCTTCAGACAGGAGGGTGTGTGGGGTAGGGGAGGCCTGGCTAATCATGAAGGGAGTGAAGTCTGTTGATAGGGGACAGCAACAGAAAAGGCACAAAGGTAGACATAAACTGAGATAACAAAAGTGGCTGGAGCAGAAAAGCCTTGGTTGACTGCTAAGTGTGGAATAGGATGTATTTGTAATGAGAGAAAGGATTGACATATGGGCAGGAGGGAAGCTTAAGGCCTTGTTAGAGAGACAACAGCATTTGAATTCTTTGCAGGATCTAATGGTGAGCCAGCCGAGGGCCTCACCCAGGAGAAGGTGAGCAGAGTTAGCCTTGCAGGAGAGGTAAATAACAGATAACAGAATAGCAGTGTGGGAGATAGAGAGGCCAGAAATAAGGAAGATACAGTACTCAAGATGAAGAATAGTAAAGAATGGATTAAGGTTTGACCTGTAGATTGTATCCTATAAACTGAGTATATTTTGGTAGCACTTTCAGCATTTAGTGTTACTTCCTATGGAGAATGTTTCCTAGTAAATTATATAGGCAACAGTAATGAATTTACTTATTAAACGGCTCCACTGTATTTATTTGGACCGTATAATACTGAATTATCATGATAAACCTATAGCTTACATAAAAATTCTATACTAATAATCTATAATAAAAGATATTGTTCCTCACATATTGACTGATTTGTACTTAGCTAAGTGAATTAGTCTGCAATGACTCAGCACTTCCCTGCTCCATCATCCTGCTCTTGCACTCATGGAAACCATTCCAGTGAAACAAAAATAACAGAAATTTCAAAATTTTAAAAAGATTTTGTTTGGGTTTTGGCAAAATTTTCATCTGGCTTGTTCAGAAGCTTTGTTCAAAACCACCATTCTTTTGGATCTGTCTGTGTGTTGTATACGACACTAATCTACAATTCTTATACAGTATCACCGCTATTTACAAAATAATAAGGTAAATGGCTGAGCTAATTCAGGGATAAAATGAATGGTCCATGCCAGATATAGGTAGGGGTCACCTCTTTATAAAAAACTTACACAATGTAATCTTTTTAAGCATTATGAGCATTATGAGCAGACAGGGTCCAGATAAGATATTTGCACCCCCTTTGTACTAAAAGCTACATTTCTTTTTTCTAATACTTAGTTTAAGGGGTTGAACAGCCATTTGAAGTGCTTATTGATCTCCCATTACAACCTGGCTGTTGAGGTGGGGGATATCTGTTTGTGTGATGGCATCTGCAGAAGAAAAAACTGTTGAAAAGAGGCAAGAAAAAAGATGATCAGTCTAAGTATGATCTGGAAGTAAGGATATCTTCCATACTGTGGGGCCGATGTAATAAGCCGCACTGAGCCTTCCAGGGGTTTTACTCTGGTTTTAGCATGGATTTATCGGCACTAACCTAACTGTTGTAATATGGGTTTTAGTGCCGAAAACCCACACTAAGAAACCCATGGTATACTTAGCATGGGTATGTAAGCTAAAATGTCAAAATTTAAGCTCTGTGGGGGTGAGTACTGAAAGTAGAATAGTACACACTTTCTGGTGCATGGTGCCAAAAACGCGTACTATTCTGCTATACCATTAAATGGGCTGGGTAAATGTAAGCTCTTTTAGGTGGCTACTAAAGGTGGAATAGTACATGCTTTCTGGTACATGGTGCCAAAGTGTATACTGTTCTGCTACACATGTAAGCTCTCTTGGATGGATACCAAAATCAATAGTACACACTTTCCAATTTATTACAGGAGATGATGGTTACAAATGCAAAACATGGCTGCTCATGCCCCTATCTGTGACATGTACAGTAGTGGAATTCTAGTATATTGAATATACGAGAACCAGAAGGGCCATGGAATATACATTTGGCATTTTGAAAAGCCGGTTCTGCTGCCTTGACCACTCTGGAGGAGCACTACAGTATGCACCAGAGAAAGTGGCCGATATCATCATGGCATACTGTGTGCTTCACAGTATTGCCCTTTGGCATGCCATTCCTCAAGACGTGGATCCGGATCTAGGACCAGAGTCGATGTGCCCACCTGCCACAGATTGAGAATGAGCTTTTCACAGAGTCATAGCAGACTTTTTTGGAAGTACTTTTCAACATGTTGGGGGGGGGGGGGGCTAAGTTGGGGGCAGGGAGATCTGTATGGAAGATAGTGTTGTAATTCCAACATTTCTCTTCTCAGATCAGCACAAAGCCCAGGGAAGATGAACACTAGGAGACATGCGCATTGTGGCCATCTACCTGTTTTTAAATGTTTTTAATATATTCTGATTTTAAATACAATTTAATAAAGTGACTTTTTAAATGACAGATTGGTTTGATTCTTCATTAGTGTTGACTCCATTTTATCACAGGCTTGTCATAGTTGGACCAGAGATTTCCACACTCTGGCCCTAGGAGGCAGCACCTGTGACAGGCCCTGCAACCTTGACCCAAGGAGGCAACAGCACCTGTGGAACATAGGCCTGGAAACTTCTGTTTCGTGGATGGAGCCATCACTCTTATCATGGGCTGGCTATCTTATGTCTGAGATTTCCAGATTATCCTGTAAATCCCAGGCCAAAAGAAGGAAATGAAAGGCCCATGACCCACTTGCAACTAGAAAAAAAAAAGAATAAAACAAGACAAACATCTGTACCAGAAGGAAAAGTAGGCGTATACCCACCATTTCTGCAAACTGCAACAACAAACACCGATGATGCAGCCATCTACAAAAGAAAGGTAGAAGAGAAAACAAAAGTGAGAAATGCAAGTCTGAAGCCATCCAATGCACACTGGGGAACCAGCAAGAATAATGTTTCAGAATGTTGGCATATAAATACTAATAGGAGGAGAACAGACAAGCGTCGGTGGCAGGTGAAGTGAGAATAGAGACTAGGCATCCAAGTGGAACATGCATCTGCGCTGGAAGGAGTGAGCATGGGGTAAGTCCTGAAAGTGGAATAGTGCACGCCTTTTGGTGCATGGTACCCAAAATGCGTACAATTCCTCTATACATTCAAACGTTAGCTGTCTAGTGGTGGGTAAATGTAAGCTCTCTGGGGTAGTTACTAAAGGAGCGTAACCACCATTTCCACAAACTGCAGTGACAAGTGCCAAGGATGTACCCACCTGCAAGAAAAAGAAAGTAAAGAAGTAGTCTTGCTGAAGAGTCTTCCAGATCAGGTCCTCCACCGGCATCAGCTACATTTCGCATGCTGGGCCTCTTCCCGTCCAGCACTTGCTGACCACTCTGGTATCCCACCAGTGATGCTTCAGCTGATCCACTGCCCTAATCGACATTGACAGGCTGTTGACATCCTTGGCGATGCTTTCCCAGATCTTCCTATTGTTCTTCAGTGATGTCTTCTGACCAAAAAGTGCACAGTGCTTCTCGCAGACCTGCTGCACCAGAAGATCCTTCTCTTCTGCCGTGAAGCGTACATCACATTGACACTGGTTCTCCAGCTGCTGGCTGCTGGTTCCTGCCTGCTTGTTGCTCCCAGATGATGACTGGTGTAGGTTCCTACCTCCCTGAGTACTGCTCCCTTCCCCCTGCTCTGACCCCCCACCTGCTTTCTCTTCCCCCCTCTAACTGTACCCGCAACCTCACTCATGTCTCTTTCCTACTACCTCATCTCCCCTCCCTGTCTACACCCTACCAACTCATGGACCACAATTCTGTCTTCTCTGTTACCACTTGTCCACCTGTCTTGCTCATCTGCTCCCCCACTCGCACCCCCTCTGTCACACTCCATTCTCTCCACAGCCACAAACACCCACTCTGCTCTTTCAGGAACCTAAACACCAAAGTGGACAAAAAGACAGGCAACAGACCAACAATAAGATGCACTCATTACGATTCACTCAAGAACACAGACAAAAGGATGGGAAACAGCAAGGGAAACACAAGCAGCACAAAAGACACCACTCAGCAATCGCAGTCGAATAACCACCACCAACTGCAACACCTACAAAACCTCCAACGTCCTACGTTTGCCTAGCACCACTCAACACTGACAAAACAACCCTGGAAAAAGCTGCCTTTTATTTCCATGCAAAGAGAAAACAGATGGAGATCTGCACCCCTAAACACACCACAGGCCTGCCTAGGTCACGACTATCAACCAATAGGGAACACTGCAACATTTTTCAACTAGCACTGTTTTTTGCCACATTTTTATTGCGGTTCTCTGCATGTCAGTTTTACTGCCAGTTTTGGCTTGCTTTTTGGGATTACCGTGGATTTTTCGCGCCAGTTTGATTTGCATACTGTTAGTTTACTGTATCAGGCGGGGCCACACGTT